>NW_006399820.1:199975-213302 GCF_000299155.1 Elephantulus edwardii | reverse complement strand
AGCTAAGAGAATACGCCATCCCCTTTTCCTTATGACTCAGGGTGAAGTCTCTCTCAGGGAGGAGTGATAGGGAATGGCAAAGGACACACTGACAAAGAAGATTAATCAGAACTGGCTTTGACAAGCACTGTGGCATTTGGACAAGAACAAACTGGGAGGAGGGTAGAGAGAATAGTACAACAATAAATGAATGGAAACCCAAAATCTCTGTAAATGTTTATGAAAATTAATAAAATATAGAAAAAAAAAAAGAAGTTGTCATTAGGGTGCCCCCTGCTGGCTTAAAGCATTTACATGGGTAGAAATACTGACAACCAAACATGTAGGATTATGAGTTTAATCCCTTTGACCTACCCAGATTGTCATCTTTTCATTTGTTTTTATATATAATTGTTTGAAACTATTAATAACATGGAAATTTTGTCTTTAACCTTTATTTAGCTCTGTTTTTTTAATATTGAAGTAACATATATTTCATCTAACTTATTGTTTATCATCTAATTAAAAAATACCAGTTGACTAATGTGTATTATTCTGTAATGCTATCTGAAATGTTGGTGGTAAGAGTTCACCAGGAGAAAGATGAGGCTGTACTTGTAAAATTTACACCTTCAACATCTAAGGAGTATCAGTGAATTAATACCAAATTGAGGGAAATAAATTATTGCCTAATTACTAATTTTTCTCTCCTTTTCTACCCTCATGTCCTTGGTATCCATCAAAGAATGTTTCCTATTGTGTGTAAACTTTTTATATTGTGGTCTTATTTATACATGTCTTTTGGTTATAGTTTAACTACCTAAATATTTTCCGTAGATTATCCCTGTTGTAGGGTCTTAGAAATCATTATTCCTTAATGCTGTGTAGTATTTAATTCTGTATACATATCATAGTTGATTATCCATTTATTCCTTGATTGGCACTGTGGTTGTGTTTGAGTTTTGGTTAATATGCACAATACTGTTAAGGACATGATATATATGAGTGCATTCTTTGGCATGTAAGCCTAGTTAATGGATCACTGTATCAAAACATTTTTCTATTTCCATATTTTAAAAAGGAACTGTTGTTGTAGTTAGGTATAACATTTCATAACCTCATCTGCATTGTTTCAGTGTTCACGTGTCTTCCCATTTTTTACTACTAATTTTGTCTATTATTAATTTTTTAAATAAAATCTTTTCTTTGAATCGTAATTTAAAAAAAAAAAATTATCATCTCTTAGGTTGCCTAAAAATGTTTCTACTTAAAGACATAACATTGACTTGACAGCAATGGGTTTAGTTGGTTTGGTATTTTTAATTACTTATAATAAACACATCCGAATTTAGGAAAATATTAAATATTTGTTTTGTTTGGATATTGGAAGCCCTTTCCCCCCCCCCCCACTCCATGTTCAAAAATAAGTTCTGTAGTGGCACAAATTTCTCTCTTCTTCCTAATCTTATTTAAGAGCCTGAAGGGACACTACTGTGGAAAGCCTGAATTATAAATAGTATAGGCTTCCAGATAGCAATTAAAGAGAAGGGCCATTGTATGCTGAGGATTTGACTTGCTTGGCTTCCTTCCTATTCTGTTGCTTGCATTTACAGTTCTCTTAAATCAAAAGTCGATGGGCTTGAATATGGCAGAGATAGTGAGGATGGTAACAAGGCAAGATTGTGATTTTTTGTTCGTAGGATCACTATGAGTCATAGTTGACTCATTGACAACTAACAAAGCCAAAAGCTACAACAAGAAACCATTTTACTACAAGGTTCTAAACCACTGGTTGTTCTGTAGGAGGAAGATGGGCAATCAACTACCCCTGTGATGGACTGCCTCTGAAAACAAGCTGGAGAGTCAGCTGTGGGTTGGTTCCAATTTGACAGTACTCAGCAACAACAAACATCTTTGATTAAGTAAGGAACAGCATTGGCAACTATATGGACTCATAATGAGTAAACAACAGCAACAGAAAAAGATAATTTGAGGAAGAAAAAGGTTCTGCTTTTCAGACTTACAGGAGCCCACAGCAGGCTAACACCAAAGGCTGAGAAATCATAGCCACTTCCTGAGTCTGTGTTCTTAAACATGGGAGGGTATTAGAATCTTCAAACAAATGAAAACTACACCACCACCACCAAAAAGGAATAAATCTGATTCCAAATTAATTACTAATTATTTGACCATAAAACCACCATCCATCTTCCACTATTACTGTTAGACAAACATCTACCCTAATCTGCCACACCAAATCAAAATCATAGCCAGAACAAGATACAAATTTGAGAAAAAATCAATAGTGATTCCTAATCACTATGACAAAAGAGCTAAGACATCAGATACAGAAAAATAAAGAGATCAAGGCTAAATGAGATGCTTCAACAAGGACCACAGAACTGATGCATGGTAGAAAAGGCTGGATCTCCAGAAAATTTAAATTTTTTTTTAAGAAAAAAAAAGTTTTGTTTGCCTGAATCAAAATGAGAACAATCAGAAGATAATCTTCTTATAAAAAGAAAAATTTGCATTTGTATGTAAATCTGCAATCAGTCAAGGCAATAAATCTTCTTTGCACATTTTTTCCAGATTAGTTGGCAGTTGGGAGAGAAATTATCTGGGTAGGGCCTTTAGTCATTGAACAGGAGCAACTGGACTCAGAAAATAGACACCACCATTTTAAGCTGTTGACTTTGAGAAAGAATTGTAAGAAATAACACTCAGTACACTTTTCCACCTCCATCTTATGCTAATGCCACAATGGCCTCTCAGGTGAGTTGTCCAGAGACAGCCGGTGTTCACAGAGCTGCTGAAATGGAAGTCTGTCTACCAAGATATTAAACCGCAGGCAGCCTTAAAACCGTTTGGTCTAAAATAGTCTCATCATCTCAGTGTTTTATCTATTTTCTAATTTCTACAATTGACCTCTTATGGCTTTTAATGGTGAAATCATGCTTCACATTGTTCCTCTTTGCTGAAAAAAATGCTCTAGATATTAATCTAGAAAAGTACGTTCACTCTCCTTTCAAAATGTCTGCCTGCCTGAAGCAAAGATAATTAGGTACTCAGTAAAAAGTGTTCTCTCAGTTGCGTCAAAGATCCCCGAGCACCTTTGATTTTGCTCAATTTCTTCTCCTACTACAAACCGTACTTTAGAATTTATCTTCTGTTCAGTCTTAATGGAGATCGGTTTGTTTACTTTTAGCAGGCTGGCCCTCTTTTTATAAGAGCTTGACAAAACTTCCTCTACCAGCCTGTTATATCCAACCTTCAGGTTGTCGGGTGTAGCAGTTAGTTCAGACACAGCGACCCCATTACACAAGTCTTTCCAGATTCTGTGCGACGCCACGCAGAATCCGCTTTAAACCTGCTAGATGGCGCAATGAACAGCTGGAGTTTACTATATAAAATAGCTATCAGTAAAGCAATGAGCTGTAACCTGCAAATTTGCACGATCAAGGGGTACAGCTCCGTAGGGACTATCCTGACTTACCAGCCTTCCTCACTTTAAGAGGAAAGGGTGTAGAGAAAAATTACAGCTCCTTTGTGGTCAAGTGGGTGGCTCTTAAAAGAGCCTTTTGGGTTGGGTGCAAGGCGCTTACTTGGCAAGTTTACTTGGAGCTGGTGTACTTGGTGACGGCCTTGGTGCCCTCGGACACGGCGTGCTTGGCCAGCTCCCCAGGCAACAGCAGGCGCACGGCCGTCTGGATCTCCCGCGACGTGATGGTAGAGCGCTTGTTGTAATGCGCCAGGCGGGACGCCTCGCCAGCGATGCGCTCGAAGATGTCGTTGACGAAGGAGTTCATGATGCCCATGGCCTTAGAGGAGATGCCGGTGTCGGGGTGAACCTGCTTCAGCACCTTGTACACGTACACGGAGTAGCTCTCCTTGCGGCTGCGCTTGCGCTTCTTGCCGTCCTTCTTCTGTGCCTTGGTTACTGCTTTCTTGGAGCCCTTCTTCGGGGCCGGAGCAGACTTCGCCGGTTCAGGCATTTTTAAATCTCAAAATACCAGAACAGGAATAAAGCTAAGGAGCGAATTTCTGCTACTTATAGAGCCTTTATGCTAATGAGGGATATAAGAGAAAGCTTAGTTAATTGGAGGAAAAACAGCAGACGTCATCTAGGGGCAGAACTATGTAAATGAGGTCCAGAAAAATGCACTTGTATTGGCTACTTGCTACTAACCAATCAAATAGCAGATCTTAGTCCCCGGAAAATGCCTATAAAAGCAGCCGTCCTTAACTTACTTCCCGGATTATTCAGGCTTTTCGCTTGTGGGTATTTTTTAGTTTGAGTTACTTTCTTTCACTCTTTGTTTGATCTGCTTGCAATGTCTGGACGTGGCAAGCAGGGAGGAAAGGCTCGCGCCAAAGCCAAGTCCCGTTCTTCCCGGGCAGGGCTCCAGTTCCCTGTGGGCAGAGTTCACCGTCTGCTCCGTAAAGGCAACTATGCCGAGCGGGTGGGCGCCGGCGCTCCAGTCTACCTGGCGGCGGTGTTGGAGTACTTGACCGCCGAGATCTTGGAGCTGGCGGGGAACGCAGCCCGCGACAACAAGAAGACGCGCATTATCCCGCGCCATCTGCAGCTGGCCATCCGCAACGACGAGGAGCTCAACAAACTGCTGGGCCGCGTCACCATTGCACAGGGCGGCGTCCTGCCCAACATCCAGGCCGTTCTGCTGCCCAAGAAAACCGAGAGCCACCACAAGGCCAAGGGAAAATAACTGAATTCCTGTATGAGTTTTCACTTTATTCAAACCCAAAGGCTCTTTTCAGAGCCCCCCACCGCCTCAAAAAGAGGAGCTAAACGCACTAAAAGTTTAAAAGGCTGGAGAATGGAAAGGTAAGTCTGCAGCAGACCTAATACTTCGAATCTCTTGAACTTAACTGAGTAAGTCAGTTCAGGAATGTTAAGTAGCTTAACTGCCTTTGGTCCAAAACTTGTGTGTGAACGACTTAGCTGTTACTTTACAAACAAGTTTTCATTACAAAGCTGCAATCCTGAGGGAAGGTTCTGTTCCAGTCCGCCTTGCCAGTAATGTAACTTACAAAATGGGCCTGAAATTTAGATCTGGAAGAACCCCCGGAGTGGTATAAATTGAAGCTAGATACTTAAATGTTTCTAATTACAGTCCATTGGTCCACTTAATACCCCACTTTTTATCTAAGCCTGTTCTTTCTGTAAACCTTGAGAACACTATTCTTGTACAGCCTTTAAAAGTTACGCGGTGCTCCTGAAAGATGCTTGTTAGAGGTACGATAATTTAAGTACGGCCTTTAATGCAACGGGAAAAGAGGGTAGAGCCGCAAGACTCCCCAAAAAACCGCCATTAAAACCTTGCAGGAAGAAATTTTGTAATACACTTTCCCTGAGTTCGAGTCTTCTAGTTTATTTGCATGATCTGCTTTGTGTTTTAAAGCACTAGTCAGTCCCTGCCCTGGCACACAAGCGGCTTGAAGGACCCCAGCAAAGGCAGCCTCCTAGGTCAGCAGACCTTGCAACTCAGCACTAAGCACTGAATCACACATAGTATTCACATCCAAGTTTGCACAGCAGGAGTCCAGGCTCAAGTGGTTGTCCTCTGGACCACCTCCTGCTTTCCATTGCCATCTTGAGGTGGCCTCAGCACTTTCCTTTCTGTCCCTGAACTCAAAAGTTCAGTAAAGAAACCAGACTAACCACCTTTGTCAATTTCCGGAGGAATAAAGTCAAAAGGGTTTTATGGGCTGAAGAGCCCATCAGACAGAAGGACAGTGCCCCCTTGGTAGGCCTGCAGGCCAGTCGCTGCAGTCCACAGAAAGGACTGGTTCTTTCAGCCCAGCACTTTGAATGTTAGAAAACTTAAATCTTCAGATTGAAATTTCTTTATCAGGCTTTCACTAGATAGACTGCCCTTGAACCAAGCTCCATCAATAACTAGATGTGGGAAATTGGTCTAAATGAGAACAAAAGTGCTAAAGAGAATAGCTAACACTTATTAGACACTGCACATGTGTAGGTTTCTACACATTTTTTTTTTGTTTTTTCTACACATTTTTGTTTGTTTGTTTGATTATTTAATGTCAAGTGGTAACCAATTCTTAGCTGACCCTCCAGCAGGTTTCCAGAGGCTACAAAAAAAAGAAAAAAAAGAGGTCAGGGAGATTACCCTCCTTCTCCAACTGAAGCTGCTGATGGATTTGAACTGTGTGCTTTTGGGCTAACAGGACAACTCTTACCACTCGATCGCCAGAGTGTATAGCTTAGTGCTAAATAATTGCACTACTGATGCAATGATAAGAGGTTTGGAACAATTGGCTGCTTTACAGGATGGGCAATTATCTCCCACCTTCTGTGATCTATTTACAGCCTCTGAAACCCTGCTGAAGGGTCAGCTATGGATTGGTTTCAACTGAGAGTATACAAAAGTATTGGTAAAGGTAGGAATACCCAAATCACAATTATAAGGTTTAAGAGATTTAGTTTAAATAGCTTGTCTAAGTGCTTCTAACTATGGCTATTCTATAATCAGTACCTTCCCAAATAAGAAAATACAACCAATAAGTAACATATAGCCATTCAATCTTGTTCACATACCAGAATGTTACTAATTACAGTCCAAATCTATGAAGAACTAAAGGAGGAGGCTGAGGAAAGAGAATTTATTTGGGATCTACATATACAAAGGAAACAGGGTAAATTGAGAACGTTAACCCTGTTAACTGAGATAAAACCTAATACATTTTTTATTTGAGGTGTGACAATGAAACAAAGAAGGCTCAAGTTGGGAGGATGGTTTGTTTAAAAAAGAACTACACAGATCTTAATAAACTGATTTTATTTTGGTGAGTATAAAAGGCATTGGGAACATTGGAGTTTTATTAAGAAACCCATGTCAACACCAATAGCAAATTTTTGCATTTGGTTATTTATAGTTATTTGATTATTTCTTATCTTTGTTTCACCATCTTCAGTAAGACCTTGAGGCCAAGTCACCACATCTTGCTGGTCTAGCTGGAACAACTAGAAAGCTATTCTGGTGGTCAGTTTATTATCCAGGATACATGAATTGCAACAATAAAATTCCATTTTAAAAATGTCCTTCTGAAAATATATCTTGCATAAGCAACTTGTTTTGGAAGCTTTAGAGAACTACAGAAGGTTCCAGATAAACAGGTCTTCTCTAAGTGTGAAAACATCAAAACTGCCCTGCCTCCTCCTCCCCAAAGTACTTCTTCACCTTTCACTTTGAAATGTCACTGTTTATATCTAAAAACTCTTGTCACCTCTGGGACAAATTCTCCAGAGAGTCATTAACTCTTGGTAACCTAAGTTGGTTGCCAGCCCTTGAGCACAGTCTTGGAGAGGATGTTTTAAATTAAGAATGATAAATGAGAACTAACAACTGGTTTATCTAGGGAGGAAATACAGTTTCTCAGTAGGAGATCAACCTGGAATGAACCAATTACTTAATTTTGTCCCTGGTCATCTCAGGGACAAAAGTTAGTAAGGAATTTACTGAGATGTGCAAGCAAAGTGGCCAGAGATGGGCTTTTCCTGGGTCTTTCTGCAGTTCCCTACCTGTAAGAGCTTGGAGATTTAGTCTGTGTGCTCTTGAAGACCAAGCTGAGACAGGAGATAGCAGTCCAACTGACAAGTAGGTCCCCAAGGTCATTGCTGCAAGGCAAGCAGTTTGCATGCCAGCCTAACCTTCTGGTCCTGGACGGCTTTCAGAACAGACCTGTGTTGCAACAGGAAGGAGCAAATGTCCACATGACTTTTATTCAACAGCTTTATATAGACTGGTTATGCTGCCATCATCAGCCACCCTAGGGGGACCCCACAGGAAAGCAGAAGCCATACAATTTCAAGTGCCCAAAAAGCACTGGCACCCCCTGGCCTTGGAGATT
Source organism: Elephantulus edwardii (assembly GCF_000299155.1). Taxonomy (NCBI): domain Eukaryota; kingdom Metazoa; phylum Chordata; class Mammalia; order Macroscelidea; family Macroscelididae; genus Elephantulus; species Elephantulus edwardii. The sequence continues at coordinate 205,430 of NW_006399820.1, read as the reverse complement.
ACATTTAGTGCCACCTTCCAGCAGGAGCTGGCACGCAGCAGAGTGCCCATTTCAGCTGGCAAAGTGCAAAACTCTGTGGTCAGCTGACTCGAGTCCATTGCCTTCTGGATTAAATACTTCACCAGACCAAGGTCTCCATTCAGGAATGCTGACCAGATTCACTTTTTGAAACTCTGTCTCCTACAGCATCTGCTGCACACTGTCCTCTCTTTGTGTGCAGCAAAGACCATAAACTGACAACAAGGAGTGTTGGCCCCACTCTGATTGTGAGTGGTGAGCTCACTGCCTGGCCTGCAGATTAGGGTCCCAAAGATAGCAATTTGATACATCACTAAATTATAATGTCCTTTTTTTAATTTCCCAATAGTATACAGAATAACTATACTTCCCTGTACTCCTTCTGGCCTCTCTACTAACTTCTCTATTTCTACTATAATTTTTCACTCTTTTTTCACAAGTACGGTGGATTTTACAGTCAGTAGTTTTAAAGACTATACAAGTTTTAATGTTGGAACTAAGTTATCTTATAAGAGGTCTGTCATATGTTGATCTTAAATTATAATTATGCTAAAAATATATTAATATTTAAAATAAAAATATATTAATTAAAATTATAATTCATATACCTTCATTACTAGAAACATAGTGGAAGACTCCTTATGCATTTTGAAACAATAAGGCCTAATAGCACCAGGATTCTATTTTATTCCAATGCCTTAATATTATTGTACTAAAGTCAAGAAAGACTAGCTTCATCAGGAAATCTTCTAAAAGGCAAGGCTATCTCCTATATTTTAATGCAAAACTGTATATTAATAAATAAACAAACCTATTAAGTGAGACTAATTAAGTGTAATCATTGTAACTACAAAACAAATCAGGGAATACGACATATCAATTTAAAGAGTAATCTCACTGAAAAAAATCAGAACTCCATTAAGCTGAAAATGTTGCCATCTTGTCTATTCTAATCCCTGCTGACCCTAAAAGGACAGAATAGAACTGTTCCATAGGGTCTCCAAAGCTGGATTTTTTATGACCACTTTATGTTGTTTCCACCAATCACATCTTTCTCTTGAGGATAGGTTGGTGTGTTCAAAGCAGTCTTTTTGGTTAGCAGCTGAGCACTTCAACCACTATACCACCAAGCATCTTAGAACTCTTAGACTTTGTTATATTTGAAGAGTTTTCATGGTCTAGTGGATAAGGAGTTTTGCTGCCAACCCAAAGCCAAGTGATTGAAAAGACCATTGCCTGAATTAGGCAAACCTTAAATCTTCAAACGAACATCATTGACCCTGAGTAATTTGGAGACATCCCTGACAGCAGACTTTCCTAATGCAATCCATCTCCTGATTTCCTGAGTGCTGGTACCAAAAATGTTGATTGTGGATCCCAGAAAGATGAAATAATTGACAATTTCAGTGTTTTCTCCATCTAGCTTGCTAATCTGTCTACTGGTAAGGCTTTTTGTTGTTTTTTTTAATTTATTTGTTAATTTTAATGAAAGTTTACAGAGACTTAGGATTTCAAGTCATTCATTGTTGCACTTTTTGATTTTTGTTTTCTTGATGTTGATATGAAGTCCATATTGTGGCTGTAGTTTTTAAACTTCTCCAGCAAATACTTCAAATTTTCTTCACTTTCAGCAAGCAAGGTTTTGTCATTTGCATAGCACAATTTATTGATGAATCTTCCATTGATCTTGATGTTACATTATTCTTTATATAATCCAGCTTCTCAAATAATTTTTTCAGCATACATATTAAATAGATATGGAGAAAGGATACAACCTTGACATACACCTTTACTAATTTTAAACCATGTAGTTTCTTTACTTTGTTTGTACAACAGCTTCTTGGTCTAAGTTTCTTAGAAGCATAATTAAACATTTTGGGATTCCCAGGTTTCTCAATGTTGTCCATAATTTGTTATTATTCCCATAGTCAAATGCCTTTGCATAGTCAATAAAGTAGAAATAGACATTCTTCTGGTATTCTTTACTTTCAGCCAAGATCCATCTGACATTAACAGTGAGTGGTATGCCTAGTGTCACAGCTTCTTCTAAATACTGCTTGAACTTCTGAAAGTTCCCTATGCATGTACTAGTCTAGCCATTTTGTGAGGATCATCACCAATATTTTGCTTGCATGTGATATTAATGATATATTTCTATAATTTTTCATATTCTGCTGGATCTCCAAATTGAGGACAATAAGTTAAATTAGAATTTCAGATTGTTGATGTTGTTGTTAGGTGCCATTGAGTCAAGCACAACTCATAGCAAACCTATAAACAAAAGATCTGAACCTTGTTCTATCCTGTGCCAATCTCGCACTTTGACATACAAGAGCGCATTGCAGCACTCACTGTGACAATCCACCTGGCTAAGGGCCTTCCTCTCCTTCACCAACTCTCCACCCTTCTCAGGATTATGTCCTCCTCCAAGGAATAGCACCTTCTAGCAACACACCCATCATTTCTGCCTCAAAAAAGCACTCTGGCTTCACCCCCTCTAAGACATATCTATTCATTCTCTTGGCCATCCATGGCCATCCAATGGATGTTCAGTGCTCTTCTCCAACACAACAGCTCAAAGACAACAATTCTTTTTTTCTGTCATCCTTATTCATTGTCCAGCTCCCAGATGCATAGCAAGTAATCGGAAAGACATGGCCTGAATCAGATACACCTTAGTCCTCAAACTTACATCGTTACTCCTCAATAATTTGGAGAGGTCCCTAACTGCAGATTTTCCCAGTGCAATGTGACTTCTTATTTCCTTACTGCTAGTACTAAGGGTATTAATGATGGATCCAAGCAAGATGAAGCTGTTGACAGTTTCAATCTCTCCATCCTTTATGACTCAGCCTATTGGTCCAGTGGTAAGAATCTTTGTTTACTTGATATAGAGATGCAATCCATAGTGAAGGCTGCAATCCTTGATCTTCTGCAACAAGTGCTTCAAGTCCTCCTCACTTTCAGCAAGAAAGGTTGTGTCATAAGCATAACTCAGGTTTATTGATGAGTCTCCCTCCAATTCTGATGCCACACTCCTTGTCATAGTGTTCAGCTTCCAGTATAATTTGCTCAGCATACAGATTAAATAGGTATGGAGAGAGAATACAACCCCGACACATTCCCTTCTTAATTTTAAACCATGCAGTGATCTCCTGCTCTGTTCACACAACAACCTCCTGATCTAGGTAAAGGTTCTACATGAGCACAATTAAGTGCTCTGGGATTCCCATTCTCCTCAATGTCAGCCACATCTTGTCTTGATCACAGTCAAATACCTTTGCATAATCAATAAAACATAAATACACATTCTTCTGGTATTCTTTACTTTCAGCCAGGATCCATCTGACATTAGCAATGATATCCCTGGTACCACGGCCTCTTCTAAATCCCATTTGAACTTCTGGAAATTCCCTATCTATGTACTGTTCTAGCAGGTTCTGAATGATCTTCAGCAGTATTTTGTTTACATGTAATATTAATTATATTATTCAAAGTTTCCATATTCATTTGGATCACTTTTCTTGGAAATGGTAACAAATATGGATCTCTTCTAATCTGTTCCCCAGACAGCTGTCCTCCAAATTTCCTGGTGTAGGCTAGTGAGCACATCTGAGGCTGCATTTGTTAATCGAAATAAGTCAATTGGTATCCCATCAATTCCTGGAGCCTTATTTTTTTTGCCAGTGCCTTCAATGCAGCTTCTACTTCCTCCTTCATTAGCAATTTCAGATAAATAGCAAGTTAGTTTGCAAGAGAAATATAGCATAAGACAAACTTAAAGTAATTTCTGCGGCTCAAATACACTTTTTTATCGTACGTTTTTATTTGCCAAACATGGCAACCATGCCTGAGGTGTTAAATTGAAGTGTATTCCTAGAAGGTTGAACATGCTTACCAAGTGACATCATTTCTTAGGTGAACAATTAAGAAGGGATCATATCCAGAGAGAGACTCTTAACTCATTGTGAGGAAACAGGTCTGTGTGTTTTATGCATGTATGAAGACTATTGAGAAGGTCATTGCCTAATACATTTTACTTTTCTTTTCCCCTCCTCCCTTGTTTCCAAAGCTTATCACTAAAGAACTGCCAAGATCTGATTCGTCAAGCCCACCAATTCTCAGAAGAAAATGAGATGCAAGACCTTCTTATTCTATGTCAGTGACTGAATCTGAACTTAAAATTGTTTCCTGTTAAATACGTACTATGGGTTTATTTTTGTTGTGTGTATGTGTTTGTGCTGGGGGTAAGGAATATAACTGTGATGTACTGTTGAGTCAGACCTGACTCATAGCCAACCTGCCAGCAGGTTTTCAGAGGCAGTTTATGCTGTGGGATGCAGCTGGTGGATTCAAACCAAGTGCCTTTGGGTTAACAGCACAGTCCTGTACCACTAAACCATCAGAGCTCTTAAGAAGGGAAGGGAATTCAAAAGGATAATTGAGGGGGTGCTTTCTTTAGTAGAAAATATAATTTTAATAGGCAATAATAGTCACAAGATTCAAATAAAATGTAATATTATAATCTCCTGTGGGTTTTAGAGCCTCAAAAACCCCACTGGTCAACTCGGAGTCGTTCTGACTCCAGGTGATAAATTTTAGTTTAATATGTTCCCTCTACCACATCTAATGACACTGTTCCCTAAGTAATCACTTTTTTTTTCTTATATACCTATCTAGTGTTATCTTAAATACCTGTCTCTTCTGTTTCATTCTTCAGAGATACATCAGAATGCATACACTATCCTGCACATGTTCTTTTCCATAATATTGTTACCAAATCAAATCTTTTTTTCCCAAATAAGATATTTTTGAATCTCAAATTTTTCCCTCTGTCAAGTGAAGGTAATATATACTTTAAGAACACGTAGATGAATTAAAATGCTTAAGAACAGTGCTTACTTGATTTTTCAATACCATTTCTTTTGTAAAGGTTATAAAGTAACAAGGACTTAACCGGGAGACTGGATTGCCAGGGAGCTCTGGTGGCCTAGGGGCAAGAAGCTGCACTGCAATCCCAAAGGCATGCAGTTTGAGTGCATCAGAAGCTCTGCCAGTCAGCTCCAACTCAACAGTACACAACAAGGAAAAAAAAAGACCCAATTGCCATGGAGTCTATTCTCATTCAGGATGACCCCATGAGTGTAGAGTAGAACTACTTCATAGCAATTTCAAGGGTGTGACTTTTGATAAAGTAAATGCCAGATTTGTCTTTAGAGGTACATTCAGATGGATTGGAATCACCAACCTTTTGGTTAGTAGCCAAGTACTTAAACAGCCCATAGCATGTTACAGTATTAGTTAAATGGTTTGGCTCTACCAACTACACCTCAATATAGAAATATAGGTAATCTCTTCCCATTTTTTGAAGAGAGAGAGAGAATAGAAAGAGAGAGAGAGAGAGAGAGAGAGAGAGAGAGAGAGAGAGAGAGAGAGA
>NW_006399820.1:178108-199875 GCF_000299155.1 Elephantulus edwardii | reverse complement strand
AGGAAGGAAGGAAGGAAGGAAGGAAGGAAGGAAGGAAGGAAGGAAGGAAGGAAGGAAGGAAGAGAATCACAGGGCTTTCAAAGTCTTATGGAAGCAGATTGCCAGACCTTTCTCCCAAGAACTCGAACTGTCTCTGGGTAGGTTTAAACTCCTAACATATCAGTAGTCACACTTTTAACCGGTTTCACTACCTGAGAGCAATGACAAAAAAATAACCACCTGGGAAGATGCCCTAGATTCCAGCTTAGGGAGGGAAAAGAAAGGATGAAGCAAAAGTGGGAGGAAAGAGTTTCATTAATTACCTGCTTAGAATACTTCCATAGTTAAATCACTACTTTCCGTCCTCCTTGCATAAACCAAAGCCAAACCCACCACTCCAAGGGTCAGTTATGACTCATAGTCACCCTATAGGGTTTCCAAGACTTTAAATCCTTATAGAAGCAGGTTACCTCATCATTCTCTCATGGAGGGTCTGATAGATATCCACCACAGATCTTTTAGTAAGCTGCCTAGTGTTTGACCCACTACACCACTAGGCACATTGTAATGTTACTATGTACTGTCGAGTTGCCTGTGACTCATAGTGACCCTATGTACAACAACTCTGAACCCTGCTCTGTCCTGAGCCAACCTTATTGTCTCTGACACACCTACCTCCATTACCCCAGTCACTGAGTCAATCCATCTCATCAAAGGTCTTCCTCTCTTTTGCTGTCCCTCCACTATCCTAAGCACAGTGTCCTTCTGCAAGGACTGGTACCTCCTTGAAACATGCCCAAAGTATGTCTGATTGAGCTTCTGAATCCTTGCCTCCAAGGAGCAGGTTGGTTTCACCCTCTCTACGACAAACCCGTTTGTTCTCCTAGCAATGCACTCTTCTTCAGCACTACAGCTCAAAGGCATCAATTCTCCTTTCATCCCTAGTCATTGTCCAGCTTTCTGATTCATAGCACATAATTGAAAAGATCATGGCCTGGATATGGTGTACCTTAGTCTCCAGACTGATATCATTGCTCTTCAGTACTCTAGAGAGGTCCCTGAAAGCAAATTTCCCAATGCAATTCATCATTTGATTTCCTGGCTGCTGGTCCTAAGAGTGTTGGTTGTGGAGCCAAGCAAACTAAAGCTGTTAACTATCTCAATTTCTTCACCATCTATCATCATATTTCCAATTGGCCCAGTGGTGAGAACTTTTATTTTCTTGATCAGGCACATAGGAATTAGAAAATACTATCCTGAGTCCACTTCTTACCTCTCTGCCACCTTCCCTGTGACAAACATCAGGTTGTAGAAATATCTGCTGCCATATGAAATATGAATAGACAGGGCTGTGTTTCCAGCATAGTTGCTGATAGTGTCTTGCATGTACTAGTCACTCAAAACATATCTGATGGTGTCATGAGGCCTGCAGTGCATAGAGCTTCAAATTATAAACTTCATTTTTGTTGATGAGAGAATCACGGAATTTCACAGGATGAGTCATGAGATACTTTTTTTAAAACAACAACCTACTTAAATCTATTAAAAAATTATTCTGTGTGCAACCACATAAGTGCATGCACAGACACACAGAATGAGGGGCTTTTACTAGTCAAGGAAATCTGCAGCTAAGACACGTGGTTCTGTGTCCCATTATCTACCAAATGGCTGACTTGGTGAGTGGCCTGTCATCTTTGAGGACGGTCATTTTATCTGTACAGTGAAATCATTACTCCAGAGTTGTGGGATCCAGTTAATTGAAATGAACATGAGAAAGCACTTTATCACTATATTGTAAAACATAACATGGATGTAATTATGCATAATTACTTAAAAACAAATATAGACAGAGAGATAGATATTTTATATAGCGGCTTAGTGGTAAGGAGTTGTGTTGTCAGTTCAAAGATGCATGATTTTAATTCATCTAGCTGCTTGACAAGAGAAAGATGGGCAATCTCTTCTGAAAACCTGAAGGGTCAGCTATGAGTCAGCTCTGACTTGATGGTACACAACAACAACAAATTTATATATATATTGATAGATATATATGAAGAGATATAGAGATAGAGATAGAGATATAGATAATTTTTGCTTCCAAATATGGAAAATATTGGATTTTGAGCAGAGATTTATTGCACCTATCAAGATCAAAGAGATTAGATAAAAAAGATTAGAGTTTCACTAAACCAAAAAGCTACTTTCTTCAGGTGGCAATTCACCTCTCTTGTAGGAATAAAAACCTAGAGGACCTAACTCAACAAAAGAAAAACTCAAACTTACAAGTCTGGAATGTCCTCCACACTGCCTCCTTAGTTTCTGGCCCTGCTTGTCTCCCTTGCTTCAGTTAGAGTAGGGAGGATTCGCCCCTCTGTGTACCTGAGCAACCTCAGGAAGAAGAAAGCCATTAGGAAGGTCTAGGAGACACTGACCCTAGAGAAGAAAAGAATTACATGAAGGACAACAATCTGTACTTTCTATTTCCTTTAACTCGGTCTCTCCATGTTGTAGTTGAAAAGTTGGTCCCTGAATCAGTGGTCTTACACATTCTCAAAAAAGCAGGTCTATAGTTTGTCTATTTCCATACATTGAATTTTACTTCTGTCCTTAGAGTCTTCATTTTCTCCAGCCTCCAAGTCATCTTAATCTATCCGTTCCTCCTTACCTTTTTCCTTTTCATCTTTCCTCTTCTGTGTCCAGTGTAAAATTAAAGTCTGGAATAGGTCACGGTGGCAGTGTTCACAACAGGAAAATTGACACATGCCACAGATTTAGGGTTTTGAGGAGTCTTCTTCCCCACCAGTTAAAACTTACCAGTATAAGACTTCCTTAAAGACTCTTTGTTCAGGCTTCCAACCTGTTCAAGTACCGTCATCTCTTAGTGTTTGTCTGTCTGTCTCTCTCCAGCAGTTGTTGTTGTTTTGTATTGTAGAGTCAGAATAGACCCATAGCTGACCCTTTGGCAGGTTTTCAGAGGCAGTAATCACACAGGAAGAAACTGCCCATGCTTCTCCAGCAGTAGTTCACACTAAAGTGCTAACCCCAGAGTGTTTTTATCAGAGTGCTCCTTAGTGGAAAGATGGTGACACTTCATCTCACATACTACGGGTATGTTGTCAGGAGGGGCCAGACTTTGGAAAAAGACACCACGCTGGGAAAGGTAGAAGGTCAGTGAAGATGAGGAAGAGTCTCAGTAAGATGGACTCACATAGTGACTACTACAAATGAGCTTGAGCGTGACAGAGATTGTGAGGATGGTTCAGGATTGGCTAAGGTTTGGATCTGCTATTTTTACGGTCACCAGGAAAGAGGTTCACAAGAATCAAAATACAACCTTGAGTCTATTCCACCTGAATTTAAAAACTTGGTACTGTTATTATGCGCTGCTGAGTCACCTGCAACCCACAGCAACCCTTTTCACAGCAGCTCTAAACCCTGCTCTGTCCTAAGCCAGTCTCACTATCTCAAAAATAACTTTGAGACAAAGAACACCAATGATCAAAGACCAGATCAGTTGAGGGATGACATCAAGGATATCATCAAGGGAAGAAAACAAAGGACATTCATTACAAAACCAGGGGAGAATGAAAAGACCAAAATGGATATCAGAAGAGACTCTGAAAATTGTACTAGAGCAAATAAGAAGCCAAAAAATAAAGGAAATAAAAGAGGAAAGATGCTGTAGAAAAGAACTGGACAGAAGATTTCAAAAAGCAATTCAAGAAGGCAAAACAAAGGATTACTACAGAATGTGCAAAGAGCTGGAGTTAGAAAAGAAAAGAATTCACTTGGCATTTCTCAAGCTGGAAGAACTGAAAAACAAATTCAGACCTCAAGTTGCAATATTGAAGGATGCTATGGGCAAAATCTTGAATAGTCCAGGAAGCACCAAAAGAAGATGGAAGGAATATACAAAATCACTATGCCAAAAAGAATTATTTGACATAGAATCATTTCAGAAAGTAGCATATGATCAGAAACCAATGGTAATGAAGGAAGAAGCTCAAGCTGTGCTCAAGGCATCAGCAAAATGTAAGACCCCCAGGAATTGATGGTATAGCAACTGTGTTTCAACAACCAAATTCAGTCCTGGATGTACTATCTAGTCTATGCCAAGAAGTCTGGAAGACAGCTAGCTACCTGACCAAGCTACTAGAAGAGATCCATACTTGTTCTCATTCTCAAAAGAAGTGATTCAACAGAAATTACTGAACAATATCATTAATATTACATGCAAGTAAAATCTTGCTGAAGATTATTGGAAAATGACTGGAACAGTACATCAATAGAGAACTGCCAGAAACATGACCTACTTTTAGAAGAGACTATATCACAGAGTGTCATTGCTGATGTTAAATGGATCTGGACTGAAAACAGAAAAGTATCAGAAGAAAGTCTGTAAGTGTTTTATCAAATATGCAAAGACATTTGTCTTTGTGGATCATAACAAACTATGGTTAGTATTGAAAAGAATGGGGGTTCCAGAATACATATTTGTGTTCATGTGAAACCTATTTTTAGACCAAGAAGCTGTTATCCAAACAGAACAAAGGAACACTCCATACCTATTCAATCTATATGCCAAGAAAATAATTCAAGAGGCTGGACTGTACTAAGAAGAATGTGGCATCAGAAAATTAGACGACTCATCAACCTATGTTATGCAGATGACATAACCTTGCTTGCTCAAAATGAGGAGGACTTGACACTCCTGCAGCAGATGATCAAAGATAATATGGCCTTCAATACTGATTAATTTCAAAATCAAGAAAAATTATCACCATTTGGCCAATAGACAACATCATGATAGATGGAGAAAAGAATGAAGTCAATGATTTATCTTGCTTGGATCCACAATTAGTACCTGTGGCACCAGCAGTCAAGAAATCAAAAGATGTATTGAGTAAATCTTCTGTGAAGGACCTCTCTAGGGTGTTATGGAGCTATGGTGTCAGTTTAAAGACTCAGATATATCTGGTCCAATCCAAGATCTTCTCAATTACTACTATTCATCTGAAAGTTGGACAGTGAATAAGGATGACAGAAGAAGCAATGCCTCTGAGTTGTGATGTTGGAGGAGAGTATTGGATATTGCTTGGACTGCCAAAAGAACAAACAAATAAGTCTTGGAGAAAGTGCAACCAGGGTGCTCCTTGGAGGCCTGGATGCTGAAGTTTCATCTCATATATTTGGAGCATGTTGTTAAGAGGGGCTGGTCCTCAGGAAAGAACAGCTTGCTTGGAAAAGATCCTCAAAGAGATAGATTGGCACTAACAATGGATTCAAGTATAGCAGAGATGACAGCAATGATACAGGATAGGGCAAGGTTAAGCTCCATTGTTCATTTGGGTCACTACAAGTCATAGTGGACAAGATATCACCTAACTACAACAACATGAGTCAAAGGCACCCTAAAACAATATAGATTGAATTGTCATCAGAAGACGAATTTGAATCCTAATCAGGGTCTAAAATACCACTTGTAAACAAGATTTTCTCTCTTATGTTAATATGACCACAGGAGTGTATGGTATATCTTAAAACTAATAATTTCTAAAATATGAAAAAACAGATGAGTTTGCAGGTGAGACAAGCAAGCACAATGTCAGAGAGTTAGCACACTGGAGCCTGTACAGTTCTCCTAGAAACCAGGGAACTTTGAAGATAGAGAAGTTGAGTCAAGGCTTTTACCACAGATCCAACAGAGAGAATCTCCAAGCTCCAGAGAGCTGGTTTCCTGAATCTAGCCATCTAGCCTTTCAAATTATAGACAAATAAATTTCTGCTTGAAATACTACTTGTGGTATTTCTGCTAGAGCAGCACTGTAGGAAACGGAAACATTTACCTATAATGGCCTATTCTCATCATCCCTTGCTTTGGTACTGATTCCAGTTTTACCTGCATCCTTAAGATCTGCACCTACCCTTATGATTCTGTACCATCTCCTACCCACTTTTTGTTTTCATATTTGACTTCTGGATTTTGTGAGGAATCACAGAACGCATTTTGATAAACTCGCCTGCCTCAGCCTCTCTCTCTCTTCAGGTTCTTTCCTCAGATGTAACCTTCCCCAGCCCCTCTTCCAAACCAGTGGGGAAAGATCCCTTCTGTGAGGAAAGCAAAGGTCTGACAGATGGTGATAATGGAAGTATGACTGTCAGAACCATGTGACTAGGGGCAGAGGAGTATCTTCAGAAAAATAGCACTGAGATTACACCACTATCTGCCCAAACATCTGACATCTGTCTTTTAGATAATTTCACCATGATATTGGCTCAAAAACAACAAGCCAAGTAGTTAAATCTTACCTACTACATTACTGTCACCACATGAAAATGACAACTGCATTTTCTTTGTTTTCACTGATAAAATTAGTCTACGATGTGCTCAAAGATCAGTGTTTTAAGTTTCTTCCCTTTCTATCCTCAGAAAATCAAGCAAGATCAACAGCCTGTCTTGAGTGAGCAACTGGTTCCCAACGCACATGGCATACCTGCCATACGCTGGGTATGACTGTGACTAGGAGTGCCAAGCACACAGGCACTGTGACGACACAGGTAGTATTTTTAATAAATAGTCCCAGAGGCTTCCGCTGTGTTGCCTGGCAATGAAGTGAGAATTAGGGCTGCTCCTCTCCCTGTGGGAGGATCTGCCAGTGTTCCCAAGTGTTCAGAGCCTGGCTTTCCAAACTGGCACCCACACAGAAAATGTTTGTTCTCCTCATTCCAGTCTGCTTTCTTATTTTGTCTATAAAAAGAGAACCTCATAGCTCTGGTAGCCTAGTGTGTGGGGAGTTGCACTGCTAACCCACAAGCAGTTTCTCTCTGTGGGTGGGACTCCACTAGCAGCTCTACAGGAGAAAGATAGGCACCTAGCAACCCCTTTCTATGTAATTTTCAGCCTTTAAAACCCAGGAGAGGTTCAGCTATGAGCAGGTTCTGACTAAGTGACAATGAGTTGTTTTCATAGTCAGTGAGGCCCTTGATTACTGACACTGTGTGACATAAAGAGGTAAAAAGCATCAGTTTGACTTTCAAACTGTAGCCCTGCTGTGTCAGCCTGAATCCAACCTATGCTTTGGGGTGCTCTGTGGATTGCATCGACAGCAGCACTAAGCACTTTGAACATGAGACCTTGCCTGCTGACAAGGCAGAATCAGCCAAAAGTGGGAAGACATGTTACATTGGTTGACTTGGAGTCAATTCTGTTTCATGCGTGTCAGAGTAGAACTACACTCCATGGGAATAGTTAACAGTTTTAGTTGACTTGGTTCCACAGTCAACACTCTTGGTAACAGCAGCCAGGAAATCAGGAGACGAATTGCATTGGAAAAGTCAGCTGTGAGGGACCTCTCAAGAGTACTGAAGAGAGATTACGTCAGGCTGGAGACTAAGGTGCGCCTGATCCGGGCTATAGTCTTTGCAATTACGTGCTATGCATTGGAGAGTTGGACAGTCAATAGGGATGATTGAAGGAGAATTGATGCCTTTGAGCTGTGGTGCCGAGAAGAGTGTTGAATATGCCATGAACTGCTAGGAGAACAAACAGGTTTGTCCTAGAGAGGTTGAAGCCAGAATGCTCCTTGGAGTCAAGGATTCTGAAGCTTCGTCTGACATACTTTAGGCATGTTGCAAGGAGGGACTGGTCCTTTGAGAGGAACATCATGTTTGGGAGAAAGATGATCTCCTTCCATGCTCTTTACAGCCTTGGAAATCCAATGGAGGGTCAGCTGTGGGTTGCTCAGATCATGGCAGTCACTTGACTTGAATTTTCACAGAAAAGCCCTAATGACTTTAGTGAAATGTTTGGCTGTTAACCAAAAAGTCAGAGATTAGAACTCATCAGCAGCTCTGCAGGGAGAAAGATGAGGCAATGCTTCCATAAAGATTACCCTGGAGTTGATTCCAATTCAGTGACTCTCCTTCAGTTATCAGAGGCTTTAACCCTGAACAATAGGAGCAGTTGATGTTTTTGAACTGCAGGTCTTTTGCTTTGTGGCATAAAACTCTATGCCATCAGAACTCTCCTTAACAATCCTTAGAGACTGGTTTATTCTGTTCTATACCATTGCCAGGAGACAGAATCAACTCAACAACAGTGAGTTTGGTTTGGTTTGAATCTTGAAGCAGGCAAATTACTGCATCTCTCTTCTATAGATCAGCTGTTGGGTTCAAAAGAGTGCTTACCCAGTATACCGTCAGGATCAGGATTCAAACTGGGTGTTGTTATTAAGCCATCTGATAAATGGATACTGAACCACTTAGAAGTTGATTAACATACTCAAGTCACAGTAAGATGGACAATGAATTTAAAAAACACACAAACTCATTGCCATCAACTCTGAATCAACTCATAACTGAATCTCCAGTGAATTTTCAGAGGCTATAAATTGCATAGGAGGAGATTGTCCATCTTTCTTTTGCAATGTTGCTTGTGGATCCAAACCACCTGCCTGTGGGTTGGTGGTACAACTCCTTACCCACTAGGCCAGGTATGGTTAAAGCCTAAGAAATCTGATCTATAGTCCTTTGGGAAGAAAATGAGATGATACATCTGGAGACCTGAGTAGGGTGCCAAACACAAAATGAATATTGAATAAATGGCAGTAGTTTTCTACTACCATTATTCTTATACACTAATTTTATTATATGAAGGGAACGTTGGTAGCTTAGTTTATAGGGAATTGCCCTTTGAACCCAAAGGTCTCTCTGGAAGTTCAAATCCACTAATTGCTTCTCTGCAAAAAAACTGACAATCTCTTCTTGTGAAATTTACAACCTTAGAAAATCTGCTGATGGGTCAACTGTGAGTCACATTCCACTCATTCATAATGAATTTTAGTTTTATTACACAAAGATTCCAATGGTCTAATAGCTCAAGAGATCAAGCACCATCTGTGTCTTTGTAAAACTTGATGGTTTGGTTATTTTTTACTTGTTGTTGTTGTTATGTGCTGTCAAGTCGCTTGCGACTCATAGTGACCCTATCTATGTAAAACAGCCCTAAACTCTGCTCTGTCCTGTGCCAATCGCACTGTCTCTGACACTCCCATCCCAATTATCCCAGTCACTGAATCAATCCACCTCACAGAGGGCCTTCCCCTCCTGCGCTGTCCCTCCACCCTCCCAAGCATGATGTCCCTCTCTAAGGACCGGTCTCTCCTCACAACATGTCCAAAGTATGTTAGACGGAGCCTCAGAATCCTTGCCTCCAAGGAGCCACATGGTTTAACCCTTTCCAGGACAAATCTGTTTGTTTTCCTAGCAGTCCATGGTATTCTCAATACTCTTCTCCAGCACCACAGCTCAAAGGCATCAATGTAACAACCAATTTTTTACTTACATTTCAAATTATATCTTGTACTTCTGTCTCTAATTAAGAAACAGAAAACAGGAGGACTGTTTGCTTTTCTGTTTGGAGTTTGTGTTTTTTTAAAGAAAAAAAAAAGTAAGTTGTGATGTTCTGGGAAAGAAAATGTGGGCTGAAAGAAAACATTGTATTTAAAACAATTTGATCTTTTTATTTGTAGACAACTCCTGTGAGTTAAATGCAACCTGGCAGACTGGTCATTTTGATTTTTGAGATAATAAAGCTAAAAAGCACAATCTTGACCATCCTTCAGATTCCAATGCAATAGACGGTGGTACCAGTAATCAGAAATCAGAAGACATACTGCATTGGTTAAGTCTATTATTAAGAATCTCTTTAAAATAATTAAAGGAAACGATGCCAGTTTGAAGACTAAGGTGTATCTGATCAGCCATGGTCTTCTCAATCACCTGCCACCTGCTACACATCAGAGAGCTAGACAACGAATAAAGACGAAAGAAGAAGACTTGATTTCTTTACGCTGTGGTGCTGGAGAAGGTCCACGGACTGCCAAAATAATAAACATGTGTCCTGGAGAAAGTGCAGCCAGAGTGCTCACTGGAGGCAAAAAGGCTGAGGCTTCATCTCTCATATTTTGGACAAGCAGCTAGGTGAGATTATTCCTTGCAAAGTAACATAATGCTTGAAAAGATGGAGAGTCAGCAAAGGAGAGGAAAACCACCAATGAGAATTGAGGGGAAGGGCACTTTACAATACTTGTGATGCTTTAAATTCCCTAAGATTAGATGCTCTAGAATTTCTCTAGGAAAAATTAGAAATTACATTGGTTGAAAGCACTTTCTGTAGGAGAAGGAAAAATCTTACATTGCCCAAATCACAGAAAAGAATGTCGATACTGGGGAATTTCACTCTCACATTCCTAACAAATCAACAGTAAATGGCAAGGGAGGAGATTGCCTATCCTTCTCCCACAGAACAGCTAGCTGGTGAATTCTGAAAACACAGGACTGGAATTCAATAACTCTGAACCCTGCCCCATCCTCAGCCAATTTCACTATATCCAACACATCTGCCTCTATTGCCCCAGTCATTGTGCCAATACATTTCATTCAGCGTCCTCCTCTCCTGCATCATCCCTCCACCCTTCCAAGCTTGCTGTCCTTCTCCAAGGACTCATCTCTCCTGGCAACATGTCCAAAATGTGTGAGACAGAGCTTCAAAATCTTTGCCTCCAAAAAGCAACTTGGCTTCAAGACAAACCTGTTTGTTCTCTTGGCGGTATTTCATTGACTATGCAAAGGCTTTTAACTGTGTGGACCACAACAAACTGGGGATGATTTTGAGAAGAACGGAAATCCCAGAACACTTGATTATATTTATGTGAAACCTATAATTGGACCAGACAGAAGGCAGTCATCAGAATAGAGCAAGGAAACACTGCATGGTTCAAAATCAGGGAGGATGTATATGTCAGGGATGTGTCCTATCTCCACACTTTTTCAATCTGTATGCAGAACAGACCATCTGGGAGGCTGGGCTCTATGAGTAGGAATGTGATCAGAATTGGAGGAAGATTAATTAACAACACACATTATGTAGAGGATACAACCTGCTTGCTGAAACTGAGGAGGACCTGAAGCACTTGCTGCAAAAAGGTCAAGGACTACAGCCTTCAATATTGATTGAAGCTCAACATCAAGAAAACAAAGATTCTCACCACTGGGCCTATTGGCAGCATCATGTTAGATGGTAAAGAGATCGAGATTGTTAACAGTTTTAGTTTGCTTGGCTCCACAATCAACACTCTTGGGACCACAGCCAGGAAATCAAATGACGAATTGCATTGAGAAAATCTACTGTCAGGGACCTCTCCAGAGTACTAAAGAGCAACAATGTCAGTCTGGAGACTAAGATACACCTGATCCAGGCCATAGTGTTTGCAATTATGTGCTATGCATCAAAAAGTTGGGCAATAACTAAGGATAATAGAAGAACCAATGCCTTTTGAGTTGTAGTACTAGAGAGAAGTAATGAACATACCATGGGCTGCTAAGAGAACAAATAGATTTGTTCAGGAAAGGGTGAAATCAGGCTGCTCCTTGGAGGTGGGATTTTGACGTTCCATCTGACATACTTTGGGCATGTTGCCAGAAGGGACTAGTCCTTGGAAAGGGACATCATGCTTGGAAGGGTGGAGGGACAGCACAAAAGAGGAAGACTCTGGATGAGGTGGATTGACTCAGTGACTGGGATAATGGGATAGATGTGTCAGAGAAAATGAAATGACTCAGGATAGGACAGGATAGGACAGGACTCAGACTATTGTACATAGGGTCGCTATGAGTCACAGGTAACTTAATGGTATATAACAACATCAACAAAGCACTTGAACTTCCCAGTCCCTCTCAAGATTCTGAATAAATTGCTTTGGATTCTGCTGTAGATTAAAATTTGAAGATAGCAAATCCTCCTATTTGATAAAACATTATTCCCTCCAAATTAACTTCCTGAAAACCTAATCTGAAGTGAAACTGTTTCAAATTAGTTCTTGCAGTATGCTCAAAAACATGACTCATCATTGAGAGCTGGCCTTTCTAAGTAGGAAGTAAATCTATGTACCAGATGGAGCAATCAAACCATGATGCCTTCCTAAACAGTACATGTGGACCATTATATGATAAGTGATGCCTGTTGTTGTTGTTGATTGCTGTCAAATTGCGCAAGACTCATAGTGACCCTATGAACAAAAGACCTGAGCCTTTCTATAACTATCATCATTTCTCAAAGTTCATAGAGTTTCCAGAGGCATATTGTTTAGGAAGTGGGTGCCACTCCTGCTTCCAGTGTTGACCTTAAGGTTTCTCAAATCAATCTACTATCAGAAGGCTCCTGTCAGATACACTATCTGATGTCACCATAGGGTAATGTTGACATGGAGTCTAAGCCTCTGAAGTTAAAGGACTGCAGTCTTCAATATGGATTGAAAACAAAATTCATCAAGAAAACAAGGATTCTCACCACTAAGCCAATTGGCAAAACCATGACAGAGGGAGAAGAGATTGAGATTGTTAACAATTCCAGCTTGCTCAACCCTACAACCAACACTCTTAGAACCAGCAGCCAAAAAAAAAATCAAAAGATGAGTTGGATTAGGAAAATCACAAACCTCTCTAGAGTGCTGAATTCCAGTGATGTCACTCTAGAGACTAAGGTGTACCAAATCCAGGCCATGATCTTTGCAATTGCTCACTATGCATGAAATAGTTGAATAATGACTAAGAATGACAAAAGAAAAAGCGATGCCTTTGAGTTGTGATGCTGAAGAAGAGTATTGAAAATACCATGGAACACTAAGAGAATAAACAGGACTGTCCCAGAGAGGGTGAAACCAAGTTGTTCTCTGAAGGCATGGACTTTGAAGCTCCATCTCACATACTTAGAGCATATTGCCAGGCAGGTGTAGTCCTTGGAAAAGGACATTAGGCTTGGAGGGGTGGAGGGACAACTCCAAAAAGGAAGACCATGAATGAAATGGATTGACACAATGACTGGGGTAATGGAGACAGGAATTTTGGAGATGGTAAGATTGACTAAGGATAACACAGGATTCAGAGCTGTCTTACAGAGAGTCACTATGAGTGGCAGGTGACTCACCAACACATAACAACAGCAAACAAGCCTCTGCGACAACATTCATCTTTGAGAGGCTCTGTACATGCACTTAATTATCATAGCCAACCCAGAAACAAGGGTTCAAATCCTCCAGCTGCTCCATGAGGGAAAATATAAACAATCTCCTCTTGTGCAATTTATAATTTTCAAAAAGCTACTGGAGAGTCATCTGTGAGTTACTTCTGACTTGACAGCATATAACAAAAAGAACTCCAATATGGACTATTCCTGAGAGTTTCTCACCCTCTCTTATGAATGAACATGAACTCCCTCTTCAACTAAGTATTTAAAAGCCAAAACAAGTACTTTATCCAGTGAGTCATGGCCTAGCATTGCTTCATCCCTCCTTTTTTTTTTCAAAATAGTTCAACTTTACAAAGTAATTTTCCTAATAAACTTATTTTCGATGCTTGCATTATTATTTTGCTATTTCATTTAGCAAGAGGAAGAACTCAGATATAAGTATACCAAAAACATTTTCTTTTGAACACATTTAGGGGGTACTTCAGTAATAGTGGCCAGGTAGTTGTCCTCTATATTTGTTGGCACAACCTGGTGACAACATGGAGAGTAGCATCTGTTTGTTGAAATATGTCATCAATTTTGTTCTCTTAGCAGTCCATGGTCTGTTCAACACTCTTCTTCTGCTGAAGGTTATCCAAAAACTCTAACCCTGCTGAAGATTATCCAAAAGTGACTAGAACAGTACATTGACTGAGAACTACCAAAAATACAATCTGGATTTAAAACAGGTTGTGGCACTAGAGACATTATGACCAATGTCAGATGGATCTTGGCTGAAAGCAAAGAGTATCAGAGGAATGCCTCTGTGTTTCATAGACTATACAAAGGCAAGTGACTGTGTAGATCACAACAAATTATGTTTAACCTTGAGAAGAATGGGAATCTCAGAACATTTTATTATACTCATGCAAAACCTATACTTGGACTAGGAAGCAGTCCTCAGAACAGAGCAAGGAAACACTTCATGGTTTCAAATCGGGAAAGAAGTGTGTCAATCTTTATGTAGAACAGATCATTTAGGAGGCTGGACATTATGAGGAAGAATGTGGCATCAGGACTGGAGGAAGACTCATCAACAACGTGCATTATTAGGTAGATGGCACAATCTTCTATATAGATTGAAGCTCAACATCAAGCAGAGAATGATTCTCATCACTTGGCCAATAGACACTACCATGATAGATGGAGAAGAGATTGAGGTTGTTAAGAATTTCAACTTGCCCAACTCCACAATTGACACTCTTGGTACCAGCAGTCAGGAAATCAAAATATGAATTGCATTAGGGAAATATGATGTCAGGTTCCTCTCCAAATTGCTAAAGAGCAATGATGTCAGTCTAGAGACTAAGGTACACCCAATCCAGGACATAGTCTTCGCAGTTACTTGCTATGCATCAGAGAGCTTGACAATGACTAAGGATGACAGAAAAATAATTGATGTCTTTGAATTGTGGTGCTGGAGAAGAGTATTCAACATACAATGAACCAATAAGAGAACTAACAGATCTATGCTAGAGAGGGTGAAACCAAGTTTCTTCTTGGAAGCAAGGATTTTAAAGTTCCATCTCATATACTTTGGGCTCTGTCTCACATACTTCTCTTTAGAGAAGGACATCATGCTTCAGAGGGTGGAGCAACAGCGCAGGAGAGGAAGACTCTGGGTGAGATGAATCGAACTAGTAACTGGGGTAACAGGTGGGTGTATAGGAGATAATGAGATTGGCTCAGGATAAGACAGGGTTCAGAACTATTGTATATAAGGTATCTATGAGTCGCAAGTGACTCAATGACAACTAACAGCAACCAGCAATAGTATAACTTCTAGTTCACTGTGACACTAGGCTCCCTTAGCCATAGTTCAATTCAATTCATTGCTGTCAAGTTGGGACCAATTCAAATTTCCTCCATTGGATACCTGATACTGTAAATCATGTCAGAGGAGACTGCCTATCTTTCTCTCATTGTGTTGCTGATGGATTTGAATTGTTTGACATGCATGGCTTTGGGGTTAGAAGCCCAACATTCTATGGACTATGCCACAAATTTCCCTAATTATAATTACTGTAGATAACTTATAGTAACTACAATATAAATTAAAAATATTATAACCTATTTATAAACTTTATTGTCCAGTTCTCAGGTGCATAGCAAGTGATCAGAATGAGGCACTTTACTAGTGAGCCACATCTCTTTATTTCCTGACTGCTGGTGCTAAGGGTGTTAATTGTGGATTAAGTAAGATGAAGTTTCAATCTTTTCTCCATCCACCATGATGTTGCCTATTGATCCATTGCTAAAAATCTTTGTTTTCTTAACATTGAGATACACTCCACATTAAAGGCCACATTCCTTGATTTTCTCCAACAAGTGCTTTAAGTCCTCCTCACTTTTATTTAGCAAGCAAGGTTGTGTCATCTGCACAACACAGGTTACTGATGAGTGTCCTTCTGACCCTGATGCCACTTTCCTCTTCAGAGAGTCCAACTTCTTGGATCATTTTCTTAGCATACAGATTAATAGATAAAGAGTACAATGCTTACACACTCTCTGAAAGCAGTACAGTTAATAAGATGACAGGAGAAAAATTGATGCCTTTGAGCTGTGGTGTTGGAGAAGAGTACTGAGCATCCCGTGGATGGCCAAAAGAACAAATAGATATGTCTTGGAGAAAGTGCAGGCAGGATGCTCTTTGGAGGCAAAGATGGCAACACTTTGCCCTATATACCTTGGGGATGATGCTAGAAGGGGCAATTCCCTGGAGAGGAAAATGATGATGGGAAAGGTAGAGTGTCTATGAAGGAGAGAAAGACTCTAATCCAGGTGGAGTGGCACAGTTACAATGAACTCTGGTGTGTCAGCAAGTGTGAGGATGGCACAGGACAGGACAGGGATCAGATCTCTTGTTCATAGGGTCACTATGGTTTGTACTCAGCTCAATGATGCCTAACAACAACAACAGAATTTATAAACTTCACCTTTGTAACATATTTATAATACTCACTAGGATGTAGATACTATATGCCAAGCATTGTGCTAAACATTTACAGATACTGAGGTATTTTCACTAGGCAGTAGGGCTTGCAAGTCACTACACGAGACATTTTTTATTGAATTCTCCAATTTGAGTCGTCCTCATATGACTACAACTGTTGCTGTTATTGCATGCCATCAAGTCAACAGCAACTCATAGCAATCCCACCTTTGAACAACAAATTTGAACCTTGCCAAATTTGAACCTTATATTCTTCTCATGGTCTCCAACATGATCTAGTTCATTGTTAAAGTCTTGGTGACAATTTTCCTCATTGATTGCCTTCCTCTCTTTCTCTAACTCTCCACCTTTCCTTGCATGATGTGTTTCCTCAAGGACTGACCCCTCCTGACAATTTTCACCATCCTGGACTCCAAGGAACTGAATGCCACTCCTGATTCCAAACCTGTTTTATAACTGGGAGCTCCACCAAACACTGTCCACATTGGGAAGCCATTCTAGTATTTGATACCCCAATGGTACAAGGTTCAACATCACAGCAACCCAGGTTACTTCAAGCACATTGACAAAGAGTGATGTAAAATGTGGAAGCATTCCTCCAGATATAACACTAGCTTCACTTATCAGTGTTAAGTGTCGTCAAGTCAAATATGACTGAGAGTAAATTTTTCATGAAAGACCTAAACTCTGTTCTATGACTAACATCATTTCTGTACAGAACTCTGTTCTATAACCACCATCATTTCTGTACATTTGTAGAGTTTAGAGAGTTTGTAGAAGTTAGAGAGTTTGTTCTAATCATAAACATTCCTGTTTTCCTTTTTACATGATATACTGAATAAAACTACCTCTCTTTTCTAGCAAAATAGTTTTCCCATGAGACTGTTCAGATCAAGGAGGAAAGGGTGATGAAACTTTTCATATAGTTTTTAATATAGTTTGTTTTCCTTTAAGACTGTTCAGATCAAGGAGGCAAGGGTAATGAAACTTTTCACATAGTTTTTTATATCGTTTGAGTGTATTATCAAGAAAGAGACATCGTGCTGAGGAAAGTAGGTCAGCATAAAAGAGCAAGGCCCTTAATGACATAGGCTGGCATTTCTGTAATGATGGGCTTGGGCACGGTGGAGGTTGTGAGGATGGTGCAGGATAGAGTCAGATATTGAGTCACAATGAGTTGTCATCAGCTTGATAGAACTCAACCAACTAATATGCACATATCTGTTCTAAGTAATTCCTTCTTCTTGTTGTTGTGCACCATACAGTCAGAACCGACCTGTAGCTGACTCTCCAGCAGATTTTCAGAGGCAGTTAATAGCACAGAAGGAGACTGTCCATCCTTCTCCAGCGGAGCAGCTGGTGGACTCCAACCACACGCCTTTGGGATCTCAGCACAGCTTCTTGCCACTACGCCACCAGAGTTACTTCCTTACTATAATAAAAAGTAAAGACCCTGGAGACCATATTGGTAACACCACTACTGCATTAATAACAACTAAAGGCACTGTCTTCTCAGCAATTCCAACTGTAAATTATTGAAAAAAGGAGACTGACAACTTTTGAGTTAGCAGCCCAGAATGCAATGCACTACAACACAGAAACATCTTACTGAATTAACAACTCTGTACAAATAGAAAATTCTTACATTTATAAACCAGCAAGTGTGCAAATTGTAGTGATGAAAAGAGGGGGAAGGGAAACAAGCAATATTAAACAAATAACAATGGGAAGTATGTCCTTGTTAGGTGCCATTGAGTTAATTACAACTCATAATCAGCCAAGAAACTGATCTGAACCTTGCCCTATCCACTTCCTCCTTATCACCCTCTGTCATGTTCAAGACCATAGTAATAGTTAATGTACCAATCTCTATCTTGTGGAGGGTCTTCCTCTCTTCTAATGACCTTCTACCTTTCCCAGCATGAAATCGTTTGCCAAGAGCTTGTAATTTCTGAAAATACGCCCTAAGTTAGATGAGGTTCCAACATCCTTACCTCTAAGGAACACTCTGGCTGTACTTCCTTCAAGACAGATTTATTTGTTCTTTTGACAATCCATATGACATTCAATAAATACTCTTCACCAACACAATTTAAAAGCACCAATTATTTTTCTGTCATTCTTATTAAGCCAAATCTGATGCTGCATTCTTCATCAAATAGTCTAACTTCTTGAATTATTTGCTTAGCATACATATTGAATAGGTTTGGAGAAAGGATACACTCTTAATGCACACGGTTCCTAATTTTAAATCATGCAATGTTCCGTTACTCTGAAAAACTACTTCTTGATCTATGATTGTTGTTAATGTGTACAATCGAGTCAAAAATGACCCATAGCTGACCCTTCAGCAGCTTTTCAGAGGCAGTACATTACACAGGAAGAGATTGCCCATTTCACATAAGCAAAATTAAGTGTTCTGATATCCACATTCTTCTCAATATTAGCTATGTTATGATTCACACAGTCAAATGGTTTTGCATAATCGAAAAAACCCAAGGAAGCATCTTTCTTGTGTTTTCTGCTTTCAGCTAAGGTACACTTGACATCAGCAAAAGGTATCCCTCATGTCACCACCTCTTCTGAATCCAGCTTGAATTTATGGTAGTTCCCCATTGATGGATTGTTCCAGCTGTTATTTTCATAATCTTCAGCAAGATTCGGTTCAAGAAACTCCACATCCTGTTGGATCTCCTTTTTTTAAAAAATGAGAATAAATATGAATCTCTGTTAATTGACATCATTCAAGCATTTCCCTGTAGAATTGTTCATCATTACAACCAAAGCTTGAATTTGTTCTTCAGTTTTTTTTCAGCTTGAAAAATACTAGCATCTACTTTCCTCTTCCCTTTTGGTTTTCTATCCTCATTCCCTTTATATTTCATTAGAAGGCCTTGCTTTGTCTTCTTAATCTGTCCTTTGGAATATTCAGTTCTCTTACCTCACTCAGGAAGTGTGGTTTTTGTTGTTGTTGTTGTTACGTGCCATCAAGTTGCCTGCGACTCATAGCGACCCTATATATAATAGGCCTAAACCCTACTCTATCCTGTGCCAATCTTATTGCCTCTGACACACCTACCCTCCCTTATTACGCCAGTCGCTGAATCAGTCCATCTTATAGAGGGTCTTCCTCTGAAAAGCAAAGACAAGACAAGTGAAAAGGGCCAAATTCAATCTATTATTTTTCATGAGATGAACCATGTAATCTAAGAGTACCAGTAAGAATTTTTAATGAACAGATGCTGAAGAGATTTCTTAAGGAAAGGATTATTGGTATTAAGATCAATGGAAAAGGCGTTAAGATTACTAAAATCATTGTTTTAGAGAGAGTCCACGGACTCCTCACAGAATGAAAAGGTCAGCATTCTGGTTGTATAATTTATATTATTTAGCTCTCCACATTAAAAACAAAGGAGGCCTAGTAGTGGAGTTAGTAACATAGTTAGTGACTGTTAACAAAAAGCCTGTGTTTTTAATTTACCAGCTGCTTCTTGGAAGAAAGCTGAGTAATCTCCCTTTATAAATATTTGTTGTTGTTGTTGTTGTTGTTATTTGGTGCCATTGAGTCATAGATGACTCATAGCGACCCTATGAACGAAAGACCTGAGCATTATTCATAGGGTTTCCGGAGGCCAGCCGCTCCTGCTTCCAGGCTTGTTTTAGTTGGGAAGCTCCAGCAAACACTGTCCACTATGGGTGACCATTACCACATCTGGCACATCAGTGTCACAGTGTTTAGCATCACAGCAACCACAAGTTACCTCTGTACAGAAATGCACAGACCACTGCTATACCACCTAGAAGAATGTTTGACAGGAAAACAATTTGAACCAGGCCTGAGGGCCGCAGATTAAAATCACCCACCTTTGGCTTGATAGCATAACTTTCTGTCCACTAGGCCAACGTAGCGTAGCGCGCGCTCTCTCTCTCTCTCTCTCTCTCTTCGTTATTGTTTTTTGGTGCCCTTGAGTCGTAGAAGACTCATAGCGACCCTATGAACGAAAGGCCTGAGCACTGTTCATAGAGTTTCCAGAGGCAAGTCATTTCTGAAGGCAGGCCCAAGGGACTGTTGGGGCTTGAAGCCCCTTCCTGCCTTAAACCCTAGGCCAAGCCTGGAAGGCCTCACTCCTGGGGGGGCAGAGCAGTCCTGCAAGTCAAACACAAGCCCAAAAAAGCACTCACCTCCAAAAACTTGCCATAATATCTGTGCACGCACGCGGACCACACTAATCTCTATCAGCAAGAAGTCACAGATCACCCTGGGAGGACCCAGAAATCTTCGATGAAGGGTTACTATAAATCAAACCAGATTTAATGGAAGTGGGTAGTCAAAGATATCTCTACTCTCCAACCCATCCTGAGATCCAAATTTCTTTCCATATATACTTTTTCCTTTTGCAGGGATATTTCTTGGACCAATAATCTCAATCTGTAGGATGTTTCTTCTAGTCACCTAGAGAGCAAATCATCTCTTCTGTTGTAGCTTTCATCCTGAAGTGGTAATACATTGTCTCAGTTTCTGTGAGCAAGATTGTGTCATTTGCTTAATGATTGAATATACTGTGGATTGCCAAAAGATCAAACAAATCTGTGTTGCAAAAAGTGCAGCCAGAATGCTCTTTACAAGAAAAAAAATTTAATCATCATCTCACATACTTTGGGCATGTTGTCAGGAGGGTCTAGTTCTCGGCAAAATACATCATGCTGGGGAAGGAGGAGAGTCATAGAAAGAGAGGGAGACCCTCAATGAGATGGATTCACAAAGTGAATTATTTGAGCATGATGGAGATTGTGGGGATGGCAAAAAATATTGAATATACCATGAACTGCCAAGAGAACAAACAGATTTACCCTGGTGAAGATGAAACCAGACTGTTCATTGGAGACAAGGATTTTGAAGCTCCATCACACAAACTTTGGGCATATAACTTGAGGATTCAGTACGTAGAGAAGGCATCAAGCATGGAAGGGTGGAGGAATAGCACAGGAAAGGAAGGCCCTGGATAAAATGATTGGCACAGTTTTTTAGAGATCCAAGATGGCAGCGGAGGCAGAGACAGCATGGTGAGCTGCTGGAGCAGTGAACCACTTAAAGCAGGGCTATTATGGCCTTCCACAGACTTCAGCTTATTGATAATTAAACACTTAAACAGCTGATGACTGGCCCTCAGTGAAGATCGAGGCTCAACAACAGGAATTCAAGGATTCCCAAGGAGAAATGGGTGAGTCTCCTGGCTGCCAACCCCACCCCCCACGCAGAGCCTGCGCCACACTGCACAGCTGCTGCAGCTCCATGAGGCTTCCACAGCCTGAACAAATGGATTCCCTCACCCAGGATAGATGCTGGGCACCGGCCCTCCTCAAGACTGGTACAGTGAAGCCACCACACTGCCACAAGGTGGTTTTGTTCTGGAGAGAATTCTTGGAGCCAGGATGGTGGCTGTGGGGGAAGCGGGCGCCCTCCAGCCGCCCACACAAGAAGGGCCGGTCACCTGCCAAGCGCCCATGCGGCAGGGTGGGGAGGCGCGCCCCCAACGGCCGCCTGCGCTTGGGGGGGCGCACACCTCCCACAGGCCACCTGCATAGGAGGTGGGGGATGGGATGCATGCCCACCATCTGCAGGTTTGGGTTTCCTTGGACAGGCCAAAGAAGACAATTACCTGTGCATTGGACAGGCCAAAGAAGACGATTACCTATGCATTGGACAGGCCAAAGAGGACGATTACCCAGGCAATGGATTGCTGAAAGTCACTGTGAGTCTGATGACCT
>NW_006399820.1:156884-174833 GCF_000299155.1 Elephantulus edwardii | reverse complement strand
GGCACATAACAACAACAACAACTTTGTATCAATGATGAAAGGCAAGTTTCAACTGTCAACAGAGGATCTCAATTTGATAAAGAAATTTTCCTCAAAATTGTCTGCCCAGATTAAGAGAATTAAAGAGTCTAGCCTAATAAACACAACAAACTCAACTCATTGCCATCGAGTTGGAACCAACTCGTAGTTAATCCTTCACTGGGTTTTTTTAAGGCAATAAATCACAGAGATTACTCATCTTTGACCAGTAGAGCCACTGGTGGATTCAAACAGCCAGAGAGACATGCTCATTGTGTTTTATTGTTTTTGTATTTCTAAAGTTGGGAGCTTTAGTGGCATAATCTGTATGGAGGCACACTAATAACCCAAAGACAACACTTCTCTAAGGCCTTGAATCCACCGGCTCCTCTGAAAGAGAAAGATGGGCAATTTCTTCCAACTCTATTTTCAGCCTCCAAAAGTCCATTGAAGAGTCAGCTATGCACTGTTTCTGACTGTACAATAGAGTGTATTTAATGAGACCACAATAAAATGATAATTCTACCTTTTAAAATATTAGAGATTTTAGTTTTCTATTGGTTGTTTTAGTTTTTCCTGTTGCAAAGGAAAAGGAAATGCACACTAAGGGACTGATTGTTTTTGTTGTTATTATGTCCAGAGTACTGAAGAGCAATGATATCAGTCTGGATACTAAGGTGCACCTTAATTAGGCCATAGTCTTTGCAATTGCTTGTTATGCATCAGAGATCTGAACAATAATTAGAGATGATAGAAAGAGAATTGACGCCTTTGAGCTGTGGTGCTGGAGAATAGTTTTGAATATATCATGGACTGCTAGGAGAACCAACAGGTCTGTCCTAGAGAGGGTGATACCAGGTTGCTCCTTGGAGGCAAGGATTCTGAGGCTTCGTCTGATATACTTTGGTCATGTTGCAAGGAGGAACCAGTCCATGGAGAGTGACCTCATGAATGGAAGGGTGGAAAGACAGAGAAAGGGAGTAAAATCATAGCTGAGATGGATTGATTCAGTGACTGGGGTAATGAGGGTAGGTGTATCCAAAACAGTGAAACTGGCACAAGATAGAGCAGATTTCAGGGCTGTCGTACATAGGGTCATTGTGAGTCGCAATGACTCAATGGCACACAACAAAAACATGTGCCATAGAGTCAGTCATGATTCATGGGAACCCTATGAACATTGTCTGTGTTAATTTATCTTATTGAGGGTCTTCCTCTCTTTTGCTTACCCTCCACCCTTCCAAGCACGATAGTCTTCTCTAAAGAGTCACTTCTTCTAGCGACAGAGCCAAAGTATGTGAGAAAGAAATTCATCATCCTTCTCTCTAAGGAGCGTGTCCTGGCTGCACCCTCTCCAAGACTTATTTGTTTGTTCTTTTGGCAGACCATGTGATATTAAGTACTCTTCTCCGACACCATAACTCAAAGGTATTGATTCTTCTACTATCATCCTTAGTCAATGACCAGTTTTCAAACGCATAGGAAGCAATTGAAAGGCCATGGCTTGACTCAGGTACATCTTAGTCCTCAGACTGTCTTGTTGCTCTTCAGTACCTTGGAGAGGTCTCCAACAACAGATTTCCCCAAAGTAACACATTTTTAAACTGTTGTTGATTTCTTGATTGTTGTTGTGCAAAGGTGTTGATTATGGATGCTAGGAAAATGAAATCGTTAACCACTTGATGTTGCCTATTAATCTGGTGGTGAGGATTTTTGTTTTCTTGATGTTAAGCTGTAATCCATATTGGAAGATATAAAGAGACCTTTTGCAATAAGCATTTCAGGTCCACCTTGCTTTTAACAGCAAAGTTGTATGTTGTTTGTTGATAAGCCTTCCTTCAATTTTCAATTAATTAATTATGTTAATCAATGGCAATTTATGCTGAGAACCAAAATGTCTATGAATGAATGTATAAAAAGACCAAAATAATTTTTAAGCCTTCATTCATATTAATTTTACAAAAAGTAAGAAAGAATATTAGGCCTTAAAAAATATTGTTTCTGTTGGTACTTATAAAAGAGAAAGACAGAGCATAGAGCTACTAACTGAAAGGTCAATAGTTAAAATCCACAAGTTGTTCAGTGTTCAATCTCTTTCCAGAATGATTTACAGCCTTGGAAACTGAGTCAGAATTTTCTCTATAGCAATGAAACATAGACATAAAGTAGTTTTCAGAATTGGTAACCAACAGCCCTGAAAGAAACTTTGTTGCTTGATTACAGATTTTATAACATCTTTGAAGACTTTTTTCTAGCATCTAGTCAAAATATTGTTTTCCGTAGTTCCTTCCCATGCTCACTTCATTCTCATTGAGTCAAAACTGACTTACAGCTGACCCTTCAGTGGGTTTCTGAGGCTGTAATCTCATAGGAAGAGTTTGTCCATTTTTCTCCCATGTAGCTGCTGGGGAATTAGAACTGCCAGAGAGGAATGATTTTGGATTAGCAGAGTTAACTCCCTATGAACTATGGTACCAGAAATTCCATAGGTTACTGGGTTATGTAGTTACATAGGTTAATTCTTACCTTCTTTACCCCCTTCAGTGTTGTTAGGTTATTAGGACAACTTGGTTCATTTGTCAGTGTTTCTATTATTTTTTTTTATTTTTTCATCCTTGTTGGTTTTAATAGATTATTTGGGTGTATATATACATAAATACTATGGTATTAAGAGTCTCAGGAAAGTGTCACTGCCTTCTTACGGTTTTTACCTCCTTTCTTTTTCTCATTCTTTCCACTACTTTCTTACCTGTTCCTTCTTGTTGTTGTTGTTGTCAGGTGCCATCAACTCATAGTGATGCTATGAACAGATCTGAACCTTGTCCTATCCTGTGCCATCCTCACACTTCCTGACACAGTGGAGCCCACTGCAGCAGTCACTGTTCATCAATCTACCTGATTGAGAGTCTTTTGCTCCTTGACCAACTCTCTACCCTTCCTAGCACCATGTTCCTCTCCAAGAAATAGCCAGTCCTAAGGTATAAGCAAGAGCATGTGGTGATGAAAGAAGTCCAAGCTGCTCTGAAAGAATTGGCAAAAAACAAGGCTCCAGGAATTGGCAGCATACCAATTGAAATATTTCAACAAACAGATGACACCCTGGGTGAGCTCACTAAGTTGTGCCAAGAAATCTGAAGGACAATCACCTGGCCAACTGACTGGAAGAGATCTATCTATATTTGTTCCCATTCCAAAGACAGGTGACCCAACAGAGTGTGGAAACTACCAAACAATATCATTAATATCGTATGCAAGCAAGATTCTGCTGAAAATCATCCAAAAGCAACTGGAGCAGCATATCCACAGAGAAACACCAGATGTGTAGGCTGGGGTTAGAAGAGGCTAAGGCACTAGGACTATTAAAGCTAATGTTAGATGGATCTTGATTGAAAACAGAGAGTACCAGAGGAATGTCTACCAGTGCCTCATTGACTATGCAAAGTAATTTGTGGATCAAAATAAACTGTGACTGACTGAGAAGAATGGGAATTCCATTAGTGCTTATGAGAAACCTATACTTGAACCAGGAGGCAGTCATCAGAACAGAGCAAGGAGACACTGCTTGATTCAAATTCAGGAAGATGCCAGAGATGTATTCTGGCTCCATACCTTTTCAATCTATATACAGAGCAGATCATCCAGAAGGCTAGGCTGTATGAGGAGGAGTATGGCATCAGGATTGGAGCAAGATTCATCAACAATCTGCATTATGCAGATGATATAACCCTGCTTGCTGACATTGAGGAGGACCTGAAGTGCTTGTTGCAGAAGGTCAAGGACTACAGCCTTCAGTATGGATTGAAGCTCAACATCAAGAAAACAAAGATTTTCAGCACTGGGCCAACTGGCAGCATCATGACAGATAGTTAAGAGATTTAGATTGTTAATATAGCTTCTGTTTGCTTGGCTCCACAATCAACACTCTGTACAAACATCTAGAAAATCAAGAGACAAATTGCATTGGGAAAGTAAGCTGTCAGGGACCTCTCCAGGATACTGAAGGACAACTATGTCAGTCTGGAGACTAAGCTGCAGCTGATCCAGGCCATAGACTTTGCAATTGCTTGCTATGAATCAGAGAGAAAGACAATGACTAGGGATGATAAAAAGAGAATTGATGCCTTTAGCTGTGGTGCTGGAGAAGAGTGTTGAATATGCCATGGACTGCTAGGAGAACAATCAAGTTTGTCCTAGAGAGGGTGAAGCCAGCCTGCTCCTTGGAGGCAAGGATTCTGAAGCTTCATCTGATATACTTTCTTTGGTCATGTTGCAAGGAGGGATCAGTCCTTGGAGAGGGACATCATGCTTGGAATGGTGGATGGACGAAGAGAGAGAGACCATTAATGAGATGGATCGTTTCAGTGACTAGGGTCATGAGGGTCAGTGTGTCGGAGATAGCAAAGTTGTTACAGGATAGAGCAGGATTCAGGACTGTTGTACATAGGGTCGCTATGAGTTGCAAGCGACTTGACAGCACATAACAATAACAACAGCATCAAACCTAATGTATGTGAAGCGAAGCCTCATCATTCTTGCCTTCAAAGAGCACTCTGGCTGTACCCTCTCTTAGATGTATTTGTTTGTTCTTTTGGCCATCCATGAGGATGTTCAGCACTCTTCTCCAACACCACAACTCAGAGGTGTCAATTCTTCTGTCCTCCTTATTCATTGTCCAGCTTGCAGATGCGTAGCAAGTGATTGGAAAGACCTGAATCAGACACACTTTAGTCCTCAGACTGATGCAATTATTATTGTTTGTTGTTATGTGCCATCGAGTCATTTGCCACTCAAAGCAACCCTATGTACAAGAGCCCTAAACGCCGTTCTATCCTGTATCAACCTCGCTGTCTCAAACACATTCATTCCCACCACTCCACTCACAGAATCAATGCAATTACTCTTCAATAATTTGGAGAGGTCTCTAACTACAGACTTTCCCAGAGCTTTATGTCTCCTAATTTCCTGACTGCTGGTATCAAGGATGTTGACTGTGGATCCACGTAAGATTAATTTGTTAAACTTTTTAATATTTTTTCTTTTAGTTTTAAAAATTACTATTCTTGTATTTCTTTTGAAGAGGTTCTGGTGAAGTAGTCTTTGTTGTTGTACTACCCCCATTACCCTAGTCAGTGAAACAATCCATCTCATCAAGGGTCTTCCTCTCCTGCACTGTCCCTCCAACCTCCCAAGCATGATGTCCCTCTCCAAGGACTGACCCCTCCTTGTAACATGCACAAAGTATATCAGACGAAGCTTCAAAATCCTTGCCTCCAAGAAGCAGCCTGGTTTCACCCTCTCCAGGATGAACCTGTTTATTCTTCTACCTGTCCATGGTATGCTCAACACTCTTCTCCAGCACCATACCATGACCAAAAGGCTGAACATCTCTGGCTCCAGCACTGTCAAATCCCCCAATGGTTCAAACTATTTTGTAATTTTCTCTTTTTATAGTTCTTACTAGAACTCATTCCTCACTAGTATCAATTCATTGGCATCTTCCTCATTTCTTTTAATAGCAACATGTTATTAATTTATTTGACATTCTATCCTTTATTCAAACACTTTCCTATGTATGAGCATTTAGGTTGCTTCCAATATTTAATAATTCCATATGATGTTTTAATGAATCTACTTGGACACGCAATCTACAGTTTTAATTATTGATTGAGTAAAAATAAGAACTAATACTTTTTAATTTTTTTTTCTCTTCAGAAAACCTCTATGGCAAAAGCCAAGCTAAAATATCTTTTAAAATGGTCTATGAAGGGAAAGTCTGTTTTAACAGATGGAGTGCTGCAGGTGGTCTGCACAATGTCGTCATATCCACATTTATGTAACAGCTCCTGTGAGGAAGGTGGAGAAGAAATGATCTATTCTAGTGAAAAGTATTCCTATTTCAAATTCTATCTTCAATAAAGCAATTATAGCAAAATTGTATCAAAATAGCAAAGTCCTGAATTAAGCACTTGTAACTAAGGATTGTGGACTAAGAGAAATCCTCCCTTTCAGCTTTTTTGCAAATTATGTTGTCTCTCTTAATTTTTATCATGGTTAAAATGGAAATTAGAAGACTTTTCATCATACAGAGTTACTCATCACTACAAAGGTTTGATTACTCATCACTGTAAAGCTGTAAGGAAAAGACAACTAGCAGAAATTATTTTCCTTGCTTGTTAGAGAATAACATATCTAAGAATACTTCACAAGTTCAAGATACTGCATGAGGAAGACACATTTCTAACCTTGGACCTATAAACCTGCAGAGTAAAAAAAAAAAGCATTTTGTGTATTGTAACAAAGGTACATTGCGCTAACTCTAAAGCGGTAAGGAACACATTGAAAATAGATCCATTTGAAAGCAACTCTCAATAAGTTGTGGAAATTTCAGTCACTTTTCCAAGTTGTTCTGCCCATCATTAGAAATAAGTATAAGCTCTTTGTGCTGGCATCTAATGCCCACATAATTAGTTTTCTTAATTAGTAGTTATTGTTAAGTGCTGTTGAGTCATTTATGACGCACAGTGATCCTATGAACAACAGATCTGAAACCTGTCCTATCCTGTGCCATCCTCACTATCATCAACAACCTTAACCCAATAATGCCCTCATTATATCAATTCATCCCATTGAGAGTCTTCCCTTTCCAAACATGAAATTCCTTTCCAAGGAATAACCTCTCTTAGCAACATGTCTGAAATACAGGTGAAGTTTTACCATCCTTATCTCCAAGAAACACTCTGGCTGCACTTTTTATAAGACATATGTGTCTGTTCTTTTGGCAGTCCATGGAATACTCAGTGCTTTTTTTCTCCAACTCAACTCAAAAGCTTTACTTCTTCTTCTGTCATCCTTATTGTTCAGTTCTCAGATGCATTACAAGTATAAAGACCATGGCTTGAATAAGACACACTTTAATCTTCAAATTGACATCATTGATTCCCAATAATTTGAAGAGATCCTTGACAGCAGACTTGTCCAGTGCAATGTCTCTAGATCTCCTGATTGGTACCAAGGGTGTTGATGGTAGATCCAAGTAAGA
Organism: Elephantulus edwardii; assembly: GCF_000299155.1. Lineage (NCBI taxonomy): Eukaryota > Metazoa > Chordata > Mammalia > Macroscelidea > Macroscelididae > Elephantulus > Elephantulus edwardii. The sequence goes on along the minus strand of NW_006399820.1, from coordinate 167,776 downwards.
TGCAATCATTGACCATATAAACCTTTATCTCTATCTATCCTGATGTTGCCTTTGTGTCCAGTGGAGAGAACTTTTGTCTTCTTGATGTTGAGATGCTATCCATATTGAAGAATGTATTTTTTTTATCCTCTGAAGTAAATGTTTCAAGTCCTTCTCACTTTCAGCAAGCAAGGTTGTGTCATCTGCCTAGCTTAGGTTGTTGCGTCTATGCCTCATTCCTCTTCTAGTTTTCTTGTTGTTGTGTTCCGTAGAATCATAAATGACCTATATCTGATCCTCCAGCAGGTTTGCAGAAAGAGTTAATCACATGAGAGGAAATTGTCCATTCTTGTTCCTTGGAGAAATTTGTGAATCCAAGCCAAATGCCTTTGGGATTGCAGTATAGCTTCTTGCATAAATTTATAAGGCTTTTTTGATACTTCAAGTGTCTCCCAATTCTATTTTCATAAATAACAAAAGATACATTTTACTCTTTAAAAAGAACCCCAAAAACAAACACCTCACTACCAACACCAACACAGCATCTTCTATTTTACATGTGAAGAGAGTATTCTGTTCTTGTTTTTATGTACCTTTAAATCAGAACCAACCCATAGCTGACCTTCCAGTAAGTTTTCAGAGGCAGTAAATTACAGGAGATTGCCCATCTTTCTCTGCAGATCAGCTGGTGGATTTGAACCGTATACTTTTGGATTGCCTGTGTAACTCCTTATCACTTGTCCACTAGAGCATTTTGGGAGTATATGACTGCGCTGGTGCTGCTATTGGGTGGCTGTTCAGTGCCATCAAGTGAACAATGAGTCATAGCAACCCTATAAATAACAGATCTGAACTCTGCCCTATCCCGAGCCATCCTTACACTTCCTGACACAGTAGAGCTCATTGTGGCTGACACTATGTACAGACCTGGTTGAGGTTCTTCCTGTCCTTGGCTGTCCCTCCACCTCCCCAAGAATGATGTCCCTCTCCAAGCAATAACTTCTCCTAGCAATATGCCCAAAGTATGTGAGATGAACTTTCATCACTTCATCATCCTTGCCCCAGTGAGCACTTGGACGCCTTCTCTAAGACATACTTGTTTGTTCTTTTGGCAGTCCATGGGTTATCTAATACTCTTTTCTAACAGCATGGTTCAAAGGCATCAATTCTTCTTCTGTCACCCTTGTCATTGCCAGCTCTCAAGTGCATAGCAAGTAAATGAAACAATTATAGCCAGAATTAGGAATATCGTAGCCCTTAAACTGATATAACTGCTCCTCAATAACTTGGAGAGGTCCCTGACTTCAGACTTTACAGTGTAATACATATCCTGATCTCCTGATATCCTGGTACCAAGTGCACTGATTGTAGATCCAAATAAGATGAAGTCATTGACAGTCTCAATCCTTTCTCCATCCATCATGATGTTGTCTATGGGTCCAATGATGAAGATTTTTGTATTCTTGACATTGAAATGCAATTATATTGAAACGGATTTAATCTTCACTAGCCAAGTGCTGCAAGTCCTCCTCCCTTACAGAAAGCAAAATTATATCACCCACATGACAAAGATTATTAATGAATCTTCTTTCAATACTGCCTGATTCCACATTCTTCTTAATAGAATCTAGCTTCTGGAATAATTTGCTCATTATACAGAGTAAATAGGCATAGAGAAAGGATACAATCCTGATGGACACATTTCCTAATTTTAAACTCTTGCTCTGTTCATACAACAGCATCTTGGTCTAGGTATAGGTTTTTCATGAGCACAATTAAATGTTCTGGAACTCCCATGATTCTCAATGTTAGCCATAATTTGTTATTATTTACACAAATGGTTTTGCAATGTCAATAAAGCACAAAGACATTCATCTGGTATTCTCTGCTTTCAGGCAGAATCCATCTGACATCTAAATCCAGCTAGAATGCTAAGCAGTTTTCTATGTACCGTTTTAGTTATTTTTTAATAATCCACAGCAGTATTTTGCTTGCATATGATATCAATGATATTATTCACTAATTTCCACTTTCTATTGGATCTTTTTTCTTGGGAACAGAAAAAAAACCAAAAACCAAACATGGATCTCTTCCAGTCAATCAGCCAATATGCACTAATTAAAGTGAAAATGCATATATATGTATAAAGTTTTAAAAGTATTGATGAAGTGCTTTTGTAGTGCAGTAGACAGTGTGTCAGTCTCATAAAAGTATTGATAATTTATATAATTTTTATATTCAGTTCACTACTTATTGAATCAATATTATTTTGAAACCTTTAATTCATGTATAAAAGATGTGTATTATTCTTTACCTTTCTGTTTTGGGGCTACAGTACTGAAAGTCAAGATGATGTTCAACACTTTGTCACCAAGTTCAACATGCATAAAGTAGTATCACCTTCTATATAACACTGTGCATATGTAGCTTATTTTTCTACTAGTGACTTGAAGCTTTCATGACAATTATGTACCATCGGCCTGGAATTATTTCCTTAGTTTTGTTTTCATTGTCAATATATACTTTTCATGGTTTGGTTGACTCCTCTTTCAGAGGCCTTGCAAAGAGGTCAGTGACATGATTTGGATAGCTTCTCAAAGATCTATTTCTAAGAAATTAAAACTTGAAATTGAATCCCTACATGTCACTTATTTTTATTTTTTATGGACATCTGGGAAGATTAGAATCAATCTTCATAGAGATTAAACTATGAGCATTTGGAGTGCTCACTAATCATTCACTTAGTAGTGAGAGGGTCTGAGTTTCTATAACAAGGAGAAAGGATGTGTTCTAAGTTCTGCTAGTTTATTTTATGATCAGTTCTTGAGACCTAGCTCTAACTAACATATTAATTAAAATATATGGCTCTGAATCAAGTACCCAAAGAATTCAGGAAAGACGGAGAGAAATTCTTCAAAAGAAAGTGTACCTTCACTTCCACTTAGTTTGTAAATTTCACTTGTGTCGTCATCGATGAAATCTTTTTCATCTCTATATCCTGTGTCTAAAACTCCCCTTCTTTCCTAAATACCCTGAATTCAAGGTATTTCAACCCTGGGAGCAGTTAGTCCAGAGAAAGGGAAGCAACAGCCCCGCCCTCAGCCCTTGGGAACACTAAGGAAAAGAATTAACTTAAGTAATAGTTTTTAAAGGTAGATACAGCAGACAAAATAAAACCATGGCTGCATAGATTTATGTCTCAGAGGTCTAGAAGTTAACCTCAAATAGGCAATAATTTATTTGGAATTGCATTAAACCAGTTTGATGAACTCAAATGCCCTCAGCTCAATAGGCAAGACTCTCCTAGGAGCCTGTGTTACTTCCCTCACTTAAGTGCAGATTTATACTAAAAATCTTAATGCCAGTGGCTCGGTTTTTGAACATATAAGAAACTAACCTCTTGGAGAATTATACTTGAGAGGTCAGAAAACTGTACAGTTGAAGATGAGTTTATAATTTACAAAGAAAATAGAAAGTTTTGTTACTATGAGTTGAAATTTGCCATGCACGGCGGGAAATATTGCTGCTTTTTGGCATAAGTTCTGGTGCTATACTCATCATCTAAGACTGTCTTGAAGCCTGAGGCTTCGAGGATTGTTTTCTGAGAAAAGCTGGACAATTCAGAGTAGAGAATTTTGATATTTTGGGGCTTTTTTGAGGTGTAACAAACACAACTCGGGATCGGAGAGGACACTCTGCAGCTGCCAGTGAGGCGGGCTGGACAGCGCACCAATCACGGCGCAGCTCCGCCCTATATAAACCGGCGGGCGCAGCGGCACGGTGAGTTTTTGCCAGTGCCTCAGCTTCCGGCTCTAGTTTCCTTCTCCACGCTTGACCTCACCATGTCCGAGACTGCGCCCGCCGCTCCTGCCGCTCCGGCCCCCGCTGAGAAGACGCCGATCAAGAAGAAGGCCCGCAAGTCTGCAGGCGCCGGGAAGCGCAAGGCGTCTGGGCCCCCGGTGTCCGAGCTCATCACCAAGGCGGTGGCCGCTTCCAAGGAACGCAGCGGCGTGTCTCTGGCTGCGCTCAAGAAAGCCCTGGCTGCTGCCGGCTATGATGTGGAGAAAAACAACAGCCGCATCAAGCTGGGTCTGAAGAGTCTGGTGAGCAAGGGCACTCTGGTCCAGACCAAGGGCACCGGCGCCTCTGGCTCCTTCAAGCTCAACAAGAAGGCAGGTTCCGGGGAGGCCAAACCCAAGGCCAGAAAGGCCAGCGCAGCCAAGGCAAAGAAGCCCGCTGGCGCAGCCAAGAAGCCTAAGAAGGCTGCCGGGGCCACCACCCCAAAGAAAAGCGCCAAGAAGACCCCAAAGAAGGCTAAGAAGCCTGCGGCTGCTGCTGGAGCCAAAAAAGCAAAGAGCCCGAAAAAGGCAAAGGCAGCCAAGCCTAAGAAGACCCCCAAAAGCCCAGCAAAGGCCAAAGCGGTGAAACCCAAAGCGGCCAAACCAAAGACCGCCAAGCCTAAGGCAGCGAAGCCAAAGAAGGCGGCAGCCAAGAAGAAGTAAGTTCTTTTGGCTCTCTGCTTAGAGGCTTAACACAACCCAAAGGCTCTTTTCAGAGCCACCCACAGATCTCGGAAAAAGAGCTGTTGCACATTTCAAGGGATGTGGGAGTGACCTACATACTTGGTAAGGGGTTTTCGTCTGCTGGAGTTAAAAGGGTTCTTTTAACTGGTATTTCGCTGTACCATTCGTGTTGGAGGTAGTTGGCATATGTTTTGAGCGCTGGGACCTCTTACTAACCCTAGCCACATAGTATAAAGCACTTGATACTTTAAAAGGCAAAAAGTTACTACTACTCTAGTCTTTAAGGACATGGGGCTTGACTGCGGGCGGGATTACACACGGCTGCCTAACTGCAAGTTGACCAGTTTAAGAAGATCGGCGCTTACCGCAGGTGCTCTGGTCCGGCCCAACCCCGGAAGTTGTTACACCAAGCCGGCTGCCGGCTCCGCCCACAAGACTAAAATATGTAGATTTTTAACTCTGTGCATTCTGTTCTTAGTTGCAAAAGTCCATTTCCAAGTATCTTCGGGTACTCTAGGTTAGACTTTTTGATTGGGTCAAAGCACACTAATGAACTAGCCAATGAAAATGGAGACTTGAAGGGGTCATTTACAATTGTATTTGTGACGACACACGTAAATAGTCCAATCATAAGCAATATCTTATTAACATTTGAGTACTGCATAACTAAAAGCAGCCTCTGTAGGGTTGGGGTTCCGCCCCCCCCCGCCCCCAGTACTTTTGATACTCAAACTTTTGACGCTGCCATGCTTACGCCCAGTCTGCTCTGGACTGAAAATCGGCTTCTAAGAAGGCGGTGACCGTGGCGCAAAAGGACGACAAGAAGCGCGCAAGCGCAGCCCAAGGAGAGCTCTACGTGTACAAGGTGCTGAAGCAGATCCACCCCGACACTGGCATCTCCTTTAAGGCCATAGACATCACGAACTCCTTTGTGAACGACATCTTAGAGCGCATCGCCGGCGAGGCGTCCCGCCTGGCGCATTACAACAAGCGCTCCACCGTCACGTCGCGTGAGATCCAGACGGCCGTGTGCCTGCTGCTGCCCGGGGAGCTGGCCAAGCACGCCATGTCCGAGGGCACCTAGTACACCAGCTTGAAATAAGCCTGCCAAGCAAGAATCTCTACAGCTAAACTAAGTCTCTGTTCAGAGTCACGTATACTTTCAACAAATGAATTCTAAACCTTATATTCTAAGTGCCTTTCTTGGGTTATTGTTATGTGCCATCTACTAGGACTCAGAGCGACCCTATGGACAATGCCTCTGAACCTTGTCCTATCCTGAGCCAACCTCACCATCTCTGAAACCCTTGACTCCAGTGTGAGGGGAGGGTTTTTCTCGGGCTTTTCTCTCTGTTCTCACAACAAAATGGTTCCTCCTGAAGAGTACTGAATATCCCATGCACCGCCAAGAGAACGAACAGGTCTGTCCTAGAGAAAAGGTGCTGCTTGGAGGCAAGGATGGTAAATCTCCGTCTTACATACTTTCTTGGATATTTGAAACTCTGACTTTCTGTCAGAGCTGCGTCAAAATGATTGTTTGTTTGTTTGTTTGTTTGTTTGTCAAGGTAAGGTCAATGATAACAGTATCCATTGCCAGTCAGCTCTATATGCCCATCAGACTTTAGAAGGCTGTAATCATTTTGAACGCAGATTGTCTCTCTTACTAGCATGCAGTAGCTGGTTCATACTCATCACTGATTGCTGTGCTACCATTGCTCTAATTACAATGTTTGAATTGTAACAGACTGATAGCTGACTCTCAAGTGGATTATCACTGTTTTTGTCCCAACAGAGATTGCCTAACTTTCTCCAGGGGAGCTGCTAGTGGATTGAAATAGCCTACCTTTGGTGTGACATAAATTGAGCTCTCCTTGAGTCAGTATATAGTTGTATGGAAATATTCACTTTAGCATCACTTAATTAAAAATTGAGTTCACTATTTCAAGGTTACTGCTTTCTTTGTCACCTGTTGGTCCCCAGACACTGTATGAATTGGGTGGACTCAGGATAAAGAGGTAAACAATGAATGTGGAAGACTATGACCTGAAAATTGTGTTTGTTTCAGTTGTTCTCATTGTTAGATGTGGCTGAGTCAGTTATGACTCAGTAAGCCTATGAACCACAGATCTGAAGCCTATTCTATCCTGTGCCATCATTATCATCTTTAACACACTTGAGCCCATTGCTGCACTCACCGTGTCTATCCATCTCTTTGAGGGTCCTCCTCTCTTGCTGATCCTCCACTTTCCAATCAATAACCTTACATGTCCAAAATATGTGAAACGAAGTTTCACCATCCTTGCCTCCAAAGAATGCTCTAGTTGGATATTTACAAAGACGTAACTGTGATTTTGGCAGTCCATGAGATGTTCAGTACTCTTCTCCAACATCACAACTCAAAGGCATCAATTCTTCTCCTGCCATCCAGCTTTCAGATGCATAGCAAATGACTGAAAAGATATGACCTGAATCAGTCACCTTAGTCTTTAAACTGACATCATTGCTCCTCAGTAATTTAGAAAGGTCACTGACAGTGAACTTTCCTAATGGAATACATCTCCTGATCTCAAACACAATGTAAATGAAAGATTATATAAAGCACAAAGTATTACGGGGGAGAATATGCAGGCACAAATACATGTTGCAACAAGGTGTCATTTATTATATATTTTTTCTTTTAAAATAGTCTTGTGCTTGACAATAGCAGACTTTAAAAAAAAAAAAAACAAAACAAACAAAAAAAAACACAAAACAACCAACTGTTTCCTGAAAAGGAAAAAAAAAATCCTGTAACTATAAAAAAAATTAGTTAATTGTGAGTTCAAATAAGACGAAATCTTTGACAATTTGAATCTTTTCTCCATCTGTCATTATGTTGCTTATCAGTCCATTGGTGAGGATTTTTCTCTTCTTGATACTGTGATGCACTCTACATTAAATTCTATAATCTTGGATCCTTTGCAGTAAATGTTTCAAGTCTTCCTCAGTTTTAGCAAGCAAGGTCATATCATGTATTATGCAGTTTGTTAATGGGTTCCTCTGATCTTGATGCCATATTCTTTTTCATATGGTCTAGCTTCTCAAATGACTGCATACAGATTGACTAGGTATGAAGAAAGGATATTACCCTGACCTTTTCTGATTTTAAACCATGTTGTGTCCCCTTGCTCTGTTCAGACAATAACTTCTTGGTCTAGGTATAGATCTCATATGACCATTATTAAGTGTTCTGGAATTCCTGTTCTTCTCAAGGTGAGCCATAGTTTGTTATTATCCACATAGTCAAATACTTGTGCATAATCAGAAAAACACAAAGAGACATTCTTCTGGTGTTCCCTGCTTTCAGCCAGGATCTATCTGACCTCAGTAATGATAATCCCTGGTGTTCTGACTTCTTCTAAACTCAACTTGAATTTTCTGACAGTTCTCTGTTAATGTATTATTCTAGCCATTTTTGTGGCTAGAACATAGTCTCAGTTAATCTCAATGACCTTTTTTTTCTTCTTCATTTAAATGTGTGTTTGGACTACGTATAGTTCTCACATCTAAGCGGCTTGTGATTTGAATCTATCGGTTATTCTGAGGAACAAAAATGAGCAATTTCCTCCCTTGCAATTTAAAGCCTCTGAAAAACCTAAGATTAATGACATATCACAACAATATACATTACTGAAAAAAAAGCTGAAGATATTGCACAGACATAACCCCAAAGTTTTTCCAGTTTCTTTGCTTTGCTTTCTAACTGGGCCTGAGGAGGGATGAGACAGGAAGAGAAAGCAGTCTAGTCTCTTATTTTACTCTGAAAGAAGAAACAAATGGAAAGGTTCATTTTAAAATCCCGGTAGGACTACATGCAGGGAAGCCAGGATAGGAAATAGTTACCTCACAACTACAGGACCTTTTCTGTACTATTCATCCCTTCCCAGATTTCCCTGGAAAAGGAAGGAAGTCATATGATACAAAAGAAAAGAAAGCCTCTCTCTGCCAGGATGTGATGTGTACTGTGAATTAAAGATTGTGTTTGCTGCAAGGGCATGAATACATGCAAGGAAATAAATCTTTAAAAAAAAAATTGAGGGAACTGAGAAGAAATTACCTGCCTGGAGGAAAGGAGCCACCAGCTCAAGTTGGCAAGATAGTTGTGAAGTAAACGAGGAGAATTTGGTTGAAGTCAATGCTAACTGAAGTAGGAATTAATTTTGAAACCCAGAAGCATGTTTTGAATCCACCAGCTGCTCTGCAGGAAAAAGTCAGGTCGCCTCCTCCAGTGCAACTCACTGTCTCTGAAAACCCATAGGCAAGTGAGTTAGGAGATGGCTCCAACTTGATAGTCCCTAACTTAATTGTTCTCATGTGAAACCTATAGGCTTTTGTCAACACTGAGTAAGTGAACACTGAATGATATAAAATGAGGGAAGGGGTAAGTCAGGGTTGTAGCCTTTCTCCATACCTATTTAATCTATATACTGAAAAAAAAAGTATGAGAAACTAGACTCTATGTGGCACCAGGATTGGAGGAAGACACATTCAATAATCATTATGTGGATGACACAACCTTGCTGAAAATGAGGAGGACTTAAGCACTTGCTGCAGAAGATTTAACATTACAGTCTTCAATATGGATTTCATCTCAATGTCAAGAAAACACAAGTCCTCACCACTGAACTGAACTGAAAGGCAACATCATGATATATGGAGAAAACACCGAGACTGCCAATAACTTCATCTTACTTAGATCCACAATCAATATACTTATTACCAACAGTCAGGAGACAGGGACCTGTATTGTACTGGGAAATTCTGTAGTCAGCAATTCTTCCACATTATTGAGGAGCAATGATGTCAGCTTCAGGACAAAATGCACCTGACTCAGTCTATGGTCTTCTCAGTCACTTGCTATGCATCTGAGAGCTGGACAATGACTAAGGATGAAAGAAGAAAAAATTATGTCTATAGGGCATAGTCTGAGAAGACATTTTACTGTGTGGATAAAAAAAAATGTGGCTAACCTTGAGAAGAATGTTCTCATGGGAAATCCTTTGATTTTTCTCATGGGAAACCTATACTTGGACCAGGAAGCAGTCCTCAGAACAAAGCAAGGAAACACTGAATGGTTCAACATCAAAAAAGAGGTGCATCAGGTATCTCCATATCTTTTCAATCTGTATGAAGAACAGATCGTTCGGGAGGCTGGAGTTTATGAGGAAGAAATGTGACATCAGGATTGGAGGAAGACTCATCAGCAATCTGCATTATGCAGATGACACAACCTAACTTGCTGAAACTGAGAAGGACCTGAAGCACTTGCTGCAAAAGGTCAAGGACTGCAGTCTTCAATATGAATTGAAGCAAAACATTAAAAAGACAATAATTCTCACTACTGGACCAATTGGCAGCACCATAACAGATAAAGAAGAGATTGAGGTTGATAGCAATTTCAGCTTACTTGGATTCACAATCAACACTCTTGGCACCAGCAGTCAAGAAATTAAAAGACTAATTGCTTTGGGGAAAACTGCTGTCAAGAATCTCTCAAAAGTTACTGAAGAGCAATGATGTCAGTCTGGAGATGACAGATGACTTGATGCCAGAGTTGTGTTGCTGGAGAAGAGTACTGAATATACAACAGGTTTATCATGGAGAAGTGAAACCAGGCTGCTCCTTGGAGACAAAGATTTTGAATTCCTGTTTCACTTATTTTGGACATGAAGGAAAGAGTCCCTGGAGAAGGACATCATGCTCGGAAGGGTAGAGGGACAGTGCAAGAGAGAAGATCCCAGATGGGATGGCTTGACACAGGAACTGGGGTTATGGAGGTAAGTATGTCAGAGACAGTGAGACTGGCTCAGGAAAGAACAGAGTTTGGATGTATTGTCCATAGTGTCACTACGATTGCAGGTGATTCTATGGCACACAACAACAATATAGGACAAACCAATGCCTCCTGTAAATTGGATGCCTCCATCCCAGGACTGTTGCTGCTGTTGTTGTTGTTGATTGCCGTCAAGTCAAGCATAGTGACCCTATGAGCAAAAGCTCTGAAGCCTTCTATAACTATTATCATTCATCCAAATTCATAGAGTTTCCAGAGGCATGTTATTTAGAAAGTGGATGCCACTCCTGTTTCCAATGGACACCTAAAACCATAGTTTTGTTTTTTGGTTTTTTAAAAAATACTTTGAAGCACCAAATAGCTACTAAGAAAGTAAAGAATTCTGACCCTGATACTTGGCTCAAAGGAATTCCCCAGCACCATACCTGAATGTGAACTATATCTTTTAGGGTGTTACAAGCAGTCTGTTCTTGGTGGTGGTGGTGGTTGTTGTTATGTGCCATTGAGTCACTTGTGACTCATAGTGACCCAATGTACTGCTCTAAACGCAGTTCTAT
>NW_006399820.1:153090-154899 GCF_000299155.1 Elephantulus edwardii | reverse complement strand
AGAAAATCAAAAGGGCCGAACTCACTCTGCGTTTCTTAAGCTGAAGGAGCTGAAAAACAAATTCAAGCCACAGGTGGCAATACTTAAGGATACTTTGGGTAGACTGTGAAATGATCCAGGAAGTATCAAGAGAAGATTCAAGGAATACACAGAGTCACTATATCAAAAGGAATTGGCTGACACAGAAGAATTTCATGAAATGACATATAAGCAAGAGCCTATGGTGATGAAAGAGGAAGTTCAAATTGCTCTGAAGGAATTGGCAAAAAAAACCAAGGCTCCAGAAGTTGACAGCATACCAATGACATATTTCAACAAACAGATCTTGGATGTGCTCACTAAGTTGTGCCAAGAAATCTGGAGGACAGCCAGCTGGCCGACTGACTGGAAAAGATTGATATTTGTTCCCATTCCAAGGAAAGGTGACCCAACGGAGTGCTGAAATTATTGAACAATATCACTAATATCACATGCAAGCAAGATTCTGCTGAAAATGATCCAAAAATGGTTGGAACAATATGTCAACAGAGAACTGCCAGATGTACAGGCTGGATTTAGAAGAGGTCGTGGTACTAGGGATATTATATCTAATGTTAGATGGATCTTGACAGCAAGCAGAGAATACCAGAAGAATGTCTATCTGTGCTTCATTGACTATGCAAAGGCTTTTGCCTGTGTGGATCACAACAAGCTGTGGCTGAGTCTGAGAAGAATGGGAATCCCAGAGCATTTGATTGTGCTAATGCGAAACCTATACTTGGACCAAGAGGCAGTCATCATAAAAGAGCAAGGAGACACTACATGGTTCAAAATCAAGAAGGGTTTCATCAGGGATGTATTCTGTCTCCATACCTTTTCAATCTGTATGCAGAACAGATCATCTGAGACACTGGGCTGTACGAGGAGGAATGTAGCATCAGGATTGGTGGAAGAGGCATCAACAACCTGTGTTATGCCGAAGACACAACCCTGCTTACTAAAACTGAATTCTTGATGGTAGCGTGCCTAAAAATAACTCTTTCTTTGAAAGCTCAGGAATGAAACCTTGCGCTACACTGAGAGTAGAGAATGAACTACAAAGAACCATACCCTACAGACACACACAAACACACTTATCCAGACATAACTGCGAGGAATAGTCTGTCCTGAACCTTTATGCTGACCTGGAGTAGAATCCACCACTGACAACTTGATATAGGCTTTCATATTACATGAAATTTAAAAAAAAAATCTTGTAAATTGGTAATTTCATTGAGAGCTAATCAAGCTTTTTTGTGTACCTGGTAGAAGCAAATATAATCTTTACAGAAACAAACTTAATTTCAAGCCTTAACAAATCTCCACAGATAAAGTACCAAAGGCACTGTGAATTAACAGTCTTACCATCAAAATTAACTACATGCTGAAAAAGAACCTAGAACAAGAGCAAGAGACTACAGAAAAGAAAGCGTAAGAATAGAAAATTACCAAATGGAAATTTCAAATTACTATCTTTAGTTTCTCTAAAATAAAAGAACTGTTGGAAAGCAGTACTTAATTAAAAATTAGAATGACCAGAAAATTTGAAAAAATGAAAGGGCTAAATAGTCTAGAACACACGCATATATGTGCATATGTATGTTTATGTATAACTTATATTAATTATAAAAAAGTCTTAGATGAGTTAAGCAGTTAATTGTACCCAGCTGAAGTAGGTAATCAAATCTTAAGAAAATATACAAAATGGTATACTGCACTGAAACAGATGAGGGACTGAATAATTTAAAAGCAATGTATTATAGGGTATTATGGTTATCACAAGAGTCCACA
>NW_006399820.1:148779-152973 GCF_000299155.1 Elephantulus edwardii | reverse complement strand
AAATCCAAATTCTCTGTAAATGTTCATTAAAATTATTTTTTTAAAAAAGAAAATATACAAAATGTAGCACAGAAAAAATATATAAAAGTGAGTTTAAGAGTTGTAGAATTTATAACTAGGTCTGGCATTTATTTAATTATCAAACTAGAAAGAAAACTGGAAAAATTATGTAAATGTAAGTTTGAAAAAAATCCATTGACAAATGATTCAAACAATTAAAGTAAATAGAATGAAAAAATGACACAAGAAAAAAGGAATTACATTACATGTCATGTGTCAAACGCAGTGCTGGTTTTCTTAGTTATTCTTTCTGTTTCATATTCACAGATGGCATCACACAGAATTACTGCTTGAAATTCTGTGCAGAGAATAATAATTGGGTGATTAACTATTTACATGCAGTTTGCATGCAGCTAATTTAATCAAATTTATTCATTATAATCAATATTTCATGAAGTGTCTTAAATTTCATTACATATGATACTATCATTAACATAAAAACATGTTTGATCGTTCCAATAATTATTTCTGCTACTTGCTTGTAGTATCATATTGGGTTATCTAAAATCACAAATTATATTCTATATTAGATGTGAAACGGGTATCTTTCATTTCATGAAAATGGCTTTGATAGTTTATAATTTGTAACATTATTTGCTTTTGAGAGGGTGACTGTGTCATTGTTGTCAGATGCCATGGAGTTGAGTACTACTCATAGCAACCATATAAACAACAGATCTGAACTCTGTTCTATTTTGTGCCATCCTCACATGTCCTGAAATATTAAGGCCCACTGCAGCAGTCACCGTGTCAACTTACCTGGTCAAGGATCTTCCTTACTCTCCTTTTCCAATCCTCTATCTTTGTGAGCAACATATCCCTTTCCAAGGAATAGCCCCTTCTAGCAACATGTCCAAAGGATGTGAGGCAAAACCTAATCATCTTTACCTCCAAAGAATATACTGGCTGTACCCTCTCCAACACATACGTATTTAGGGTTTTTTTTGGCCATCCATGGGATGTTCAGTCCTCTTCTCCAACACCACAGTTCAAAGGCATCAATTACCTCAATTACTACTATTACTATTATTATTATTATTGTTGTTATTAATGTAATTTCCTTCTAATCTTATTTTTAAGAGTTTTTATTAGGTAATATTTGAGAATTTTAGCCATTTGTTCTCTGGACATTTACTAAAAGCATCTGCCTTTTCTCTAACTGGTTGCAATGAAGTATAAATAACTTTCCTAATGTTTATCCATTCTTGCATTCCTAAGATAAATCTTATTTAACCTTGTTAAACATGATCTAAATTATAGCTGAATAAATTTTGTTACTATTTCACATGTGGGTTTTTTGATCTGTTTGTGCTTTGCTGTTAAGTGTCATCAAGTCATAGACCACTCATAGTGACCCTATGAACGAAAGACCTAAACATTTGCATAGCTTTCCTCATTTCTCCAAGTTCATAGGGTTTCCAGAGGCAAGCTATTTTGACAGTGGATGACACTCCTGCTTCCATGCTTGTTTTAATCAGGGAACTCCACCAAACACTATACACTGTGGGTAACCATTATTATGGGTAACATTTGACACATCAGTGTGACAGTGTTCAGCATCACAGCTATCTCAAGTTACCTCTATACAGCAAATGAACAGACCAGTGTGATACCACCTAGAAGAATGTTTGATCAGAATCTTTCAAAACCAGGCCTGAGGGCAGCATATTAAAATCACACACCTTTGGCTTAGTAGCATCACTACAACAACGAGAGAGTTCAGGTGGCCAAGTGGACTGAACGTGATGCTACCAAGCAACTTGACAGCAACCACCACCAAAAACAACATTTTACAAATTACTTCAAAACTTAGCAGTTTAAATAAACAAATATTTATTATTCTAACTGTTTAGTACGGGTTAATCCAGGAGTGATATCGCTGAGTGATTAGGCAGACAGCCTCACGTGAAGGTGAAAAATCAAGATTCCAGCAAATGCCCTCTTCCATGATGGATCATTTGTTTCTTGAAAAATCCACGCTGGTCTCACCATATATATGAAGTCAAGAGGCCTCAGTTCATTGCCACACTAACATCTCCATAAAGCTAATTGAAGCTGAATTTCTGCAGAAAGATAAATCATCGAGGAAAAAAAGACAACAGAAGGAATAAGTCTTCCTACCTTTGGTGGCCTACATTCAGAAGTTTGTCAGCTTCTGTTAAATTTTATTTATTAGATGCTAGTCACTTGCAGACTTAAGAAGGATACTATGCCTGACTTTTTAAACTGAGAATAGTCAAAATTTGTGGACCTATCTTAAAACTACCATGTTATCTTTTATATATGTAATATTTTTAAAGCAAAAATATTAGCTAGAACTCAACTATAAAATCTCCTGATTTGACACTTTCAAAATCACAGTAATTGATGATCACTATTTGAGACAGCAGTCATCTTTAAATTCCCATATAATCAAACTTCCTCAATGTATTTTTTCCTTTACAAAGGGAAAAATAGTAACTTTTTTGGTACAGAAGACACTAGCTCATCTCATTATTGTTGTTGTCATTGTTATTATATGTCATTGAGTCACCTATGACTCAGAGAGACTATATGTACAATAGTTCTGAACCCTGCCCTATCCTGAGCCAGTCTCTTTGACGCCAGCATACCTACCCCTATTACCCCAGTTACTGTGTCAATCCATCTCATCTGATATCTTCGGTCCTTCATTGTCCCTCCACCCTTCCAATTATGATGTCCTTCTCCAAGGACTGGTCCTTCCTGGCCATGTGCCCAAAGAGCACAACTTGGTTTCACCCTCTCCTAGAGGGTGACCTCTCTTGGCAGTCTGTGATATGTTCGAGACTCTTCTTCAGCACCACAACTCAAAGGTATTGATTATTTTTCTGTCATTCTTAGTCATTGTCCAGCTCTCTGATGCATAGCAAGTAAATGCAAAGAGTACAGCCTGGATCAGGTGCACCTTAGTCCCTTTGCTCTTTTGCACTCTAGAAAGGCCCCTGACAGCAGACTTCTCCAATGCAATTAATCATGTGCTTCCTTGACTACTGGTGTTGATTGTGGAGCTGAGCAAACTAAAATTGTTAATAAGTGTAATCTCTTCTCCATCCGTCCTGGTGCTGCCATTTGGCCCAGTGGTGAGAATCTTTGTTTTCTTGATGTTGGGCTTCAATCCGTATTGAAGACTACAGTCCTTGACCTTCTGCAGCAAGATCTTCAGGTCCTCCTCAGTTTCAAGAAACAAGGTTGTATCATCTGCATAATGTAGGGTGTTGATGAGTCTTCCTCTAATCCTAATGCCATATTCTTCCTCACAAAGCCCCACCTCACAAATTATCTGTTCTGCATACAGATTGAAAGGATATGGAGACAGGATGAATCCCTGACAAACTCCTTTGCTGATTTTGGGCTATGCAATGCAGGACTGCTTCCTGGTCCAAGTAAAGTTTTCACATGAGCACAGTCAAGTGTCCTGGGATTCCCATTCTTTGAAAGTTAGCCATCATTTGTTGTGGCCACACAGTCAAATACCTTTGCATAGTCAATGAAACACAGATAGACATTCCTTTGGTACTCTTTGCTTTCAGCCAAAATCCATCTGTCATTGGCAATAATGTCGCTATTGCCATGGCCTCTTCTAAACCCAGCTTGTATTTGTATCTGGTAGTTTTCTGTTGATACACTGTTCCAGTCATTTGTATTCTTTTTCTTTTCTTTTTGTTGGTTTTAAGAATTTAATTTATTTAATTAATTCATCTGAGACATTTCAAACTGCAGCCAACTATCTAGTGCATTACGCATTACTATGATTGAAATCAGTTAGAACTAAGGAGTTTGTTCCTTTTTAAGAAAAGGAGAGGTATGAACACAATTGAAATATAAGAAGAAACTAAATAAAATAATTTAATTTTGAAAGCTTATAAAAAGATTCACGTAATGTCAAAATTATCTAGTAAACTAACATTGCTTTGTTGTTGTTGTTGTTGTTGTTGTTGTTATGTGCCATCGAGTCGCTTGCGACTCACAGCGACCCTATGTAAAACAGCCCTAAACTCCACTCTGTCCTGTGCCAATCGCAGTGTCCTCTGACACTCCCATCCCAATTATCCCAGTCACTGAATCAATCCACCTCATAGAGGGCCTTCCTCTCCTGCGCTGTCCCTCCACCCT
>NW_006399820.1:137910-147674 GCF_000299155.1 Elephantulus edwardii | reverse complement strand
GGATAGGAACAAATATCGATCTCTTCCAGTCAGTTGGCCAAGTGGTTGTTCTCCAGATTTCTTGGCACAACTTGGTGAGCACGCCCATGGCAGCAACTGTTAAAACACTGCTTTAGTCTAAAATATTTATACCTAACTACAATAAGCATTTATTGGGTTTTCTTGGGCTAGGTATTGATATGGATGCTTGAGGGACAGACATAAGAATATCTTTGACATGCTTCCATTTTGTTGACGGAAAGTCAAGGAGACTTACAGATAACTGCTTTAATTTTCTTTTGTCTTTGATTAAGACCTAAAAACAGAAATGTTTTTCACACTGAAAATCTGAAAACAACTCAATGGACATGGACTCATCTGAGGACTACCTAATATTTTCCATTGAAACAAAATTATCTCCATTTTTAAGCAATAAACAAAACAAAGTATTATTAATATAACAGGTAAAGTTAAAGAACAGTTCACAAAACCCACCCTTACTTCTGCCACCAATTATAAATTTATAGGTTTCTAAGTCTATCCTCTGCTTGCCGAAACTGAGGAGGACTTGGAGTCCTTGATGCAGAGGGTCAAGGACTGAAGCCTTCAATATGGATTGAGGCTCAATGTCAAGAAGACAAAGATTCTCACCACTGGACCAATTGGCAGCATCAGGATGGATGATAAAGAGATTGAGATTGTTCAAAACCTTAGTTTAGTCTGCTTGGCTCCACAGTCAACACTCTTGGCACCAGCAGCCAGGAAATTAAAAGACGTATTGCAATGGGAAAGTCTGCGGTTAGGGACCTCTCCAAAGTACTGAAGAGCAATGGTGTCACTCTGGAGACCAAGGTGTGTCTGATACAGGCCATAGTCTTGGCAATAACTTTTTATGCGTCAGAGAGTTGGACAATGACTAGAGAAGATAGAAGGAGAATTTATGCCTTTGAGCTGTGGTGCTGGAAAAGAGTATTGAGTGTACCATGGACTGCTAAGAAAACAGATTCATCCTGGAGAGGGTTAAAACAGGCTGCTCCTTGGAGGTAAGTATTCTGAGGCTTCATCTGTCATACTTTTGACATGTTGTAAGGAGGGACTGGTCCTTAGAGAGGGACATCATGTTTGAGAGGGTGGAGGGACAATGCAGGACGGGAAGACCCTCTATGAGGTGGATTGATTCAGTGACTGGGGTAATTGGGATGGGTGTGTCGGAGGCAGTATGGTTGGCACAAGATAGAGCAGGGTTTAGGGCTTGTTGTATATAGGGTCGCTATGAGGCGCAAGCAACTCGACAGCACATAACAACAAGTCTATCCTCAGTTTGAAGATTCACAAAGGTCCATAGAAATTACTGAAATACATTTTAATTATGACTTATTACAGTTATATAATTATAAATTCTAACTGGCCAAGGGAAGAAATGCTTGGGCAGAGTCCAAGGAGGTTCTATTTGTCTGCCCCCTGTACACTAAGTGAGTGCATTAGCACCTCAAGGCAATGAATGGTGATCAAAAGACATGGAGTATGGCCAACTTGGGAAGATTATCTGAGCTTTAACATTTAGTGTTCCTATTGGAGTTAGATAACACAAACCTTATTGATAGTTTAAACGATTGATTGTTAGCCTCTAGCCCCTCTGGAGCACACAAAGCCCTAAAATAAGGCAAATTTTGTTAGACAATTTGGTATTGCATATGGCCTCCAGATAACAAAGACGTTCTTACCAGATAAGACATTTCAAGGGCCTAGCAAAGGGGAGATTTCATGGCCTAGTGGCAAGAAGCTGCACTATAATCCCCAAAGCACCTGGTCTGAGGCCACCAGCTGCTGAGGGGGAAAAGGGTGGGCTATCCCCTCCCAGCTGCTCAACAGAAAAAGGATGGGATATCTGAAAGCCCACTGGAAGGTCAGCTATGGGTTGGTTCTGACTCTATTGTACACAAGGAGCTCACATCCTAGCTCTAGTCTCCATCCACCAGTAATTCTAAACTTTTTTGATTTTTTTAAATTGTATTCTACATTTTTATTCCACTCTGTCAAGTATCTTCTGTTATGATCCTGATTGCTAATGATAACTGGGCACTATTTAGTTCTTTAGATTTCTGGCAACTGGTGGCCATAGTTCAGGTAGTCTTTTGAACTAATTGTTTCCCCTTTGCTTTTTCTTAACTCTTCTGTGCTTTTGGCAGGAAGAGACCAATAGTAACTTAGATGACTTCTTTAAAAGTTTTAAGATTCCAGTTGCTACTTGCCAAAGTAGGAGTAGAATTTTATCTTTATCAGCTAAATTGGCCTAGACATCCTCCAAGACTATGGTTCCCCCATACTCAAGCCTAGAATCCCAGTCCCAGGATGTTGATTAAGGCCAAGAGATTTTCAGTCATAACTGTGCCTCTTGTGTGCTCTAGTATACACATGGGAATATTTTCAGCGATGTGCAAATCTTGTTATTGTTGCTATGTGTTGGCCAGTTACCTGTGATTCATAGTTATCCTATATGCACAATAGCTCTGAACCTGTCCTATCCTAAGCCGATTTCACTGTCCCTGACACACCTAACTCCATTATCCCAGTTACTGTGTCAATCCATCTCACGACTCATAGCAACCCTATATACAATAGCCCTAAGTACTGCTCTATTCTGTGCAAATCTTACTGTCTCTGACACACCTACACCCATTACCCCAGTCACTGAATCAGTCCATCTCATCGAGGGTCTTCCTCTCTTGCACTGTCCCGCTACCTTCCCAAGCACGACGTCCCTCTCTAAGGACCATTCCCTTATTCCAACATGTTCAAGGTATGTCAGATGAAGCGTCCTAATCTTTGCCTCCAAGGAGAAGCCTGGTGTCATCCTCTCTAAAACAAACCTGTTTGTTTTGCTAGCAGTCCATGGTGTATATTCAATACTCTTCTCCAGCACCACAACTCAAAGGCATCAATTCTTCTTCTATCTTCCTTAGTCATTGTCCATCTTTCTGATACATAGCAACTAATTGCAAAGACTATGGCCAGGATCTATGGAAGCTTGGTCTCCATATTGACATCTCTTCTGTACTTTAGAGAGGTCTCTGACAGCAGACTTTCCCAATGAAATTCATCTTTTATTTTCCTGGCTACTGGTACCAAGAGTGTTGACTATGGAGCCAAGCAAACTGAAGCTGTTAACAGTCTCAATCTCTTCACCATCTATCATAATACTGCCTGTTGGCCAAGTGGTGAAAATCTTTCTTTTCTTGACGTTGAGTTTCAATCCATATTTAAGAAAGTCTTTGACTTTCAGCAAGCACGTCAAGTCCTTCTCAGTTTCAACAAGCAGGGCTGTGTCTGAGCATATATATGTAGAAATATCCACTATCAACTCTACATATGCATGTAGCTATCAGGAAAGGAGTGTGTCAAGGATGTGTCCTGTCATCCTACCTTTTCAATCTATATGCAGAACAGATAATTTGGGAGTCTGGACTTTATGAGGAGGAATGTGGCATCAGGATTGAAGGAAGACTCATCAACACCCTACAGTACGTAGATGACACAAACTTGCTTCCTAAAACTGAGGAGGACCTAAAGTACTTACTGCAGAAGGTACAACATGGATTGAAGCTCAACATGCAGAAAACAAAGATTCTCACCACTGGGCCAATTGGCAGCACCATGTAAAACAGAGAATAGACTGTAGTTGTTAACAATTTCAGCTTGCTTGGCTTCACAATCCACTCTCTTGGCACCAGCAGTCAGAGCATCCAAAATCTGGGAAAATCTGCTGTCAAGGACCTCTCCATAGTCCTGAGAAGCAATGATATCAGTCTAGAGACTAAGGTGCACCTGATCCAGGCCATTATCTTTGCAATTACTTGCTATGCATCAGAGAGCTTGGCAATGAGTAAGGATGACAGAAGAAGAATTGATGCCTTTGAGTTATGGTACTGGAGAAGAGTCTTGACCATACCATGGACCACCAAGAAAACAAATAGGTCTGTCTTGGAAAGGTTGAGACCAAGTTTCTTCTTGGAGGCTAGAATTTTGAAGTTCCATCTCACATACATTCGGCATGTGGCCAGGAAGGACCAGTCCTTGAAGAAGGACATCATGCTCAGAAGGGTGGAGGGACAGCACAGAAGAGGAAGAACCCAGATGAGATGGATTGATGCACTAATTGGGTAAATGACAGTAGCTGTGTCAGAGTCAGGTAGCTGGCTCGGGACAGGGCAGGCTTCAGAGCTGTTGTACATAGAGGTCACTATGATTCGCAGATGACTTGATGACACATAACAACAACAACATATTCCAACATGCCTTGATCCACATAACCACCTATGTATACTTTTTAATATTATTCTTTATTATTAATCTAGCAGGATTGCACATGTAATCATATTTATCCTTTTTGAACAGGGTTCCTTTCTGATGTCTTAGGTGTTATAAAGTCCGAAAACCCAAGCCTATTTCCATTAGGATTATTTTCACTCACAGTGGCTCTATAGGACAGAGTAGAACTGACCGTACATGATTAATCTTTACTAAAGCAGTCTGCTATATGTTTCTCTTAAGGAGCATTTGGTGGGTTCAAACCTCTGACTTTTCAGTTAGCAGCTGAGACCTTTAACCACTGAGTTACCTGGGCTCCTAGGTTAGACATAATACTTGCTGTATAAATGCTGAATAATTCCTCTACATTTCTTGTTTATTGGGCTAGATGCATTTGTTTAAACGTTACCAAAGGTAGGAGACTTTCCCTGACCATCACATGAAAAATGAAACCCTTCTAACCTCATTCTATCCTCATCATGGTGCATTTATTAGAAAAAGTTTTATTATCTCTCCGCTTACCAGTCTCAAATCTGTAAGCTTCACAAGAATAGGAACTTAATTTGTGTCATTGTCAACTTGCTAAATACCAAAGACTATTCCAGACACATACTCTCAATAGATATTTGTGGTACGATATAATTAATTAAAGTGTACATATGTCTGTAGAAACAGGGCTAGAAGCCAGAGCTGAGTTGTGACAATATTTCAACTGATTTAATGACTCAGCCTTTCTGGCCCCACTTTCCTCATTTATACAAAGAGAATATTAATAGTAGGCATCTCCTAATGTTATTTTAAGGATTATGTGAATTATCTGACATAAAGCTCTGCAAACAGGGGTAGACTAAACTATTGTTAGAAATTATTATCTTTTTCTTGGTCACTGAGTTAAAATGATAATCCTAGTGGCCAGTTCTCCCCACGCTGAACATTAAAGGGAGAGGCTTTTGAAGTACTTGAATCACACCCACAGAAAAAGAAGTCAGGGCATTAGTGACAAAGAGCAAATTATTCTGGTTTGTCACTTAACTAAATATGATTTGAGCAATTATCTGTTAAATTTAATAATAATTGTTAAAGTGTAAGTGCCCCTGAAGCAGAGATTTCTGGTAGTTTGACACATACTCATTTCTTCATTTCTTCTTTGCATGGTAACTATTAGCACTGATAGGGAAAAAATGGTATCTAGTAAACGTTTTGTTTTTTAAATTCAGGGGAGAGATAATAAATAAACAAAAGAAATTAATGGAAGCAATAACTGAAAATGTGAATTTATTCATAGAAGTTATGATGTATAGAAAGTCTACTCTGCCTGAGAAGAGTGGCTCGTGTGTATTCTGGCCAAATCCAGCCTATCTTGACAATCAGCACCTTTCACCTTTTTCGTTTCACACAAGCTGAATTATAAAAACAAAATGTAAAAAAAATGAAATAAAACTTACCCTTAAGGTCTTTTTTTTAACTGAAAAGTTGATTCTCCATCATGTCTGTTTTAATTCTACAGTATAGTCACTTTATCATGAGCTTATATTTTGAACACACCCCAGTTCCCTGGTGCCTGGTATATATCGAGTGTTTGATAAATAATTGATGGATGAATAATTTGAGTGAACCTTAAGAACCTGAACTAAAAATGCTTTCTCCTGAAGGATTTTTGATCACCTGAATAAGGCACTAGGTGGTGCTATGAACCTAGATAATTAATTTCTCAGGAGACATTCTCTGAAATATCACACCCTATGAAGTCTTGGACAAATTTATTCTCCCTCCTCCACAGAGCCCTGCACAGATAAGTAAGCTTCTGTCTCAGAAATCTTCAACAGATTTGCTCATTTCTGTCTAATCTACTGGTTATCAAGCAGCTCACATGTTAGACAGCTAATCAAGAAACTGGAGGTTCAAGTCTAGCCAGAAGAACATCATTAGAAAAATCTATTTGTTTCTGGTAACTCTTGCACGTGAACATCATGTGAAGCACAGTTTTGTCTCCATGGCAACTGGTTGGTAAACTTTCTGAAAAAATCCTGGCTTTATGCTAGATGTCTCCAGTCTCTTTTAAGGAATTGGATTCTTCTCACTGATGGCCCTGTGGGTAAGAAGTTGCTTTGCCAACCCAAAGCCAGGTAGTTTAAATCCACCAGCTGCTCCCAGTAAAAAAGATGAGCGGTCTCCCTCTGTGTGATTTACAACCTCTGAAAACCAACTATGACTTTTTGACTGTAGAGAGACAGAATTCTCTCAAGGAACTGCTATTAATTCCCAAGGCTCAGTAGGTTTGTTTATCACTCTGTTTTCAACTCCTAGGTTTCTGTTGCTCTGTGGGTTCTGGGAACATTTTCTTAGCTAAGTAATAATATATTGGTATATTTGTTGCTTATCTACCCTTTTCTAAGAAAAGCTTTCCAATTGCTGTTAAGGTGTGCCATCCAGTCAGAGTCAACCCATAGATGACCCTCCAGTGGGTCACTGAAGGAGACTACTCATCCTTCTCCCAGAGGAATATCTTATTTTCCACATTGCATATGAAAGTCTTTCCTCTAGTCCTACTTTTAGCATTCATTTTTATTTTATCTGATAGTACGTCCTCCTTCTTAGCAAATCCAAATCCATTTATTATTTATTTCCACTCTCAAGAGACGCTTTCTCTAAGACAGTTTGATTATGCTTTTTTTTTTTGCTTTGTGCAAAAAGTAAGCATGATAAAAAGATAAAATATTGTATATAGCTTTGACATAGGCTCTTCTGAAGTGGTGGAAAAAATCCAAAACCAAACAAACTCATAACTGACCCTCTAGTGGGTTTTCAGAAGCTATAAATAGTACTAGAGGAGAATGTCCAATGTTCTCCATAGGAACAGCTGAGGACTATAACTGGCAGAGAGGTTTTACCTTTGAATTAGCAGCAAAAACTCCCTACGGATTACACCACCAGAGATGTCTTCTGAGAAAAGAAAAAGAAACTTTATACAACTTCCATAACACCACGATTATACAGCAAAATAACAGATTAAATTATATTTAAACTATCAACTACTATTACTTTGTTTTTCAAATTTGCATAAACCAAGAAAAGATTTCTGTTTGTGAGTCTGGAATTTTAGAGGACAAAAAGTTTGAAATAAGAAAATTAAATTCAAATAAGCCCAGGAGCTAGAAAATAGTGATGATTCTACAACACTCTGTATATATTAAGAGTACTAAGTGACATAGCACACATATGGTGAAAATGGTAAGTTGTAGGAATTATGTTGAACAAGGCTAGAGCTGCACTGGGACAGTATAATTGATTCTCACACTGAAGCTGTATTGTGATATGGATGTAGTTATAGAAAAAGGAAAGGTCAGTAAATGAGAAAAGAAGCAGTAAATAGTATCTTGGAGTCCAGTCAACACATTTTACTGCTGATGAAAAACTTGTTAATAAAAGTTGTAAGCTTTAAAAGTCGTGAGGATATTCAGCCATGAATTCCTCTCCATGTAATTACCTCTTGACTAAGATTGCAGCACTTTCCTACTGGTTGGAGAAAGTACAATAGGAAGTTCCGTGCTCCATGCATTTTACTTAAATAAATAAATGAATAAACACAGGAAGTCTATCAGAAAATCTACTTATTTATAAGCAGACCAGCCAATTTTGTTTTTAAATTCATAACTGTGCAGGCATCCACTTCCTAAACATCATGCCTCTGGAAACTCTTTGACCTTTGATAAATGTTGATAGTTATAGATAGGCTTCAGACCTTTTGTTCATAGGGTTGCTATGTATGAGTCCCGCTCGCTGGACTCAGCGGCAATCAAAAACAACAACAATGCTACAGGCCAGACAACAACCTTAAATTCATCATCATGCTATTAAAGCCTCTGATGGTTTAGAAGAATGGAAATTCGAGGATTCTACTTGGAATGGCAGTTTTCATGGTTAACAGCAGATAATGTTGCACCTAATAAATATTTCAGATTAAATAAAAATAAATATTAAAATGTTACATTTTATGTAACATTCATTACAACATTAAATTGTCAATTTTTTTTTTTCTTTTTAAGTATGAGAACCAGCAAAACTGAAGGGACGCAGACTTTGAACTTTTTCGAAGATCCAGGACCCTCTAATATTCCCCACGGGCCATCCTGACTAATAGACACTGTTTCCCACCCCTTTGTGCTCCAGAAAGGATTTATGGCAAGAAATCATTCTTTACAAATCTTGAACCAGCCTTACACATGTCCCTTTACCTAAATCAAGACTAGACACAATATCTTTTATGATAGCTAATGTACTGGTTCCACTATGCAATTAGAAGAAAATAATTATGAACTAAGCTTTTTCTCCTTACCCTCATCAGCCCTCCCCAATCCCAACTTTGACCCACTCTCCAATTTGAGGCTGCATAGACTTCCTTATAGGGCAATTCAGGGAACAGGTTGACCTCAAGGAAAAAATCTTTTGTAATCTTAGAGCTATCATCCCTATCTGATAACACCACCCTTTCAATACCTTTCTCCACACCCAATTCTTTCCACACTGGCTTAATCTTTTATAACCATAACTTAAAAGAGAATTTTTTTTTACTTATTCCTTGAGAACTTTTAGACCTTAAACTAGCCTTTGTGTTATCATTTTTGTATTCGTGTGATCATTTCAATATGCTGCATAGAGCCTTTTCATGACTGAGATATTTTACTATAAGTTGTTTGTTTGCTTGGTTGTTTTTTTTAATATCAGTTCTGGTAACATAGTCCATAGTAAATTGTTTTGTGAACCCAGATTTTTTTTAATCCGGTTTTGTTAAAGCCACCAATGGCTCCAAGGAAGAAAAGCAGCTTCTTCTCATTGCAATTTACAGCCTCGGAAACATAATAGAGGGTTGTCATAAGTTAAAACAGACAGCAGGGAGACTTTCTGAGTTTTCACCAGAGATAAAGCTCTTGGGTGCCACAAAAATTTCAGCTGCCATCCAGATGAACAGGAGAAGAAAGACTTGATAATCTACTTCTGAGAAATCAGTCACTGAAAGCTCTAGGGAGAGCTTTTTTACTCAGATATACATAAAGTATTAGTCAGAATAGTTTACATGGTAATAACTGGTTTAACCAGAAATAAGGAATTTAAAATCTATTTAATCAAAGATAAGAAATGTCAAGGAAAGCCATATCTAGTGTAGGGCAGGTATGGCATGTGACCCTGACTGCCACTTCATGCTTTGCTAATGAACACTTTCCATGGCCAGCCATGTGATATCATTCAGCAGTTTAAAACTAGTTGCCATAGGTGTCATGTTCCTTTCTAATCTCAGGTTCTTGGTATCAAAAAAAAAAAAAAAAAGATTTTTGCATCTATGTTCATAAGAGATATTGGCCTATAGTTTTCTATTTTGGTGGTGTCCTTTCCTGGCTTTGGTATCAATAGAATACAACGATACATCAAAGAAATAATCCATCATGACCAAGTGGGATTCATAACAGGCATGCAAGGAT
>NW_006399820.1:125576-134200 GCF_000299155.1 Elephantulus edwardii | reverse complement strand
TAAATTTTAAAAAAAAAACTTCATAAAGAAAAAAAACACACTTCATATATTATTTTTCTGTGTATTATATCTCCATTATTGCTATGGAATAGTTCCAACATATGAAGCAGAGCAGAAATGTCCCTTTTGGTTTGTATGGCTACCAATCTTTATGGAAACTGACTCTATAATCTTCTCCCCCTCTTTGCTGGGACTGGTGGATTCAAACTACTGACTTTTCAATTAGCTTTCTAGTGCGCCACCAGACAGGCAGTTTCCTCCCATGTGATTTACTGTCTCTGAAAACCTAGTGGAGAATCAACTACCAGTGGGTCTCTACTCCATGGTACCTACCAACAACTCTTAGTTTTAGTGCAAGTCCATAAAGAGTTATGCTTCTAACCTAAAGGTAACCATTTCAAATCCACCAGTAGCTCTGAGGGTGAAAGAGAAGCAATCTCCTCCTAAGTAATTTACAATCTCTGCAAACCCTTTGGAGAGTCAGCTATAAATTGATTGTGACTCGAGACAATGACTTGTTGAGTTCTTAGTCATTTAAAAGAGTGCTCAACTTGCCTCTTTTTTTAAAATCAAAAGAAGACAGCAAAATGATTCTGTAAAATATTGTCATGATGGATACATGAAACTATGTATTTATCTAAACCCAGAATACTGTACAACACAGAGTGAACCCTAATGTAAATGAGGAATTTAGTTAGGAGTGTAGCTATCAGTTCATCAAATGTAACTAACAAAAGATGCTACTATGAGGCAGAACTCTGTCCAGGGGAGAAAGAAGATATGTGAGGATTTCTATGCTTTCTGCAAAATATTTCTATACACCAAAAAACAAACAAACAAAAATCCAAAGAACCTGCTTAAATAACAGTTGTTGTTGTTGTTGTTGTTGTTGTTGTTGTTATGTGCCATCGAGTCCTTTGCAGCTCATAGCAACCCTATGTACAACAGCCCTAAACCATGCTCTATCCTGTGCCAATCTCATTGCCTCTAACACACCCATCCCGATTACCCCAGTCACTGAATCAATCCACCTCATAGGGGGTCTTCCCCTCCTGCGCTGTCCCTCTACTCTACCCAGCATGATGTCCCTCTCTAAAGACCTGTCTCTCCTTGCAACATGTCCAAAGTATGTCAGACGAAGCCCCAGAATCCTTGCCTCCAAGGAGCAGCCTGGTTTAACCCTCTCTAGGATGAATCTGTTTGGTTTTTTGGCAGTCCATGGTACATTCAATACTCTTCTCTAGCACCACAGCTCAAAGGTGTCAATTCTCCTTCTATCCTCCCTAGTCATTGTCCAACTCTCTGACGCTTAACAAGTGATTGCAAAACAATTAGCATATCTTTTTTGCCTTTGTACTTATATAGCCCACCAAGGCAACTTGAAAAATGCTAGCAAAAGATCCATTCGCTGGGATCTGATCTGCCTAATCACTTAGCTCTCCCCATCACTTACAAGCAGTGAGAGCCTATGGAAGTCACCTTGCCTAGTGTACTATAACTTATTTGTCTGTAAATAGAGGGGGAGAGAAACTCTTCCATCCCACAGAGTGATTAGGAGGATTAGCCTGAATTAAGTAAGGTCAAGCAACTGTTATTCTGGACACAGTTGAATGCTGAACAAAAATAAATAAATATCATTTTTCAGCAATCCTTACCTTATCATTGTGAGATAAAGATGAGACATAATGAGCTCTGGAGTTTGCTTATCAGGATTCTAACATACTTCTGGAGAAAGTAGTGTTGTAAGATGCTAACATGGTGCTTTCCTGCCAACAAAAATTGGAAGATGAATTTCAAACTTGGAAGATAGTGAATTCCGAAGACACACTAGAACAGAACAAGAATTTTACTCATCAGTGATAATAATAATAGTAGGCATAATAAAGCTGTTAAATTCAAGGGGCTACTAGCATTTTATTGTTATGTGTCTTCAAGTCCATTATAACCCACAGTAACCCTATAAACAGTAGCTCTGAATCTTGCCCTAACCTGAGCCAACCTCATCACCTCTGACACAGTTGACTCCACTGCCACTGTAACTGTGTCAGTTCATATTATCGAAGACCTTCGTTTCTTGCACTAATCCGTTACCCTTCCAAACATGATGTCCTTCTCCAAGGACTGGTCCTTCCTGGCCACATGTGAGATGGCGGTTCAAAATCCTTTCCTCCAAGGAGCAATGTTCTTTGGTCTCTTAGCAGTCCCTGATATGTTCAATACTCTTTTTTTATCTTCTTCATCTCAAAGGCATTGATCCTTCTGTCGTCTTTATTCATTGTCCAGCTCTCAGATGCACGGCAAACAAATGAGAAGACCATGGCCTGGATCAGGTCCATTTTAGTCTCTCGACTGGCATCATTGCTTTTTAGCACTTTGGAGAGATTTTTATTTCCTAACTGCTGGTGCCACATTTGTGGTTCCAAGCAGGATCAATCGCTAACATTTTTGAATTTTTTTTTTCATATCTTTTTATCACCTACATTTAAGATATATTAAAAAAGAAATATTACACAGCTTCACATTCTGGCTCAAACGATATGGCTCACCCACTGCCAATACTTTTATTGGTTAGATATTCTTTCTGTAACTCCGCTCAAACGAAGTTATTTTGCTTTCTCTCTAAGGCAATTTCTCTCTGACACTTATTTTCATGTTGCTTGCTCCCTCTGTATGCAGCAGTTAACTGCTCTCTGAAATATCAGATAACAGGTCATCAATTCCTTCTCAGTTCATTTTTTTAGAATCGAAAATAGAAATATACAAATGTAGTTTACTAGAGCTGCAAACGGGCATAATGATTCAGAGAAAACAACATGACAAGAATTCCATCTTGGGCTTTTAAAAACAAGTAAAGCCTGGGTTGTTTTGGTTTGTTTTTTTTTCCAATTAATACATATGCAAGTAGTTGTGGGGAAAAGCGTGTCAAACTAAAGACGTTAGTCTGATTGGTGGAAACTTGGTCTCAGGATATAGCCAATAGGAAAAAGATTCCAATATTCTTCATTTGCATGTAGCCCTCAAGACTGGACGAATCAGTGATTTTAAAATTAAGTCTCATTTGCATACAAGCGTCTACAAATAAGCAGGCTTTTGGAGCCGTGTCCTCACTTCCATTTACCAAGTGTTGAAAAGCTGCTAAAATGCCTGAACCTGCGAAATCCGCCCCGGCCCCGAAGAAGGGTTCCAAGAAGGCAGTCACCAAGGCGCAGAAGAAGGACGGCAAAAAGCGCAAGCGCAGCCGTAAGGAGAGCTACTCCGTGTACGTGTACAAGGTGCTGAAGCAGGTCCACCCCGACACTGGAATCTCCTCTAAAGCCATGGGCATCATGAACTCCTTCGTCAACGACATCTTCGAGCGCATCGCCGGCGAGGCGTCCCGCCTGGCGCATTACAACAAGCGTTCCACCATCACGTCGCGGGAGATCCAGACGGCCGTGCGCCTGCTGCTGCCTGGGGAGCTGGCGAAGCACGCCGTGTCTGAGGGCACTAAGGCCGTCACTAAATACACCAGCTCTAAGTGAGCAGTTCTTACTGCTTAATCAACCCAAAGGCTCTTTTAAGAGCCACCCACGTTTTCACAATGAGAGCATACACTTTTTCCAAGAGACTTCAACTTGTTTGTACTGATAAGTTTGGCGATTCAGCAATCCTACGTACAACAGCCTAAACGCTGCTCTATGCTGCGCCGATTTTCCTGTCTGACACACTTAACCCACTCACTGGAACAATCCTTTTCATCCAGGGTCTTCATCTGTACAGGACAAACCTTTCCCTCTAGCAGTCTAGTTCAACCTTAATAGGAAGCAATCATTAACCTAGCTGAAAATCCTTGGAGCTGCTGGAATGCTCTTCTATCTGTGGTCGAGCTTTTTTCTTCCTGTTGTTAATCTCAACCCCATGTTCTTTTATGTCTGCCTTAATTGCTGTCCACCTATGCCCCTTCCTAGCTCAGTGTATATAGGGCTTTTAAGACCTAAGGTAAAACAAGGAATTTTAGAGCATTTTAAGGTTTTGGGGTTTTTTTGAGGGGGGTGTTCGGGACTAGCAACAATAGAACAATATAACCTCTGGGAATTCTCAGCTAATTTTAAAAACAAAGTTAGAAATAAAGGACTGGTCCTCACCTAATCCTCTAGCCCAGTTTGTCTTGCTTTTTATGTTTCCTATCCTAAAATTGCCAAGTTGATTCTTACTCTAGATGCCCTTAGTGGGTTTGAGTAGAATTTTGTTGAGAGACGTTTTATGACCTGTTTATGATCATATTGACTGAAGAACAGTAATGTACGTTTTTAAAACTAAGGTACCCTTGATTGATATGGTATTTTCAATCACTATGCATCCTAAAGCTGGACAGTGAAAACGGATGACAGAATTGATGCCTTTTAAAGTTTTGGAGAAGAGAATTGAATATTCCATGAACTATCAAAAGAACAGAAAGGTGTTGGGAGAGTGGTACAGCCAGAATGCTCTCCTTGGAAGCATGGATGACAAAACTGCTTTTTACATACTTTGGGAATATTGCTTATGAGATGTTATTTCTTGGAAAGGGACATCATGCTTGGAAAGGTCATCAAAAGAGAGGAAGAAGACTCATTAGACAAGATGGATTGACACAGTAACTGGAATTGGACTCGAGTTTATGAAATAAAGATCCACAGGATAAGACAAAATGCATCTGTTGTTCATAGGGTCACTGGGTCGGTCATACTCAAAGGCAACGTACATGTTCTGGGAAATAGATTATCACATCTTTATTAAGATGCCTTTTTTTTTTCACGGCTAAAAGCTGTGGGTCTACATGCAAAAGGTTCTTTGTGCACATTGGGTCAAAACGATTTCTAATTAACCTGAATGTAATAAAAGGCAAGGTTTGGTGTTTCTCCCATGGAAGTTGATCTGGTTAAAAGAATGAAACACTTGGGGCGTTTAGGTCTGGTTTAGAGATCTAGGAGATAACTTTCATGACTTTTCACATTGAAGAGAATTTAGCAACAGAAATACCAGGAAATATTGCCTCCACATAGGTAGTCATCCTTTCTAGCCTTGCCTTTAGTGTTTTAAAGTGAAAAGAGTTAGAAAACTATCAACCTACGTATCAGTAACTCCTGAAGATAGTTCACACAATTCATTGTAGGGACACCAGACACATCCTGACAATTTATTACAACTTTTTAGCACTAAATATTTTAACACTTGGAGCAAAAGTAAAGGATTCAATGTGGGTTTGAAAAACAGCCCGACAGGGTTAATAAGACTATAGGAGACCAAATAGTCAATAAAAATCCTAGGATATACTGCAAACTTTGTATACAACTCTGCAAAGCTTCTCAAACACAAAACCTTATTGGTTTTAGGAGTCCCTCTGCCAAGTTGTTAAAATTAGCTGGGTCCCCTTTAACAGAAACATAATCAAGACGTTTATTTTCTAATAGCTATCATGCTCAAGCCGAGTCTATTTAACGCAGGTTTGAACGGTGTACAACTCTTTTAAGTGAGAGGTGGATGGCCCTGAAAAGGGCCTTTTGTTTTCTTTGAGACTGAACATCCTTTAGCCTCCAAAGCCGTAGAGAGTGCGTCCCTGGCGCTTGAGCGCATAAACCACATCCATAGCGGTTACGGTCTTACGCTTGGCGTGCTCAGTGTAAGTGACAGCGTCCCGGATCACGTTCTCCAAGAACACTTTTAGAACCCCGCGCGTTTCCTCATAGATGAGGCCAGAGATTCGCTTTACTCCGCCACGCCGAGCCAGACGACGGATGGCAGGCTTAGTAATACCCTGGATGTTGTCACGGAGTACTTTCCGATGACGCTTAGCGCCACCCTTCCCAAGTCCCTTCCCGCCTTTGCCTCTTCCAGACATACCAAACAAGTACAACTAGCCTTACAGCTAACTGCCTCAAAGGCTGCAAAGCAATCATTTTATAGTAACGTTACGGACCTGATTGAAAACCGAAAGAGGGGCGGAAACCACCCTACTGAGCTTCTGTCCCTTGAAAAGCAGCAAACCAATAGGAATAAGCAGTGGCGCCTAAGGGGTGGGGCTTAGAAATACTTTACTGGAAAATTTAAGGATATGAATCCACTCAGGTCCTTCAGAGCACAAAAAGTCCTGGCGATGTGTCACCGAAATTCGAATTGCTTTGACGACCCTATGTAGTTATGGTGCCCCCATGAATTTGAGTTAAATCGACTGGGTGGCAATTGACAATATTGCCGATGATGGTAGTTGTGTACCGTAAAATCGTAACCGACCCACAGCCGACCCTCTCGGGGAGGGTTGTCTGAGGCAGTTAATCACAAAGGAGGGGATTGCTCATCCTTCCCCAGTGGAGCAGCTGGTGGTCTTGAATCACGAACCCTCAGGATTGCAGCTTGCCAATAAGTCACCAGAGCTCCCTGGACATACAATACCTGTGACCACCGGCTGGTTTTTTTCCAGTACATTCGTTATTCTGTACCAATCCTCTGATTTGTTCCCCACCTCCAAATCAGACGGTTTCTGCAAAGACGTCCCGCATTTTTTTTATGTTGTCAAAGTGTGAAATAATCCATTGTGTTGTTCTACAACCACTATTCCAAATACAGTGTTAATAAATTTTGTGATTACAAATTATAAGATTAAATTTATTAAATTATGAATGAGTAATTAATTCATATTTGTAGATACAAATATAATATAGATCACTGGGAAAGGAGTATGAGTTGATTATTAATCATGGACATTCTATTCATATCAAGCATTCTGTCTCTGGTTGCTTACTATTTCTTGGCACTAGGGTGCGTACAACCAAGACATAACAATAACCTGCTGCATTCTGGTTCTGAGACCTCAGTCACGCTGTTCTAAGCAGTATTTTGAAAAGACACATGATAAAGCCAGTATTAAACTAATTGCTGTTGTTGTTGTGTGCCTTCAAGTGGGAACCAACTCAGTGGTGACCTTCCAGCAGGTTTTTGGAGAAGTAAAGTGCAGGGGAAGACAGTGTCTTTCACCCACGAAGCAGTTTGTGAATTCTTAGTATAAAGCAACAACAGCTGGTGGATTCAAACCATGTGCCCTTGGGATTGTAGTGCAGTTTCTTACCACTAGGCCACTATTATACCTTAGAGTCTCCGAAAACCAGCTAGACAATCAGCTATGAGGCGGTTCCTAGCTTATGGTAAGGAACCAGTGAGGGAGCAATATAAGACATTAAGTATTGCGATGCTGTCTTATAGGGTTTCCAAGATTATGTTTCGCTGCTAACTCAAAATTCAGTGACCCTAATCCACCAGTTATTCTATGGGAGGGGCAGCCTCCGCCCACAAAAGTTTGCAGCTCTGCGTGATAGATTGCCTTGAGGCAGAATAGAAACATGGTAGATTTAGACTATGTCATTATGACTGTTATCATTTTTTCTAAAGTGATTTATGAGATTATTGTTTCAAAGTTCAAGGAACCCTGGTGACATGGTGCCGTTTGTGTTGCCTTTTCATGCTAAATAGTTCACCAGCCACTCTTTCAGAGAAAGATGAACTGTGTACTTCTGTAAGAGTCTATATGAGACAGGATCAACTGGGAAGGCATTTTAATTTGTTGCAATCAGTCTTTGACAACTTAAAGATCTGAGTGAACATTGATCCCCAACAGCAAATACCAACTAGCTTCCTGTGGGTACTTGATAGTAATTTTC
This sequence comes from Elephantulus edwardii, assembly GCF_000299155.1. Classification (NCBI taxonomy): domain Eukaryota; kingdom Metazoa; phylum Chordata; class Mammalia; order Macroscelidea; family Macroscelididae; genus Elephantulus; species Elephantulus edwardii. Next base: position 126,527 of record NW_006399820.1, on the reverse strand, counting down.
TACACTAGCCTGAAAGAAGACTCCTTGTTTGATTATAGATTGATGAGTAAAGTTTCACACAACTAATTCAGGTATTGATAGTGGTCATTAGGAAAAAAATCTATTCACAGGATCCAGAAGTTCTGGAAATGAGTGTAACAAGAAACTGCATGTTTATATTCATAGAATCCACCCTACAAGGCCACAAGCACAGGGATTGATAGTAGCATCACACTGAAGATAGTAATATCTCAAAATATCATTGAAATGTATCATCTTTATTTAAATTATTTTTAAGCATTCATAGAGATCTTGTTATTGATGCATTAGTTTAAAAAACACTTGAGTTAATATTTGTCAAATTTGGATATTTTATAATCTGATAATAGTACCTTAAATGAAATTTTAAAAATGCAATTGGTAATGGTGTATTAGCTCTGTGCGGTACGTGTAAGCACTCTATTAATAGCCAAATGGTTGTTGGTTCAGCTTTTTCAGAAGCATTTCTAAGGACTGGCATAACGATCTGCTTTCAAAGCCTTAGAAACAGAGTGCAACGGAATCTGCACACATAACTCAGAATCTACTATAAGGCGGGTAACAGCAAATGATATATCCATATACTTTACTTCCTTTGTAATACTTTATCTTAGCCGCTTAGAAATTTTGTTGTGTAAAGTGTCTCATAAGCTCCTGCAGACATCCAAAGAGGTCCATTGCCTAAAATAAGTAAGAATACTATTCCAAAAGACCCTGAAAATTTTGAAAGACTGAATTTCATAAATGTGCATAGAGGAATTTGGGGTAGAATAGAGCCTTACATGTTATGTTGCTGCTCCAAAAAGTCACTGTTCAAGCCAGTAGCTGCTTTGTAGAAAATTTAGATTTCAACCTCTGATGGCATTAGGTTTGGACTTTTTAGTTTTATGAAATTTTGTCCTTTGAAGTCACTCTTGTGCATATATATATATA
>NW_006399820.1:111741-125476 GCF_000299155.1 Elephantulus edwardii | reverse complement strand
GAGTGATTTTTTTTTTGTTGGCATAATTGTTTCATTTACCCAATATGTGAAAAGAAACAGAAAATGTAATAGTATCAGTTTACTTTATTTAAAATTAAATTGGAAGATAGTTGCTGATACATAAAATCTCTGTTCTGATCCACTCTAAAAAGAAGTATCATATTAGTTACTCATGCAGCTCATAGAAATTGGAGCAAGCCTCTTATAACTGCTCTACAACTTCAATGATGACTATTCCCTTATCCAACTTGGTGGAGCTCTTAATTGAAAATTAGATAGAAGCATCAAACATGCCAACAGTACTGAGTAGAACATGGTGGTGCAGAAAAGCAGTCATCTGGGTAATAGCCAAGACGACAAAAATAAAGCAATGGAATGAGATTCAGGACAGTGCCAGGTCTACACGGACAGTCTAAAGAATGTGCAAGTGGTCATATAAAAGACTATACATTGTACCTGTAAGACCAATTCCACAGATTTAAAGTGTATAAATATGCAGATAACATGAAGGGATCAATGCAGGTGGTTTTTGTTTGTTTTATTTTTGTGTGTGTACTGTCAAATCGGATCTGACTGGTACAGGAGGAGATTGCCCCTCCTTCTTCAGCAGAGTATCTGGTGGATTCGCACAGCATACCTCCGGGGTTGCAGTGCAGCTTCTTGCCACTAGGCCACCAGAAAAGGAGGTGGCTTGACTCTGAGCAAACACTCCTCAAACACAGCCACCTTAATAGCTTGTTTGTCAATAAATATTTCCATGTTGCTATCATGCTAATTGGAAGCAAGAGTGGCATCTACTTCCTAAAAACATGCCTCTGGAAACTCTATGAACTGTGATAAATGTCTACAGTTACTGAAAGGCTTCGGGCCTTTTGTTCATAGGGTCGCTATGAGTCATGCTCAACTTGAAGGCAAGCAACAATAACATCATGCTAAACATGTTTCAACAATTTTCAAACTGACTTATTATGTTGACTCTTCATGGGTCAGGGCCAACTAAACAATAGCTATAAAGAACAATGATAGAAATAGCATGAAGTAGATGATGGTGACTATTAAACTGTGAGAGATATTAATGAAATAACTTAGCAGTCCAAAAGAGAAGGAAATGTCACTTAAGAGATAGGGAACATTTCAAGGGTTAGTTTAAAGTATACTCTGACATGATAATGGGGTAAAAGATAAGAAAAGGGAAAAGATAATGTTGGGTGATTCTGCCAAGACCATGCAAACTGCAGAACTGTGTTCAAATACAGATCAATGTGTTTGCAAAATTTGTATGATTTCTAGAAGTTTAATGTTTCAAGGAAAATCAATTTGGTTGTTGTTGTTATATGTCATCCAGTTGCCTGTGACTCATAATGACCCTAAGTAGAGTATCTCTGAACCTTGCCCTATCCTGGAGACACTCTCACTGTCTCTGGCACACCTCCCCCATAACCCCAGTCACTGAATCACTCTATCTCATCCAGGGTCTTCCTCTCTACCCTTCTGAGCACGAACTCCTTCTCCAAGGACTGGTCCCTCCTGGCTACATGCCCAAAGAATACAAGATAGGGTCTCAAAATCCTTGCATCCAAGGAGCAGCTTGATTTCACCTTCTCTAGGACAGACCTGTTTGTTTTCTTGGCGGTCCATGGTACATTCAACACTCTTCTCCAGCACCACAACTCAAAGGCATCAATTCTTCTTCTATCATCCTCATTCATTGTCCAGCTCTCCAATGCAAAGCAAGTAATTGCAAAGACTGTGGCTTGAATCAGGCACACCTTAGTTTCTATACTGATAACGTTGCTCTTTAGCACTTTAGAGAAGTCCCTGACAGCAGATTTCCTTAATGAAATTTATCTTATGGTTTCTGTACTGCTCATACCAAGATTATAGACTGTGGAGCCAAGTAAGCTGAAACTGCTAATAATTTCAATCGATTTTCCATCTATCATGGTTCTACCCATTGGCCCAATGGTGAGAATCTTTGTCTTACTCCAATCATGATGCCATATTCAAGAGTAGTAATAATATAATACATGAATGTGTACTAAAGAGCTTATTCTAAAATTTAGAAAGCTGTAAGAAGATTGACCAAATAAAACTAAAAAGATTTAAAGAACATTTCACAGAGATCAATAAAAAGAATTAATTAGAACACAGAGAGAAACAAGAGGAAAGAAAGGCCCAATGGGACGCTATGAGATAAACCAGTCTCAATGAGATTCAGAAAATGTAGATTTACAATCACCTTGGGGGAAGTAAAAGAGAGATCAATTAGGGAGGAGGAAACCACCAATCTTGATGGCAGACCTAAATTTGGAAGGAGGTAGCATTTTCGCGATAGCATGAGTGGTGATGATGTTGACAACATTTTAAAGATGACAATTGGAAGGTTAACTTTTGTATATGTGCTGCTAAAGTGAGCACGAAAGGTTAACTTTTGATTGAAAGTTACTAAGCTAAGTTTGGTCCTGTTTCAAATATGTAGACAGATGTTACATAGTTATCTAGCAAGCACTTGAAAAATGAAAGTTTGACATGTAAGCAAGAGGAAACTCCTGATGGCAAAGTCACTAAACCCTGCAGATAAATAAGGCAGTCTCTTGCAGAATAATTGCATCTAAATGGTTAGGAAACCATTCTCCTTTTGTCAATGCACACAGAAAACCAACCAGAGATTGAAAATTGTCATTTAAAAAAAAATTAAAAAATCATAAGTTTCATGGTAGCTGAATACATATTCAAAGTAAACATTACTTTATTTAATATTACACAACTGTTGTTAATGTCAAGTCAGAATCAAGTTATAGCAGCCCTTGACTCTCTAATAGGTTTTCAGAAGCAATAGAAATTGCACAAGAGGAGATTACCCATCTTTCTCCAGTGGAGCAACTGGTAGTAGATTAGAAACATGAGCCTTTGTAGGGGCAACTCACCTCCTTACCATTAGGCCACCAGAGCTCTCTCAAAAATATAGGCAAACTACTTGTATGTGCTTCACTGCCTCTGTAAATCTACCAGAGGGTTCTGGCATAATAACATGTATGTCTGAAGTGAGTGTACTACAATGAAGTAATTAATCATTTGTCACCTTGGATGCAATCAAGAAGAGCGAATTTCTCCACACTTGTGCTTTGTGCTTTGCTTTCTTTTGTGTTAAATTCTCATTCTTCCATAGTTCTACTGAAACACAGATTTATCTATACTTCAAAATAAACATACAATGTATTAAATGCAGAGTAAAGAATAATAGTGGGTTTATATTTTCACTTTAAGCATGTGATACAATGACATTTCTGCAAATTTATATTCTTGTTTAAATAAAAAAGAATGTAGTACTAAACATAAGATGGAATTGTTCTTCAGTATATATACATACATACATATATATTTTATATATGCATGCATATCTATTTTAAAACATATTTATGTATATTGCTTGTTTCTGCAGCCTTCATACTTGGCCAGTTTATCTTCCTCAAGTATGGCACCCTTCTGTCCCCACAAGCTCATAAACATTTGTAATAATGGTAGCAGCAAAACCAAAGGCAGTTTTTAAAAAATGTTTAACATATAAAGAGAGATCAGAATCTTTCCGTTTTAATGCTTCTTTCTTCATATCCTCTGTGATCAACTATTGCAAGGCAGGCCAGGCTAGCATGTCAGGATGATGAACTGATCATGGCAATTGCCTGATTTAACCAAAGAATGTTGGTTATTTCAACCTCAGAATCAATGGACCCTCCAAATAGTCACAAGAAACTTTAATAATGCTGTTTCCGAGGAAAATCATGATATTGGGGGGCAGAAAGGGTCGCTACCATGGGAGTCTTCCAGTGTTGTTCATTTCGAGAAATCCGGAAAGAGCCTGTGTTACTTCTCCTCATATGAAATAGATTTTCTGTTTAAATCTCAAAGATATACAAGCAGTTGTTGAGCGTGTGGAAAGCCAAGAATGTATAGAACGTGATTGGAGAGTAAGCATTTGCAGACACCAAGGGGAGAATTTATATTTTAAACGAAAATCAAGAAGTTGGCTCTCTGACCTTTGAATCTCTCACGGAGACAGGGGCTTTTGAAAACAACTGACGGCCACAGGCTGGAAATCGGAGAGAGAAAATACGAAGATCTCAAAGCCTGAGCTGTCTCATATCATCTAGGCACAGAATTGGAGTGATTCCTACACGGGAATTTTTAATTTTTTGCTTTCCCGAATTGTAACAAACACAATTCCGGGACAGAGCTGAGCCTAGGTTGCTGCCAAGCTGGAAGATTGAGCTGGGAGCCAATCAGCGCGCGGCGCCGCCGTCTATATATACACACACTCAGTGCCGGCCTGGCTGCTCAACTCTGAGACTTTTTTTTTTAAAGAAAGCAGCTAGTTAGTAATATCTACAACTATGTCGGAAACTGCACCTGCCGCTCCTGCTACAGCCTCCCCCGCTGAGAAGACGCCAGTCAAGAAGAAGGCCCGCAAGTCTGCAGGCGCTGGGAAGCGCAAGGCGTCTGGGCCCCCGGTGTCCGAGCTCATCACCAAGGCGGTGGCCGCTTCCAAGGAACGCAGCGGCGTGTCTCTGGCTGCGCTCAAGAAAGCCCTGGCTGCTGCCGGCTATGATGTGGAGAAAAACAACAGTCGCATCAAGCTGGGTCTGAAGAGTCTGGTGAGCAAGGGCACTCTGGTCCAGACCAAGGGCACCGGCGCCTCTGGCTCCTTCAAGCTCAACAAGAAGGCAGGTTCCGGTGAGGCCAAGCCCAAAGCCAAGAAAGCCGGCGCAGCCAAGGCTAAAAAACCTGCGGGCGCAAAGAAGCCTAAGAAGGTAACTGCAGCCACCCCTAAGAAGAGTACAAAGAAAACCCCTAAGAAGGCAAAGAAGCCCACTGCTGGAGGGGTAAAGAAAGTGGCCAAAAGTCCGAAGAAGGCAAAGGCAGCGAAACCCAAGAAGGCGGCCAAGAGTCCAGCTAAAGGCAAGGCCCCTAAGCCCAAGGCAGCCAAGCCAAAACCAAGCAAGCCCAAGAAGGCAGCCCCCAAGAAGAAGTAAGCGACTCAAAACTGCTTTTAAAAGGCTCTTTTCAGAGCCACCCAATTTATCCTGAAAAGAGCTCTTAACACGGGTGGCTGGGCAAGGGGGTTGCTAGTTGAGGCTAGGTTCGTAATTATTTAAAGAAAGGGTGGTTGGCTGTGAGACTGAATACACTTGAGAGGACAGCTGATGCTGCAAGCGAGCTAACTTAGGGCCTGGTGGTTACGTGTTCGGTGTGGATGCCCCACTGATTGGTATTCTTTTAAGAGCCCCACCAGGTAGGCCTCCCACGCCTCCTGCAGCGCCATGACGGCCGAGCTCTGGAAGCGCAGGTCGGTCTTGAAGTCCTGGGCGATCTCACGCACCAGCCGCTGGAAGGGCAGCTTGCGGATCAGCAGCTCTGTGGACTTCTGGTAGCGCCGGATTTCGCTCAGCGCCACGGTGCCGGGCCGGTAGCGGTGGGGCTTGATGCCATCGCTTGCTGGGCTGCCTTGGTGGCCATTCCTTGTGCAGCGCCTTGCTGCCAGTGGATTTGCAGCCGAAATTGTCCTCATAATATGAGCCATTACAAACTCCCTGAACCACTTTGATTACGGAAATGGAATCCAGCCACTTCCTGAATGTACATAAAGGAATCTAGTTCTGTTTGGGATTAAGCATTTCCCGGGTGCCTTTCTATGAAGAGCGATGACGTGCCCCCTAAGAGCTTGGCATTTAATCCAAACTTGTCTTCCTCAGCCCCTCCTCCTTAACCATTTGTTACCTAAACTTTAGTAATTTCTCATCGTTAAGTCGTATATTTGCAATGTTCTCTGGCTTTTCTCCTTAGATCTTGACCTAAATTGTTAAGATTATGCTTCTACTGAATAAAATATTTTTTATTTAACCCCCGAAAAATATTTTCTCCTGATAAATTTTTTAAAAGTCGCGCGCTAAAATGTGATTGGCTAAAGGGTTTTTAACTCATTCGCGTAAGGCTCTTCATGTCAATGGAGGGGAACTTTTAGATATAGATCGTTTTAAATATAAACTTTTAAGATCTACCACTATTAATTAGATAATTCGAAATAGCTGCATAAACTTGTCACTTTATACTAAAATGTTCCCAATGGGTTCAGACCCATTTACCTGTATAAAGTATTACCATCTGAAAACCAGCTGCAAGGTCAGTTTATGAATCTCGGGTTACTCCAAAGCACATGGCTTTTTCCAGAAGTTCTGCTGAAATTATCAGCAGTTGCGCCGCTAATCCAAAATCTCGGAGGCGTTAAGGGGAGGGCAACTGGCATCTTCCCAAGGTATCTGTATATTCTCAATCTTTTTGATAGCCGCAACCAATGCACGTGAAGAAATGTTAGCCCTTTTAATGATTGTGTGGGTGGCTCTGAAAAGAGCCTTTGGCTTAAAGATGGGAATGGCTGAAGGTTCACTTATTTGCCCTTGGCCTTGTGGTGGCTCTCGGTCTTCTTGGGGAGCAGGACAGCCTGAATGTTGGGCAGGACGCCACCCTGCGCGATGGTGACTTTCCCCAGCAGCTTGTTAAGTTCCTCATCATTACGGATGGCGAGCTGCAAATGGCGGGGAATGATGCGGGTCTTCTTGTTGTCCCGAGCAGCATTGCCAGCCAACTCCAAAATTTCCGCAGTTAAGTACTCCAGCACAGCTGCTAAGTAAACTGGAGCTCCAGCACCTACCCGCTCAGAATAGTTGCCCTTACGGAGAAGACGATGGACACGACCTACAGGAAACTGAAGCCCAGCACGAGAAGATCGAGTCTTCGCCTTGGCGCGAGCTTTACCACCCTGCTTACCACGTCCAGACATGTTAAACAGCTAAGAGAAGAGAACCAAGCTACTCAAGAGAGAAGCACTGGGTATGGGCACAGAGAAAAAAATTCTGAGCTCTTATACTAACAAGTAGGATTGAAAATTACGCCATTTGATTGGGTAAAACCTATAGCCAATTAAATTAAACACTTGAAGTCCCCTGTTTTGCATACAACCCTATCACGTTAGGCTATTAACCAATCAAATTGGAAACCCTTCTATACCCTATTTGCATAGGAACTCTACAAAATTAAGTGGGTTAAAGAGACAACTTGCGTAGTTTTACTTCTCTTGAAGAAACTAGACTTCAGCAGTCATGCCTGAGCCTGCTAAGTCCGCTCCCGCCCCGAAGAAGGGCTCCAAGAAGGCAGTCACCAAGGCTCAGAAGAAGGACGGTAAGAAGCGCAAGCGCAGCCGCAAGGAGAGCTACTCCGTGTACGTGTACAAGGTGCTGAAGCAGGTCCACCCCGACACCGGAATCTCCTCTAAGGCCATGGGCATCATGAACTCCTTCGTCAACGACATCTTCGAGCGCATCGCCGGCGAGGCGTCCCGCCTGGCGCATTACAACAAGCGCTCCACCATCACATCGCGGGAGATCCAGACTGCCGTGCGCTTGCTGCTACCCGGGGAGCTGGCCAAGCACGCCGTGTCTGAGGGAACTAAGGCCGTCACCAAGTACACCAGCTCCAAGTAAGCTGAACAACCACCACCTCTACCCAAGCCCAAAGGCTCTTTTCAGAGCCGCCCACTCTCTCAGAGTTAAGGAGCTGTAATGTTTCTATTTATTGGCACAGACATGTATGAAGCAACATTGTGATTTTACTTTAGTATTAGAGGGTTAACATTAGACAGAAAGATATCACGTGAAATATGCCCAAGTCTTACATCTTGGAACCTATGAATATATTATAGGTTACATGGCAAAGGGGAATGAAGTTTGCATATGGCATTAAACTTGCAGATATAGCTAGTTTAAAATAAAGCTATTCTGCGTTTTTTCCAACTCTCCATTTTTGTGCTGTTGTGTAGCAAGTCAGAACTAACCCATAGCTGATTGTCCATCTGCCTCCCTCAGAGTGAAACCAAATTGCCTTTGAGTTGGCAGCAAAGCTCCTTATCCCTAGCTATCAGACTCAACATGCAAGAAAACAAACAAGTTGCAATTGCCACCAAGTGGATTCCAGGGGATTCCAGGTTGCTGATTCTTAAAAGTCAAAGAAAGAATCAATAGAAAGGCAAAGATCCATCTTGAGGGGTATTTAGAAAGAGAAGGGCATGAGTCAAAGTAGTGGATTATTTCTGAGTTTCCAGAAAGGAATGTAGCCTTACCAATATCCTGATTGTAACTCGGTCCTACTTGTGTTTGACTTCTGAACCACTTCTGACCTGTACAATATTAAACTTGTTTCTATTTAAGCTTCTAAATTAGATAATTTAGCACACCAGCAATAGGAAAGTAATGCATTCATTAAGACATGAATAATTTAATCAGCAATATTAAGGTTACGATGCTTAACTACTACAATCAGGGCAAATGTATACAAAATCTTGCAAATATTACAGGTTCATAATTTTTTTAATTTCTATTTTCAGCAGGTTTATAATTTTTAAATCAGTCTTAGTTCAACAACTGCAATTATATGTCCTTTACTGAGTTAGTAGCGAATATATGCTTTTAAAAACAAAGTTTCATTTCATAAAGCAACACCTCCACTCAAAGTATTATATTATTACCTTTGATAATCATACTATATCAAAAAGCTTGTGTTCTTTGAAAAGTAGGAAAGTATTGAAAATTTTCACTTTATAATGTACGTAAGTAAATGTGACTTAAATATTTTTGTTGTCAGTATTGCATTTTTCACCCAAAAAATCAATAAAGTTTATTTTCATAATAATCTTGGTTTATAATTTTAAAACTGTGCTATGGGGTGGGGGAGCGGAGAACACCTTGATTCAAGTATATTCTGTAGACATTCTTCATTAACATTTACACAGGACAAAGACAGTCCTCTTCTTTTAAAAAAAAATGACAAGAAGGATTCTTAGACTTCTCCCATTTTACAGCCAGGGAGTATGAGCCTCACCAATACACTGTCCTTACGTGAATTTCTATCTTCATTATTGTAATATGGATAGGTGTGTCGGAGACACTAAGATTGGCACGGTATAGCGCAGGGTTTAGGGCTGTTGTGCATCGGTGAGGGCACATAACAACAACAGCAACAACAACATTTCAAAGTTGCTCTTAAGAGGCCACCCTTAGATAGAGGAATATAACTCACTTTAGGACTTCACACCCCCTAATGTCTCCTCCCATCCCCACCCCCACACACTTTTACTGCCTTAAACTCAGTCAACTGTTAACATCGGATTATTGTTAACCATCTTCTTTGAGAAGATGTTGTTCTGTATAGGTTACCTTCTGAAAAATCTGAACTGAAGGGAGGCCAGTTTAAATCTCTTTCTGGGACATGTACAGAAGAAACAATACAGCTGCTCCTCTCAAGGACTAAGTATAATTTTTTTCCAGAAGGGAAGTTGAAACAGAATTTTGCTACAGACCACAAGCACACATTCCATAACAAACCATTTCTCTGAACCCTGAAGCCTCTGGGACAGCATCTATCTTGAGTAACCACTGCTCAAGCAATTAGTATAATTCTCCCTATATGGACCATTTCCCGGCATTCCTCACTTTCTGGGATTCCCATTCTTCTCTGAGTCAGCCACAGTGTGCTGTGATCTACACAGATAAACGTCTTTGCATAGTCAAAGAAACACAGATAGACATTCCTCTGGTACTCTCTTCATTCAGCCAAGACCTACCTGACATTAGCTACATTATTTCTGGTACCATGGCCTCTTCTAAACCCAGCCCGCACTTCTGACAGTTCTCTGTTGATGTGCTGTTCCAGTCAATTTAGTATAATGTTCAGCAGAATCTTGCTTGCAGGTGATATCAGTGATACTGTTTGGTAACTTCAGCACTCTTTCGGACCACTCTTCTTTGGAATAGGAACAAATGTGGATCTCTTCCAGTGAGTTGGCCAGGAATTGATGGAATACTGATTGACATATTTCAACAGACACTGCCCTAGATGTGCTCACCAAGTTGTGCAAAGAAATTTGGAGGACAACCACCTGGCCAACTGACTGGAATTTTGAAATAGGTTTAGAATTAACAAGATTCTAAGAAGAGCAGTGGTGGCCTAGTGGTAAGAAACTGTACTGCCAGTTCTTTGGAAAAAGTTGTACTATCTCCTCCTGTGAGATTAATTGCCTCGGAGAATCTACTGGAGGGTCACCTGTGGGTCAATTCCAACTCCACAGTACACAAGGACACCAAAATCTTTGTTTTTATAATCATACTTTGTTTCCCTAAGACCTTAGTCCAAACTGTGGGAAACCATTCTGTGTTTAAAACTTAAAGAAGAAAAGTAATGTAAAATAAAGAAAGTAAACAGTCAAAATTTATTATCTTGGAGTCAGAATCATTTCAAAACTGATCCTGTAGTGGGTTTTCTGAGGTTATAAATTGCATAGGAGATATTCCATCCTTCTTCCATGGAGCAACTAATGGATTTGGACCAACACTGACACACAAAAAAATTAGTTTAGCAGTGGCACCCTATAGACCAGGCCACCAAAGCTCTCTATGTTTTGCTCATTCCTCCCCAAAAAAATCTCCTAAGTATACACAAACTCATGGCATTGGAGATGGCAATGGAGACAAGGAGGGAATGCAGGATGTGACGTCCAGGGAAAGTCATACCAACCAATCTCAGAAGCCTTTTCAATTGACTTTATCTTGAGCATTACTTTAGGGAAGACACATCTGATCTCCATATCCCTGCTTCTCCTTGACCTTACCAAAATATTAATAAATAAATACTCTTTGAAATCAAAAGACAAGTTGCATTGGAAAAATCTTCACTCAGGGACATCTCCAGAGTACTGAAGAGCAAAGATGTCAGTCTGGAGAATACAGTGCACCTGATCCAGGCCATGGTCTTCACAATTACTTGCTATCATCAGAAAGCTGGACAATGACTAGGGATGGTAGAAGGAGAATTGATGCCTTTGAACTGTGGTGCTAGAGAAGAGTATTGACTGCTAGGAGAACAAATAGGCTCGTCCTGGGGAGAGTGAAGCCAGAGTACTCCTTGGAGGGAAGGATTCTGAAGCTTCGTCTAACATACTTTTGACATGTTGAAAGGAGAGACCAGTCCTTGGAGATGAACATCATGCTTGGGAGGGTGGAGGGACAGCGCAAGAGAGAAAGAGCCACGATGAGATGGATTGACTCAATGACTGGGGTAATGGGGTTAGTGTGTCAGAGAGGATTAGATTGGCACAAGATAGAGCAGAGTTCAGAGCTGTTGTACATAGGGTTATTATGAATTGCAAGCAACTTGACAGCACATAACAACGAAAACACCTAGACCCTTTGACCATCCCAGAAACCTACAGTTGGGAAAACAGAAGTTAATGTTGGCATGACTCCTGTTTGTCTATGCTTAAAGGTTCAAAACTACGTCTGCCACTCTGTTACTTCTTTCACTGCCATTGCATCAGAACTGACTCATAGCTGAACCTCCAGCAGGTTTTCAGAGGTTGAAAATTGCATGGAAGTAGATTTTCAATCTTTCTACCACTCTGCAGCTGGTGGATTCGAACCTTGCATCTTTGGCTTGGCTACCGAACTACCTACCCTGCTTGTTGCTGTTCTTAGGTGCTGTTGAGTCAAGTATGACTCACAGCGACCCTATGAATAAAATTCCAGAACCCTACTCTATCCTGTGCAATCCTCAAACTTCCAGATACACAAGAGCCCATTGCAGCAGTCACAGTGGTCAGTTCACCTGGTTAAGAGTCTTTCTCTCCTTCACCAACCTTCCACCCTTTGCAACATCATGTCTCTCTCTCTAAGGAATAGCCCCTTCCACCTAGCAACATGCCCAAAGTATGTAAGGAGAACCCCCATCATTCTTGCCTCCAAAGAGCACTCTGACTGTACCCTCTCTAAGGTATACCTGTTGTTCTCTCGGTCACCCACAGGATGTAAAGTGCTCTTCTCCAACACCACAACTCAAAGACATCAATTCTTTTCCCATCACCCTTATTCACTGTCCTGCTCTCAGGTGCATAGCAAATGATTGGAAAGACTATGGCCTGAATCAGACACACTTTTGTCCTCAAACTGACATCACTACTCCTCAACAATTTATAGAGGTCCCTAACAGCAGACTTTCTGAATGCAATGCATTTCTTTATTTCTTGACTGCTGGTACCTAAGGTGTTAATGGTGGTTCCAAGCAAATTTAAGCTGTTGACCATTTCAATTTCCTCTCCATCCATAACTACTTTACCTTTTGGCCCAGTTGTAAGAATCTTTGTGTCCTTGACATTGTCATGTAATCCATACTGAAGGCTGCATTTCTTGATCTTCTGTAACAAGTGCTTCATGTCCTTCTCCCTTTCAGCAAGCAAGGCTATGTCATTTGCATAAAACAGGTTATTGATGAGTCTCCCTCCAATCCTGATGTTACACTCCTCCTCATAGGGTCCAGCTTCTCAGATAATTTGCTCAGAATACAGATTGAATAGGTATGGAGAGAGGATAAAAATACTGATACACTCCCTTCTCAATATTAAACCATGCAGTGTTTCTTTGCACAACAGACTCCTGATCCAGGTATAGGGTCCACATAAACACAATTAAGTGCTCTGGGACTCCTATTCTTCTCAATGTCAGCCACAACGTGTCATGATCCACCTTTCCATAGTCAATAAAGCACAAGTAGGACAGCCTCTTCTAAGTCCCGCTTCAACTTCTGGAAGTTCCCTATGTACGTAGTGTTCTAACAACTTTTGAATGATATTCAGAAGTATTTTGCTTTCATGTGAAAATAATTATATTGTTTGATATTTTCACATTCAATTGGATCACCTTTCTTGGGAATGGGAACACATATGGACTTCTTCCAATCCATTGGCCAGACAGTTGTTCTCCAAATTTTCTGGCATAGATTGGTGAGCAAATCCAAGGCTGCCTCTGTTAATTAAACAAGTCAATTTGTATCCTTTCTGTTCCTGGGGACTTTGTTGCCAATGCCTTCAATACAGTTTCTACTTCCTGCTTCATTATAATTTGCTACTGCTCATATTTTACTTCTTGAAATTTTTCAGTGTCAAGCAGTTCTTTCTGGTACAGTGACTCTGTGTATTCCTTCCATTTTCTTTTGATGCTTTCTGGGTCATTCAATATATCGCTCACAGCTTCATTCAATATTACAACATGAGGCTTAAATTTGTTTTTCAGTTCTCTCAGCTTGAGAAAAGTGAAGCAAGTTTTTCCCTTTTTATATTCTCCAATTCATGGTGGACAGGTTTTAGTGGAGCTTCCTGATTAAAAGACAAACTAAGAAGCAAGATGGGTCACCTACTTCCTAAATACCATGTCTTTGAAAACCGTATTATGAGGATTGTTAATAGTTGTCTAGTAGTAGAGCCCAGATTGGATATAAGATGAAATGAGAAAAATCAATAGCAAGCATCACTTAATAATTGCAACATGGAATATAGGTAGCTTGAATTTTGGAAAACTGGAAATTATTAAAAATGAAATAGAATGCCTGAACATCAATACTGTAGACATTAGTGAGATGAGATGAATCAGCTATGATTACTTTTAGTCAGATAATCATATGGGAAACAATGCAAGAGTAAAAAACAGAAAAATAATGTTGCATACCTAGTCAAAAAGTCCATTTCAAGTTCTATCCGAAAATACTGTGAAATCAATGACACTGTTCTGTAGTTTCCACACTCAGTTGGGTCACCTTTCTTTGGAATGGGAACAAATATAGATCTCTTCCAGTCAGTTGGCCA
>NW_006399820.1:32116-109866 GCF_000299155.1 Elephantulus edwardii | reverse complement strand
CACATAACAACAACAACATCTGGAAATACAATGTCGTGAGTGATAGGATAATATCAATATGCATACAAGGAAGACCCATCAAATATACACACCTACATCTGGAGTCAAGAGAATATTGCAGTCTGAAAGTGACCAAATATGTAATCAAGATGTGTTAATGGTAAGTGGTGACTAGAATGGAAAAGTGGGTAAAAGTGAAGAATTAATACTATTTTGGAAAAATATAAGCTTGGCGATAGAAATGAGATAGAAAATAGAAATATTAAATTTTTTGTTTACAATGCTATCTCTATTTAAATAAGCTTTGTTTATGTGGAATCACTGAAACTTTCTGGTCATTGCTTTTTCAGTAGAAGGCACTTCTCAGCCAGAGACCTTTGTCCCAGAAACACTTTGAAGAATGAAGGAAGAGAGTATAGTTAACACTGTTAATTCCCAGTTAAATTGGAGTTTTAGATAATAATTATGTTCCAAATAGTAAAATGTTGTTGCTGTTATGTGCCACTGAGTCAGAACCCACACATAGCTGACCCTCCAGCAGGTTTTTTTGAGGCAGTTAATTGAACAGGAGGAAATTGCCATCAAAGGAATTTAAAAGAGAAGATATTAAATGATCTATAGCAAGCCTAAAACAGCACATCAGCAGAGAACTGCCAGAAGTCCAGGCTGGGTTTAGAAGGGGTCGTGGTACTAGGGATATTGTGGCTAATGTCAGATGGGTCTTGGCTGAAAGCAGGGAATACCAGAAAAATGTCTCTATTTCATTGATTATGCAAAGGTGTTTGACTGTGTGGATCATAACAAACTGTGGCTGACTCTGAGAAGGATGGGAATCCCAAAACATTTAATCGTGCTAATGCGAAAACTATACTTGGACCAAGAGGCTGTAGTCAGAACAGAGTAAGGTAACACTGCAGGGTTCAAAATTGTGAAGGGTGTATGCCAGGGATGTGTCCTATCTCCATACCTTTTCAACCTGTATGCAGAGCAGATTATTCAAGAGGCTGAGCTCTATGAGGAAAAGTGTGGAGTTAGGATTGGTGGAAGATCTATTAACAATCTGCATTATGCAGATGACACAACCCTGCTTGCCGAAACTGAGGAGAACCTCATGCACTTGCTGCAGAGGGTCAAGGACTGCAACCTTCAGTATGGCCTGAGACTCAATGTCAAGAAGACAAAGATTCTCACCACTGGACCAATTGGTAGCATCAGGATGGATGGCGAAGAGATTGAGATTGTTCACAGCTTCAGTTTGCTCGGCTCCACGGTCAACACTCTTGGCATCAGCAGCCAGGAAATCAAAAAACATATTGCAATGGGAAAGTCTGCTGTTAGGGACCTCTCTAAAGTACTCAAGAGCAACGGTGTCTCTCTAGAGACTAAGGTGTGCCTTTGCAATCACTTGTTATGCATCAGAGAGTTGGACAAAAGAATTGATGCCCTTGAGCTGGGGTGCTGGAGAAGAGTATTGAATGTACCCTGTACTGCCAAGAAAACAAACAGATTCATCCTGGAGAGGGTTAAACCAGGCTACTGCTTGAAGTCAAGGATTCTGGGGCTTCGTCTGACATACTTTGGACATGTTGTAAGGAGAGACAGGTCCTTGGAGAGGGTCATCATGTTTGGTAGGGTGGAGGGACAGCGCAGGGGGGGAAGACCCTCTATGAGGTGGATTGATTCAGTAACTGGGGTAATCGGGATGGGGGTGTCAGAGGCAAAGTGATGGGCACAGGATAGAACACGGTTTAGGGCTGTTGTACATAGGGTCTCTGTGAGTTGCAAACGACTTGACGGCACATAACAAGAACAATAGCAAGCCTGCATGCTATCCCTTTTATTTTGCATCTACTGGTCACTTTGTTAGGTAGCCTGTAAAGTGACTCCCATCTGGCATCACTCCCTTGTGTAATAGCGTCTCACGTGGGGGCTGGAATTTTACTTCTTCCTAGGGAGTAGAATGCAGCAGAACTAGTAACGTACCTCTAGCGACACTAAATTACAGCAGGACTATGTCCTCCATCTTGGGCCTCTACCTTGTTCTCTCCACCTTAATATTCAAGTTCTATTTTGTGAGCTGTCCTATGAAGCAGCTTGTGTGGCAAAGACTGGATTTCAGTCTCATTCCTAATGAAAACTTAAAAAAAGTAAAAGGAGAAACAGCATGGAGGGAAATTTTGGGGGAAAAGGGAAGTGACAAGAACTTTTTAAAGTGCTTTAAGTTTAAGACTTTTGAAAGTAACACATCCTATGTTTAACATTATTAGCTATGCACATTGCACCTTGCCAATGACTGTAGTAGCATAGATATCAGGAGAGGCCCAACCAAGGACATGGTGCTTGGTGGAGAGCCTGCAAAAAAGATACAGGCCCTCGGTGAGAAAAACTGACAGAAGGGCTTCAGTAAAGAATATGGACTGATGTGAGAATGGTGCAGGATATGCAACATTTTGTTTTTCATAGAACAGCTTTGAGTCTGAGTTGATCTAATGGCACCTCACAATTCAGAAACAAACAAATCTCACATAATTTTACTTTCTACAAGAACTCAGGAAGCTCGGGTAGCCTAGCAGTAACAGACTGTCCTGTAATCTCAAAGTCCCTGGAGTTTGAATCCTTGGGAGGAAGAGGAACAATCTCCTTCTGTGCCTCTGAAACCTGCTGGAGTCTCAACTATGAATCAGTTCTGACTCAGTAGAAAACAAGAAAGCATGTCTTTTTTATACTGTTAATTTTTTTTTTATTGCTGCTTTAACAAAAGTTTACAGGAAAACTTGGGATTTCCACTCATTCATTGTTCCATTCTCCTCCCTACCCCTGAAAAAACCCATGTCTTTTAAAAGCTTGAAGCTTAATTTTTCTAAAACTTTAAGGTCATAGAGCAATAAATGGCAAGATAATTTCTAGAACAAATATTTACTAACAATATATCTATATATATGACTTCCAAGCTTAGCCACAAAGACAACTAACCGTGATAAATCTAACCATTTACATGTAAGAACTGATGACATCCTTTTTGAAGTATAACAGATTTTCACTAGAGTCTAAGTGGCTTTTTATAGACGTTACACAGACGATAAGGGAGCAAAGCCTACATCATTTAAGCAGAAGGGAAATGTAATTGCCCCCATCACCATCATATTCGCATGCCTTAAATTCCTACTGTAAAAAAGCTTAAGAATCCTAAAGCTTTTCCCTCGCAAGCAAAGTTCTTTCTAAGCCTTTAAGTAATTACAACTCTTAAGTGAGAAAGGATGTGGCTCTGAAAAGAGCCTTTGGGTTAGTTAGGTGAACATGCTGTTTACTTGGAGCTGGTGTACTTGGTGACGGCCTTAGTGCCCTCAGACACGGCGTGCTTGGCCAGCTCCCCGGGCAGCAGCAGGCGCACGGCCGTCTGGATCTCCCGCGACGTGATGGTGGAGCGCTTGTTGTAATGCGCCAGGCGGGACGCCTCGCCGGCGATGCGCTCGAAGATGTCGTTGACGAAGGAGTTCATGATGCCCATGGCCTTAGAGGAGATGCCGGTGTCGGGGTGGACCTGCTTCAGCACCTTGTACACGTACACGGAGTAGCTCTCCTTGCGGCTGCGCTTGCGCTTCTTACCGTCCTTCTTCTGCGCCTTAGTCACTGCCTTCTTAGAGCCCTTCTTCGGGGCGGGAGCAGACTTAGCTGGCTCAGGCATGATCAAAAAGAAGTAAGCAGTGAAAGAAGAAACCAATTTCAACGCCTACTTCCGTTTGTGTTCTAGGTTTTTTATAGACGCTCTATGCAAATGAAGGCTTGAACACTATTCAGATCCGATTTGATAACACATTACTGAACCCATATTATGCAAATTTGAATGCGTCTCATCTCCCTTCTTATTGGTTGGCTAGTCACAAGCTTGTTTCGACCAATCCAACATTGCCTTCTACAATTCCACCTAATACTATAACTGCCTTCTCAGTGCTGCTTTTCAATTGATCTGGTCTGTGTTCTTTTTTGGTGCTTTTTTTATATTGCAGCAGAGTACGTCATAATGTCTGGACGAGGAAAACAAGGCGGTAAGGCTCGCGCTAAGGCAAAAACTCGTTCTTCTAGAGCCGGTCTCCAGTTTCCAGTAGGCCGCGTTCACCGTCTGCTTCGTAAAGGAAACTACTCCGAGCGGGTGGGCGCTGGCGCTCCGGTCTACTTAGCCGCGGTGCTGGAGTACCTGACAGCTGAGATCTTGGAGCTGGCGGGCAACGCAGCCCGTGACAACAAGAAGACCCGCATCATCCCGCGCCATCTACAGCTGGCCATCCGCAACGACGAGGAGCTCAACAAGCTGCTGGGCCGCGTCACCATCGCACAGGGTGGCGTCTTGCCCAACATCCAGGCCGTGCTGCTGCCCAAGAAGACCGAGAGCCACCACAAGGCCAAGGGCAAGTGAAGCCTTGAGAGACTTTCCTGTTTTCGAAAATCAAAGGCTCTTTTCAGAGCCACCTACACTATCAGAAAAGCGCTGATATGCTTATGCCCTCGGTATTTTTTAACAGATGCCCTTGTGGTTAAATGTACACCACTCAACCAAGTTACATGTTTTGTTTGCTGGCTTGGTCCAGTTCATACAATGTATTGCAACAATTCAATTAAAGCTTCCTGAACAGGAAAATGAAATTGAATGGCTGCGTCAGGTAAGGAAGGCCTTACCATAGTTACAGTACAGACTGTATCCAAGTAGTGTTCATAGTCTCATGTTCGTTCCCACAGTCACTAAAATTAATCGCGACCACATGAATACAGAATCTGAACCTTACTCTATCCTAAACCATGCTTACCACTGAGAAACTCAAGGCTTTTGTTACAGTCACTGTGTCAATCCTTAGAGATTTATGATTATAGACGCCTAAAACATGATGGAGAAAAAAATGAGAACAAAGAAAGACAGTTGACCAATCACATTTAGGGGCGGGTCTTTTAAATTTAAAGATGACGACATTCCTTCCAAAGATATTTGTTCGTTTTTTAATTGTCTTCGACTTTTTGCTTTAAAGAAAGAAGGCACCGGATGAAGCCAAAGAAAGAAACCTAGGTTAAATGAAACCTCGCTTTCAAGGACTATACTTTTTAAATTAATGACGCCTAGGTAGTAAATGAATCTATCAAAACTTTAACTACAATCCAATCACATTTTCCCGGAAATCATCAGGACCAATTAGATCACAGCGCGGGATGTATGAAAGGGACTGGCTGAGTGTATAAATACGTTCGTAAAGGACCCTGTGGCATTCCTCCTCTAGGTCTCTCTTCATACTTTTCACAATGGCTCGTACCAAGCAGACAGCTCGCAAGTCCACCGGCGGCAAGGCCCCTCGCAAGCAGCTGGCCACCAAGGCAGCTCGCAAGAGCGCGCCGGCCACTGGCGGCGTCAAGAAGCCTCACCGCTACCGGCCCGGCACCGTGGCGCTGCGCGAGATCCGGCGCTACCAGAAGTCCACCGAGCTGCTGATCCGCAAGCTGCCCTTCCAGCGCTTGGTGCGCGAGATCGCCCAGGACTTCAAGACCGACCTTCGCTTCCAGAGCTCGGCCGTCATGGCGCTGCAGGAGGCGTGCGAGGCCTACTTAGTGGGGCTCTTTGAGGACACCAACCTGTGCGCCATCCATGCCAAGCGTGTTACCATCATGCCCAAGGACATCCAGCTTGCCCGCCGCATCCGTGGGGAGAGGGCATAAACCAAAGCTTGCAATTTAACAGTTAAAAAGGCTCTTTTCAGAGCCGCCCATTTCTTCAACATAGGTGTTGTAATACTTTTTACTTGACCTATCACTTTTCTTTCATCATTAGCTGCAGGTTGCTGTTCTCTTGTGATAATAGTAGAGCTATGATGTATTCATAAATTCTACACTTTTACCCACGTTATACCATTCTCCATCTTTAACCAGTTTAACCAACTCAAAAAGGTTTGTTCTATAGGACAAGGATGATCTGATAAGGGCCTTTTTTTTAACAAGATGAATCAGTGTCATTTGAATTGGTTTCAACAATTGGTGCCTTTGACCTATGGTGTTGGAGAAGAGCACTGAATATCCCATGAGTGGCCAAAAGAACAAATTAGTATATTTTGGAGAGAGTGCACCCAGAAGGCTCTTTGGAGACAAGGATGATGATACCCTTATAGTTGCCTATAGAAAATAAGACATACCCCTTTCTACGAAGATGGCGCCAAAAGCGAAGAAGGAAGCCCCTGCCCCTCCCAAAACTGAAGCCAAAGCAAAGGCATTGAAGGCCAAGAAGGCATTCCTGAAGGGCGTCCACAGCCAAAAAAAAAAAAAAAAAAAAGATTCGCACGTCACCCACATTCCGGTGGCCTAAGACGCTGAGACTCCAATGGCAGCCCAAATACCCCCAAAGAGCGGCCCCAGGAGAAACAAGCTTGACCACTATGACATCATCAAATTTCCCCTGACCACTGAGTCAGCTATGAAGAAGATAGAAGATAACAACACACTTGTGTTCATTGTGGATGTCAAGGCCATTAAGCACCGAATTTAACAAGCTGTAAAGAAGCTCTATGACATTGATGTGGCTAAGGTCAACACTTTGATTATGCCTGATGGAGAGAAGAAGGCCTATGTTCGACTTGCTCCTGATTATGATGCTTTGGATGTTGCCAACAAAATTGGGATCATCTAAACTGAGTCCAGCGGGCTAATTTTAAATGTAATAAATTTTTCTCACCAAAATAAAATAATACATATATGAGTAAAATTTTTCTGTGAGCACAGTACAAGAAAAAATGCAGTTGAAATTATTTTAAGTGTTGTTGTTGTTGAGTGCCATTGAGTCAGAAGTGACTCCTAGCTGACCCAGCCTCCAGTGGGTTTTCAGAGGCAGTAAATCCCAAAAGAGGAGATTGCCCATCCTTCTATAGAGTGGATTGGAACCATGTGCCTTTAGTATTACAGGTTCTTACCACTAATTCATTAGTGTGTTTAAACCAAACTATCTAAAATATTACCATTTCCACATATAATTAATATAAAATAAGAGCTACAATATTTTACTTTATTTTCGTGTTTGTCTTTTGAATTTGGATGGATATTATACTTACTTTGGTGGTAAACTTTCACAGGAACTATACAGAGGTTCCATAAAGTTTATATCTGAGAAAACCACATTTCTCTTATTCACATGATTAGAGAATGACTAAAACTTTTCAGGTATAAGTTTATTAAAATTACACAAAATTGAAAGTTCTGTTCTCAGCAACACAAGCCACATTTCAAATGCTCAATTGCAACATACAGCCACCAACTACCATACTGAGCAATGAAATCCTAAAAAGC
This sequence comes from Elephantulus edwardii, assembly GCF_000299155.1. Taxonomy (NCBI): domain Eukaryota; kingdom Metazoa; phylum Chordata; class Mammalia; order Macroscelidea; family Macroscelididae; genus Elephantulus; species Elephantulus edwardii. The sequence continues at coordinate 102,555 of NW_006399820.1, read as the reverse complement.
AGAGATTGAGATTGGGAAGATAGAAACCTGAGGTTAAATTGGAGTGCTGCTGTAAGTTGTAGGGAAACCTCTTTTGATATGTGTGCTGAGTAAAACTATTTTACTGGATCTCCAAGACTGTGATCTTTCAGTAACAGATCACAAGTCCTCTCTTCCTTTGGATAGATTTAAACATTAATCTTTGCATAAATCAAGGCATCAGTCAACTCACCGCCCAAACCAAAAATAAATAAACCCACTTACAGCACAGCTTCTTCTAAGCCACAGAGTTCCCGACACAGAAACTAAAAATAAATTAATTAATTAATGCATCGTGAGAGTCTATTCTCACTCAGTAGAACTGCCTGTTACTGTTGTCATTATGTGCCCTCAAGTAGTTTGCAGCTCATAGTGACCCTGCATACAACACCTCTGAACCCTGCTTTAACCTGAGCCAATTTCATCATCTCTTACACACCTACACCCATTACCCCAGTCAATCCTTCTCATCCAAGGTCTTCCTTTTTTGCACTGTCCTTCTACCCTCCCAAGCATGATGTCCCTCTCCAAGATTCCTCCTTGCAACATACCTAAAGTATGTCAGACACAGTTTCAGAATACTTGCCTCCAAGGAGCAGCTTGGTTTCACCCTCTCCAGGGGGAACCTGTTTGTTCTCCTAGCAGTCCAGTTTATCCAATCCTCTTCTCTACCTCCACAGCTCAAAGGACTAAGTTTCCCCTCCATCAACCCTAGTCATTGTCCAGCTTTCTGATGCATAGAAAGTAATTGTGAAGCACCTGGCCTGGATCAGGCACATCTAAGTCTCCATACTGAACTCATTGATCTTCAGTACTTAGAGAGGTCCCTGTCAGCATATTTTCCCTAACGTAATTTGTTGATCTATTCTGTATATAGATTGAAAAGGTATGGAGGTAGGAAACATCCCTGGTGTACACCCTTCCTGATTTTAAACCATGTATTGTTTCCTTGTTCTTTTCTGATAACTACCTCCCGGTCCAAGTATAGGTTTCACATAAGCACAATCAAGAGTTCTAAGATTCACATTTTCCTCAGAGTTTCTTGTGATCCACACAGTGAAATGCCTTTGCATACTCAAGAAAACATAGACAGACATTCCTCCAGTACCTTCTGCTTTCAGCCAAGATTCATCAACAGTAGCTATATCTCTAGTAGCATGGCCACTTCTAAACCCAGCCTGCATATCTGGCAGTTCTTTGTTGAAGCACTGTTCTAGTCATTTTTTTTAATATATAATTTTCTGGCAGAATCTTGCTTGCATGTGATATTAATGATATTGTTCAATAAATTTCCAACTCTGTCATCAGAAGAGACTCTGAATATTGCACTAGAATGTTGAGAAGCCAAAGCAAAGGGAAGAAATCAAGAATTGAAGGAGCTGAACAGAAGATTTCAAATTTTCAGAGAGTTGGAATCAGAAAATCAAAAAAGCTGAACTCAGCATTTCTTAAGCTGAAGGAACTGAAGAACAAATTCAAACCTCCAGTTGCAACACTTAAGGATGCTTTGGTCAGAATCTTAAATGATCCACAAAGCATTAACAGAAGGTGGAAGGAGTATACTAACTCACTGGACCAAAAGGAGTTGGCTGACAAAGAAGAATTTCATAAAACAATGTATGAGCAAGAGGCTGTGGTGATAAGGGAAGACGTTCAAGCTGCTCAGAAAGAATTCGCAAAAATCAACATCCCGGGAATTGATGGCATACCAGTTAATGTATTTCAACAAAAGACACTGCCCTGGACACACTCACCAGCTTGTGCTAAGAAATCTGGAGAATGACCATCTAGTCATCTGACTAGAAGAGATCCATATTGGTGGTGGTGGTGGTGGTGGTGGTGGTTGTTAGGTGCCATTAAGTTGACTTTAAGAAGAGTGTCACATCTTTTTCTCACAAATCTTTCTGTACCTTCAAGTCAGATGCTGAATGCTAAACCCCTGTACCACCAAACCAATAACTCTATAGTGATCCTCTTAAATTAGAGTCTTTTGGGGTGAGGGGAAGCCCAACCTACAGAAAGACCCCCAAAAGCTCTTAGCTTCATATTTTAAAGATATTAACATATTTTAGAAAAAGATGAGAAATTTCCCTACAACGTTGTGAACCATTGCATCTGAATCTTCCCATAGCTGGGCCAGTCACCAGCATGTCATCAGAGATTTCAGTAAATCACACAGGAAGAGATTGCCTATCCTTCTTCCTGAACTTGATGGGTTCAGACTATATACCTTGGTGTTGATAGTGCAATTCCTTACCACTGAACCACCAGTTGTGGTGGTGGCGGTGCTGGTGGTGAACCATCAAGTCAAAACCTACCAATAGTTAACTCTCTAGAGGACTTTCAGGAGGACACAGCCCTCCATCATTCTCCTACAGCACAGCTGGTGGATTTAAACCAGGTGCCTTTGGGGACTGAAGTGCAGCATTGTTTGACACAGTGGCCTACTGGTAAGTAGCTGCTCTGTGATCCCAACGACATGTGGCTCAAATTCACAACAGAAACCACCAGAGTCTCCTATGTATTTACTGCTTCTGGAAACACTCTGGCGGATTATCTGAGTTGGTTTCAACTTGCGGGTAAAGAACAACTCTGAAAGTAGAGAGCAGTGTTGAACATTTCATCCAAAGTTTTAGTTGTTGTTTGATGCCATCTAGTCAAGTAGGACTTATAGTGACTCTATGAACAGCAGATCTGAATATTCCTCTTACACCATCCTTATTATCACTACCACAGGTGAGCCCATTGCTGAAAACATTACTGTTGTTGTAACATAAACTTCTAGGGGGGAAAAAAGAGGTACAAGGAACAGTGTACTTGCCTGGTTTTAACAAACCCTCCAGCTCTTTTACTCATCTTATACAATAGATTTCTTTTCCCTCCTGTCTCCAGAACATCCAATATCACTGACCATTTTACTTGGATGGAAGTGTACCAAAAGATTGCTTCCGGACCACAATAACAAGAGATTTATTTCTATTTCATTACATTAAGTTACATAGGTGTAACAAAGTATAATTTCAGTTGCTGGTTTGTCTTCAGGATTAAGCAAAAAAAAGAAAAAATAGATTTCAGTTTACAATCATTCCATACTCTTAACAAATGGGATTTTCCTTTTTTTAATGTATTTAAACTTTGCCGGGAACGGGCAAGGTTCAGGCTTGTTGTTCACAGGGTCTGTAAGAGTAATGGACTACTTGGTGGTAACAACAAACATTGAAGGTTGCATAAGTACAAGCTCATTCAATGAAGGAGAGAAAGAAACAAAGGAAGCTTTGTCTTCTATGCACCAAATTCCAGCCTTTCAGAAGCCTTAGTGGGAGGGGATAAATGACGTAGCACTTCTCGTCACCTTTTTGTCACGTTCGCATTTGTAGCTTTCAACAAGGTCCGCAGAGCGGCTATAAATAAGGATCTCGGAACTGTCTTCCACACTGCTGAACCGGTCCCGACTTGTTCTAGAGGAAACGCTACGATGTCTGGCCGCGGCAAAGGCGGGAAAGGGCTCGGAAAAGGAGGCGCCAAACGCCACCGCAAAGTGCTCCGCGATAACATCCAGGGCATCACCAAGCCCGCCATCCGCCGCCTGGCCCGGCGTGGCGGCGTCAAGCGGATCTCCGGCCTCATCTACGAGGAGACCCGCGGGGTGCTGAAGGTGTTCCTGGAGAACGTGATCCGGGACGCCGTCACCTACACCGAGCACGCCAAGCGCAAGACCGTCACCGCCATGGACGTGGTCTACGCGCTCAAGCGCCAGGGTCGCACCCTCTATGGCTTCGGAGGTTGAGTAGGCAGTGATAGCTCCAAACAAAAGGCCCTTTTCAGGGCCACCTATCCACTCAATAAAAGAGCTAACCACAGTAACTGGCTGCAAAATAGGGTTAATTTCAATATAACTTAGCTGTAGAAACCGCATCAAAATCCTAAAAGTATGCGGTTCCATGCCGAAACATGCAGTCTCCTCCCGTAGGTTTAAGAGCCTCGGAAAAGCTGCGGGGCCATGTATGAGACAGTTCTGGCATACATCACCCTTAAAGGGGATCCCAGCCCGGCGAGTTGTGACGCTCACCTAAAGGAGAAACCACTGATAATTTGGATCCATCATCCTTTGGGTCTGGGGGGAGAAAGATGGTTCTTTACCTTGAAGAGCCACCCTGTGAATAACAGATGTACCCTCCTGATGATCTTTTGACATAATGAAGCCCATTGCTACAGTGACCATGGCACTCCTTTTTGTCAGGATATTTCTTTCCACCTCCCTAGCATGAAATCTGTTTTTAAAAGCAATATGCCCGAAGTATGTGAGATGAAGCTTTGACATCTTTACCTTGAAGGAACACTGTGGCTGCACTTTTTTAAAAAACATCGATTTATTATTTTGACGCTCTATATAATAATCAGCCTTCCAGTACCACAGTTCAAAGGCATACGTTCTTCTGACATTCTCTTGCTCCCAGATCATAGCAAGTGATTAGAAAGATGATAACCTGCATCAGGCGCATCTTAGTCTTCAAAGTGACATCATTGTCCTGTGGCAACCGACTTGCCAAACGTATAAATAAGTCTCCTGATCTCATGACTACTGGGTCAACAAGGTTGTTTGACCTTGGATCCAAGCATGATGAAATCACTGACAACTTTACTCTTTTCTCCATATGATGTTTCCTATTGGTCTAGTGGTGAAGATTTTTTTTCCACATAATTCTTTCTTTTAATAATTAATGCATATTCATGGTTTAGACTTTTAAATCACAATTTACAGATGAGGAAACCTACTAGGCCCACTAGAGAACAGTAAAGCTACTACAGCTGGAAGGAAGGCATGCCCTTACATGCGTTTTAGACCTAAATTGCAGAGAGTTGACAGCAAGACCACCACAGATGTCATCCTCCAGTTAAGTGGCAAAAGAGGAGAGCCCAGTCATGTTCAAGCCCCATGGTCTGAGCCCCTCATCTGCATGGAGCAGAGCCAACGAAAAGCTGTGCTGCTTTTAGATGAACTAGCGGTTTCGCCTTGATGGTTTTAAGTAAAACTTGCTGCTATTGATAATAGTTAGGGCAAGGGCATTAGCTACAGAAGGGTATTCCGCTGATACAGACACTATTAGAACAGCAAAGAGGAGGTTACATTGGTAATCTTGTTTCTTTAAATAATCAGAAACTTCCGTATTGTGGAAGGGGAAGATTGGAAGGAACTCCACCTCCAAGACCCTTACTCCAAAAACTTCCTGTTGGCATTAGCACCAAACACAGCTCCCCGTACTGCTGTCATCATATGCTGGGCTATGAGATCCAGCCGGCTTTCAAGGGTGTTGGAAACCTTTATTTTACGATTCTCCATTATAGATCTCAACACCACCAGCTATGTCCTCAGGCAAAAAGGTCTCCTGATCAATTTGGACATCAACATCTTTTGTTGGTGGCAATTTTGTACATAGGGACTGCTTTTTGCACAGCAGCCTGTACTAGAGGGAAATCCTGTTTCCTGCAACGAAAAATCATTTGGGTCTCCAGCAACTGGTACAAACCCTGGAGGACCAGTCCATCCAGCAGCACTTGGTGTCTGGTTGTATCTTTTACCACCTTGCTGAGTCTCTATTTCGCTTCATTTAGTAGGTCTGTGATAAGGTCATCTTTTGCTCTGAGGACTTTCAGTCTTGCTTGATGCATCAAATTAGACATTTGAATTTTCTTCTGCTGCTCAATCTGCTTTTCTTTCCTCTCATAATATTCCATAATCTTCAGTCTTTGGGTTTGCACAAGATGGCCTTTCTCAATGTTGAATTCTTCCTCTGCCTTTGCATCTATTTCTTCTGCCTTCTCATTGGCTTCTTGTTCAATGAAAGCCATCATGTGCTTAATCTGTTTTTGTACGTCTGCATCGCTGAGAGCCATGGTGAAAGTGTTGCTAGGCTGGCAGGAAATAAATTCAAGTTTTGGCTTAAATGGGCTGTTCGTTCACAGGGTCGCTATGAGTCGTCTACGACTCGATGGCATCAAACAACAACAACAACAAGGCTTAAATGGAGCAGTAGGTGGAAACCGAGAGGAAAACTCAGCGCAGGTTTCAGCTTCCTTTGCTTTATCGAGGATTTTTATTTTGATGCTGAAATGAAATCCAAATTAAAAGCTGGAGTCTTTGACCCTCTGCAGCAAGTGCTTCAAGACCTCCTCATTTTTAGCAAGCAAGGTATGTCATCTGCATAATGAAGGCTGATGAATGAGCCTTCCTCCATTCTGACTCTACACTTCTTTTCATAAAGTCCAACTTCTAGAGTGATTTGTTCACCATACAGATTGAATAGGCATGGAAAGAGAATACACCCCTGACACACACCTTTTCTGACTTCGAGGCATGCAATGTTTCCATGCTCTGTTTTGACATGCGCTTCCTCGTCTAGGTATACATTCCATATGAGCATAATTAAGGGTTCTGGAATTCCCATTCTTCTCAAGGCAAATCATAGTTCATTATGATCTTACATAAACATTTTTGCATAACCTGCAAAGCACAAGTAGACTTTTTTCCCCCAGTATTCCTTGCTTGGAGCCAAGATCCATCTGACATCAACAATAAATATATATCCCCAGTGCCACAACCTTTTCTAAACCCAGCTTAAATGTCTGTTCAAATTCAAGCCTTTTGGGGATAATCTTCGGCAATATTATGTTTGCACATGATTTACACCCTCTGAAAACTTGTAGGTCAACTGTGAATTGATTTCAACTCAACAGCAACAGTGAGCAGTGGTAGTTCTCAAAATGGACCTTGGAAGTTATTTTTGTGCTTTACAATGTTGAATATTTTAATTTTTAGAGGCAGATTAAAGAAGACCTGTATATTATTCCAATATATATTTCCCATATCACCACCCCGTCATTCTACTCTTAACCAATCCTATGTATAACCTCAATTCCCCACCCTCCAAAAAAAATTAGATCTTGTGAAGTTTTCTACATAATCCTCCATCAATATACTCACTGAGCTAGAACAAGCTTTCCCCATTTCATTGGCTCCCATACAAGGAAGCTTATAAGCTTTGCATTCTTTAATTTAAATCATGTTTATTGTATTTAATTGATGTACATTTTGTTTCATGTGTTTCATTGTGTGTCATTCATAAACTTCATAAACATTGTATTTTATGTCATTAATTACTATTGATCTTGTCCAGTATTACTCTATCTTTTCAAGAGTGGGGTGAAAGTTTAGTGAGTAAATCCAGTCTCCATACAATTCATACACATTTTGTTTTATGATGTTAATTATTATCCTGACAGCATAACAGCACTCATCTCACTTCCACCCCATGACTCATGTATTTCCATTTATCTCCTAGTTTAACCTTTTCTGCCTTCCAAGCTTCTCTCAAGGTAAAACTACCCTTAGTTCTGAGGCTTAAGTACCTTCTTGGTGTTTTGTTCACTTGCTGTTTTATTAAATGCTGAGCCATCAGAGTGAAATTTAGTTTCAAACTCAAAGAATGACTAAGATCTATACTTCCTAAGGTTCCAACAGTCTCTATCAGACCTGGCCATTTTTATGATTTGTGTAATAACAACTTACCAAAGAAAATTTGCTTTTAGCAATAAAAATATAAGTGATTCTATTACTGAAAATGGCTCTTTGGTGGCTTAGTCCAAAGGGAGTTGCACTGCTATGGTGGTTCATATCCACCAACCAATCCTTGAAAGAGATTTACTGCCTTGAAAACCTACTACAGGCGTTGGTAGGAACTGTTTCTGACTGGATAGCAGAGTTTGAGAGGTTTTAATGTCCCAGTCTTGACACATGAAATGATTGGATCTGGTGCCCTGGGGGTAAGAAGCCACGCTTCAAAACTAAAGACACATGGTTATAATCCACCAGCTGCTCCTTGAGAGAAGGATAAGCAGTCTCCTTCCTTGAGATTTCTTGCCTCTGAAAACCTGCTGGAGGGTCAGCTATGGGTTAGAGATACAGGTGAAAATTAAGATTTCATTGCTTTGTACAATATTGTGCTGCTCATAATAAGAAATTTTAAAATGCACAAGTTAAAGACAATTTAAAAATATAATAAAAGTAATAAAGTTTAATTTTTGCTTAAAGTTCTTTAATAATGTTTAATGGCACTGAATGCAATTGTTTTGAGAGCAGAACCAAACAAAACCTTCATTATTATTTGTTATGCAAATATATCCTTTACTAAATAATTTTATTTAAAATTTTTCAGATTCACAATGATTTTTGCTTAACAGAATAGATTGAATTTGAAAAATATAGTTTTGTGATATAGCATATGAAAATGAATAGCGTTGGAAATTGCCTTTGAAGAGTGAGTTCTAGAAATATGTTTGTTTGGTGCTGGTATACTTGGCTACAGTCCTGGCGTCCTCTGACACAGCATACCAGGGCAGTAGCAGGCATGCAGTACTCGATCTGACATGAGGCCAGATGCTTCACCTGCGACTCTCTCTAAGATGTATGGAAGCCTGTGGTCGTTGAATAGATGTTAGGGTTGTTGTTGTTGTTGCTGTTGTTTAATTAGTGCCTTCAAGTCACAATCGACCCATAGCTGACCCTCCAGTGAATTTATGGAGACAATAGAACACACAAGAGGAAGATTGTCCATCCTTTCCCACAGAACAGGTGGTGGATTCAAACAGCATGCCTTTGGGATTTTAGCACAGTTTCTTACCACTAGGTGAGGGTACCAGGGTACATCTCTTTCAGTACTTTATAAATGTAAATTGAATGCCTTAGTTTACATTTTTCCCCATTCTTCTTTTACACCTTGGTAAATACCATTTTTTCACCATTATAAACTTTGAGAAACAACGATAGTTACATAAAGGCTTCAGGTCTTTTGTTCATAAGGTTGCTATGAGTCATGCTCGACTTAACGGCAATCAACAACAACAACAAACACCATCTTGGAATCCTTATTAAGTAACAGAATGGGCCTAACATGTTCTGGCATGGTAACAGAAATACTGGACTATCTAAAATTTCAAAAGGAAAAAAGTCTCAAGTATTGACATTACATCTAGGCAAACAAATCTACAACCAGTGAAGCAGATTTTTCAGGATGTAAATCTTTAAGGGAGGAGACTGCTTCTCTTTTCTTTTTGAAGATAACAGTTTGGTTTGAACTGGCAATCTTACAGATAGCAGCTTGACAATTTTCATAGAACCCACCAGGGTTCCTTTATATAAGTAAATAAAAACTTGCAAATATGAATATAAACATCTAATGACTCAACATTAGTCAATACAGTAAAAGTATTCCAAAACTTCTTTTTCCTTGAAAGAGAACCCCAAAGGAAAATTCTGTAAGCTGACATAATAATTTTTTTTATTACTTTATTCACTAAGAAAAACCTGATTGTGGGCTGTTAAGTCAGAGCTGGCCTATCCAGTGGGTTTTAAAGGCAATAAACTGAGTAGTAGCTGGTGGATTCTAACTATATGGACTTAAAGCACAGCTTCTTACCACTAGGCTATCAAAGGTGCCTAAGAAAAAATTTAGAGTGATTAATAAAGTTAAGTGAAAGAAAAGGCAGTACACAATCAGAAATTATATTAATCAATGACAATTCATATTCCAAAATAATGTATCTATGAAAACTCAATATGATTTGTTAACCTTCACTCAAATCAAAACAAATATACATTTTTAATAAAAAATGTTTTAAAAGATGCTAGCCAACCAAAAAAAAAGAGGAAAGAAAAGTAATTGGTAAGTATTCTATTTGAAAGTGAAATATCAAAGAAATCTCTTCCAGAATATTACTGCCATCCGGTGGATAAGGTCTCAGTGCCCATCTAATTGGTTTCTGAGGAGAAATCCTCGTAGTTAGAGGAGACAGGCCATCTTTCTTCTTGCACTACTAGTGGGTTCAAACTCTTGTTGATTAGGAGTGTAGTTGACACTTCACTGGAATTGGTAGCCAGCTTACCTGAGGTTTTTTAAAATAAATAAATAAATGGGTCTTTTCTACTACAATTCTTAGTTGTTGGACCACTACAGCATTCTAAGTAAATATAAATGTCTCCATCGAGTTCCAATACTGCAAAAGTTTTCTTTTTATACTAAATTCTATGGTGTCAACACAATGGTTGATGCTAACCAGTGCGGTAACTCAATCATTTCTCTTTCCTTATCAGACTATACAGAATTTTTAAGAGTTTTTATTAACCATTGTAATTGTAAAATACTATGTGAGAACTCTAGCTGGGAAATTGCTTTAAAGGACTTTTATTTCATAGATTGTTTAGGAAAAGTGACATCAAAATTGTTTTATCAAATTTTTCTACACTGCATTATCAGTTATTCTAAAAATACCAGCTATAACAAAAAAAAAAAAAAAAAAAAAACAAAACCCTAAGGACACTAGTATGAAGTTCCACCTGTAATGGGTAATAATGACAGTTCTGGAACATAGTACCAAAAAAAAAAATTTTAAAATGCCACACACCACAAGCAAATTGATGCAGACTCATATTGATTCTGTAGGACAGAACAAAACGGGATTCCCAAGACTGTCAATCTTTACCAAAGCAGAGTACAACATCTTTCTCCTATTGAGCAGCTGGAGCTTTTAGAACCACTATTCTTTTGCTTAGTAGCTGAACTACTGCACCACTAGGAACACAATAGGTTTTAAAAGCAAATAAGCACACAATTTTAGACTGACACATGTACTTAGGTAGATGTACTTAGGTAGGTACTTGCTATAATTAATTTTGTTATAATTAAGTATAGGACTATTTTCCTGAAGTATCAATATCTGCTGGAATAACGTACAAAAATTGTAAAAAACAGGTATTTTGGAGTTCTCATCTGATAGTTTCATCTGTGGTGGCCTGCACTACCTTAAACCTGCTAGTGACTCCACTCAACCAAGGCATATTCTCCACAACAAAAAGGAAACAATTATTACTTTGAATCAAACCCAGTTTAAGAGAGTTTGGAATTCCAAGTCTTTTCAGAAATTGTTATGTGTGCCATGAACCGTGTTCTGTGGGTTATATACAGAACTGCAAAGAAAATGAAAGCGGGATTCCTGGCAATGTCCTTCAACAATGAATTCTGAAGGCGAAAGAAGACTATGGAAAATAAGCAGTGGGTAGTAAGGGTTAACTTAGCACCCAAAGAATGGTTGGCGTTTTTGAACATTTTAAAAGCTACAGTTTTCTCCTTCTCATACAAACTATTTTGTAAATCCATCTGAGAGAGTTACATAACATTAAAACGAATTAATAGATTTGTAGAAGATGCTTTTGTGTGTGGAACGTTAACAAAGACTCTTAATACATAATCATTCATTTTAAAAGGGGAGGGAGTATGCCTGTATAAAATTAACCAATCAGAAACTTGCACTAAAAAAATTAACCAATGGTAAACTCTTACGCAACTCCCGGAAATTAGCAAATAGAGGCAAACAGGATTCACCCATAATCCAATCCGTGCACTTCTGACCCTATATAATTACAAGAGAACGCACCTACTTCCACTCTTCTTGTTTTGTACCCAGAGAATGGCTCGTACCAAGCAGACAGCCCGCAAGTCCACCGGCGGCAAGGCCCCGCGCAAGCAACTGGCCACCAAGGCAGCCCGCAAGAGCGCGCCGGCCACCGGCGGCGTCAAGAAGCCTCACCGCTACCGGCCCGGCACCGTGGCGCTGCGCGAGATCCGGCGCTACCAGAAGTCCACCGAGCTGCTGATCCGCAAGCTGCCCTTCCAGCGCCTGGTGCGCGAGATCGCCCAAGACTTCAAGACCGACCTTCGCTTCCAGAGTTCGGCCGTCATGGCACTGCAGGAGGCGTGCGAGGCCTACCTGGTGGGGCTCTTTGAGGACACCAACCTGTGCGCCATCCACGCCAAGCGTGTCACCATCATGCCCAAGGACATCCAGCTCGCCCGCCGCATCCGCGGGGAGAGGGCGTAGGTTAACCTCCCAAGTGAGTGCTAATTTTGAACCCAAAGGCTCTTTTCAGAGCCAACCATCTTTCCTGTAGAAGATGCTGTGATACTTCTAAAGTTCTGAATTAGAAGCAAGTACTTAACTTTTCCACAATCTATCCTGCTGACATTTAAAGCCCTGCCTGTGCACTAGTACGCCTTATAAACTTTATTCCTTAAACCCCATAAATTTGCTGGTTATTTTGTTTTGTTGGGTTTTTAAAAACAAGAGGAACTGGTGACTCTGGGCCTTCTTTTGCGGTTAATTTGCCTTCTAGGCATCTGAGGTTCAATTTGTTATTTTGGCGCCAGAAGCCTCGCGCCGCCCTCCCCCCACGCTTATTTCTGACGCCACGTGGGTGAGCTTTTTGGTTTAGCGAGCACTTATTTGCCCAGGTATTTTGCAAAAGTGGTTAAGGCTTAATCACTTGGCCTAGAGATCAGTGATTTAGACTCAAAAAAGTGACCATCTGTGGAGTCCTAAAGCAATTGACTCAACAGCAGGGGTGTGGTTTTGGCGGGAGTTTTGCTTTGGCAGCACGCAGGAATCCCCAATTCTAGCTGATCCCTGCCCACCAGTTAAATTATGCTAATCCTTTAGTCAGATTATCCGAGAGGCTGGGCTCTAAGAGGAGAATTGTGGCATCAGGATTGGTGGAAGATCTAGTAACAATCTGCGTTACGCAGATGACACAACCCTGCTCGCTGAAACTGAGGAGGACCTCAAGAACTTACTGCAGAGGGTCAAGGGCTGCAGCCTTCAATATGGACTGAGGCTCAATGTCAAGAAGACAAAAATTCTCACCACTGGACCAATCGGAAGCATCAGGATGGATGGCGAAAAGATTGAGATTGTTCACAGCTTCAGTTTGCTCGGCTCCACGGTCAACACTCTTGGCACCAGTAACCAGGAAATCAAAAAACGTATTGCGATGGGAAAGTCGGCTGTTAAGAACCTCTCTAAAGTACTCAAGAGCAGTGGTGTCTCTGGAGACTAAGGTGAACCTGATACAGGCCATGGTTTTTGCAATCACTTCTTATGCATCAGAGAGTTGGACAATGACTAGGGAGGATAGAAGTAGAATTGATGCCTTTGAGCTGTGGTGCTGGACAAGAGTATTGAATGTACCATGGACCGCCAAGAAAACAAACAGATTCATCCTAGAGAGGGTTAAACCAGGCTGCTCCTTGGAGGCAAGGATTCTGGGGCTTCGTCTGACATACTTTGGACATGTTGTAAGGAGAGACAGGTCTTTAGAGAGGGACATCATGCTGGGTAGAGTGGAGGGACAGCACAGGAGGGGAAGACCCTCTATGAGGTGGATTGATTCAGTGACTGGGGTAATCGGGATGGGTGTGTCAGAGGCAGTAAGATTGGGACAGGATAGAGCACGGTTTAGGGCTGTTGTACATAGGGTCGCTATGAATCGCAAACGACTCGACGGCACATAACAACAACAATCCTTTAATCAAGTTGCAGAAAAGTCCCGAATTCTCATTAAAACACACTCAAAATTTATTCCTAACACACAAAATAACTTTGCTTTGTCTTTCTTGTCCACCCAAAAACTCCATCTATTTCTATCCTATGTTATAAATATAGTGCCGTAAGAAGGCAGCTCTGGTAGCTTTGTGATAAGAGTCTGTGCTTCGATCTCAAAGGCCTGCAGTTCATATCCAACAGTTGTTCCGGGGGAGAAAGATGGGCAATTTCCTCCCGTGGGATTAACTGCCTCTGAAAACTGGAGGGTCAGCTATAGATCAGTTCTGACTCAAGAATACACAACAAGAGGGGAATAGCATTATTAGTGATAATAGGTGGTAAAATTCATTGTCACAGACTCATAGGTGAATCTCCAGGGAGCTTCCCGAGACCGTGTAAATATAATGAGAGATTGCCTGCTTTCTCCTATTGGGTTCTATCTGCCTTTGGGTTGGTAGGTAGCAACCCCTTCTGTCTACCTTTGGGTCGGTAGCACAAGATTTAGGAACAGTTATTAAGTGCCATCTGGTGGAACAGAATTCATAGCAACTCAGAGCAACAGATCTGAATCTGGCCAGATCTGTCAAATTCAGCCCATTATGTGTAAATCGGTCTACTTGAGAGCTTTCAACCTCCCTTTTGCTGACCCTCTACCTTTCTTAGCATAACATCTCTCTGCAGAGACTGTTTCCTCCTGAAAATATGCCCAGAGTAAGTGAGGTGAAGTTTCACTATTCTTTGTTGTGCTTACTTAAAGACAGATTTTGGTTCTTTCTTTTGGCAGCCCATGATGTATTTAATATTCTTCACCAAAATCACAATTCAAAGGCATCGGTTCTTCTGGCATCGTTACTTAGTGTCTGAGGAAAGCAATGAAAAGACCATGGGTTGGATCAACTGCACCTTGGTCTTTAAACTGATATCCTTGCTGTTTAGTGCTTTAGCACTTAGCTCTTTAGCCCTTTGGAGAAGTCCTTGTTTTGGAATGCGGAAGGGAAAAGTATTTACTATTTTTCATCATATATGCTTTGAAGAAGCATTTTATGTTCAAATCAGCAAATACTTTCAGTTTTGCAAAAGGTAAGCTAGACTTAACTTCACAATTGAAAGGCTTCCATTGATTGATTAAATTAAACTGTTTACCAAGGTTATTTCAGTGGCAAATTTCATAAAGATAAAAGCTGTAGAAAGAAATGTAAGCCAGTTAGGCACAATAAAAAGTTCTGGGTGTTTTGCTCTTTAAAGAAAATATGATTTTTTATATTTGTGTTGAATATTAGGTCTTAGGTGCTGAGATCTGGCTTAATTTTTAAAACTAATAAGCTATCTAGTTGATATTGAATCACAGATATTTATAATGTACTAAACTTCTAATGTTGTTGTTATGTGCCGTAGAGTCGCTTGCGACTCATAGCGACCCTATGTACAACAGCCCTAAACTCCGCTCTGTCCTGTGCCAATCGCACTGTCTCTGACACTCCCATTCCAATTATCCCAGTCACCCAATCAATCCACCTCATAGAGGGCCTTCCTCTCCTGTACGGACCGTCCCTCCACCCTCCCAAGCATGATGTCCCTCTCTAAGGACCGGTCTCTCCTCACAACATGTCCAAAGTATGTTAGACGGAGCCTCAGAATCCTTGCCTCCAAGGAGCCACCCGGTTTAACCCTTTCCAGGACAAATCTGTTTGTTTTCCTAGCAATCCATGGTATTCTCAATACTCTTCTCCAGCACCACAGCTCAAAGGCATCAATTCTCCTTCTATCCTCCTTGGTCATTGTCCAACTCTCTGATGCATAACAAGTGATTGCGAAGACCAGGGCCTGTATCAGACGCACCTGAGTCTCCAGAGAGACACCATTGCTCTTCAGCACTTTGGAGAGGTCCCTAACAGCAGACTTTCCCATGGCAATGTGCCTTTTAATTTCCTGGCTGCTGGTGCCAAGACTGTTGACTGTGGAGCCAAGCAAACTAAAGCTGTGTACAATCTCAATCTCTTCACCATCTATCCTGATGCTGCCAATTGGTCCAGTGGTGAGAATCTTTGTCTTCTTGACGTTGAGCCTCAATCCATATTGTAGGCTGCAGTCCTTGACACTCTGCAGCAGGCGCTTCAGGTCCTCTTCAGTTTCAGCAAGCAGGTTTGTGTCATCCGCATAACGCAGGTTGTTGATAAATCGTCCACCAATCTTGACCCCACATTTCTCCTCATAGAGCCCAGCCTTCCAGATAATCTGTTCTGCATATAGGTTGAAAAGGTACAGGGGAAATTCCATATCAAATTACCATTTCCTATGTCCTGAGTTTTATAATTCTTGCACAAGATGTGGAATGAATGTTTATGTCTCATCAGATAAGGACTGTGAAGACACTTCATTAAATCTACATTTTATTAAAGACATCTTATGGATGGTACTTTGCTCAAAACAAATCTTGGAGAAATTTTATATTATTAAAAAAAATATCAAAAAAGGAGAATTGAACACATAGCAACTTCCTGATAACAGGAATACAAATCTGATAATTCAAAAAATTACATTGCCATTGAATCAGAATCAACTCACAACAGAACTGCTGGTGGGTTTTCACAGATAAATCACAGGGGAAGAGACTGCTCATCCAGCTTCACATATATAATAAATATTTCTATTAATAATATAGAAACATTTACATTATTATTGTTAGTGTTAGGTGCCTTTGGGTCACATATGATTCATAGTGAATCTCTGAGCAATAGATATCAATCCTTTCTTGTCCAGTTCTAATATTTTCATCTTCAACACACTTGAGCCCATTGCTAGACTCACTGTTCAAATCCATCTCATTGAGGGTCTTCCACTCTTTGGTTGACCCTCCACCTTTCCAAGCATGATGTTCCTTTCCAAAGAATAGTCTTGAATTTGAACCATACCTCTGTGTTGACAGCACAATCCCTCACCATTAAGTCAGCAGAGCTCCCTATGACACCAAAGCTCCTATTATCCTGTAACACCCCTAAATCATGTAGTTGTTGTATGCCATCAAGTCAGAACCTACTTTTAGACAATCCTCTAGCAGGTTTTCAAAGACAGTAAATCACCAGGGAAGAGAGTATTCATCCTTCTACCTTGGATCAGCTGTTAGATTTGAACCAGATGCCTTTAGGATTACAGTTCAAGTTTTTTATCATTAGGCCACCAGAGCCCTGTATAATGCACAATTATGTTATATGTGCTTTACAAATCATATCAGGGAACTGAACCTAAGAAAGTTTCAGATAATGATTGATAGATCCAAACTTTTTTTTAATGTTACTTTAATTAACCCCATGTGCATCATCCTTGTAAATAACCCATTTTGGTTTTGGGGGTTTTTTCTACTAGTTTATTTACAAACCTGAGTGTTTTCTTACCTGGGGAGATCCAAAAGAAAAGTGACTTGCCAATGTTGACACAATCTTAATTCTTTTTTATATATTTATTAAATATTTGTTAGGTACCATTGAGTCAATTAAAATATGTCTGTATATATAAATGAGGGAGGTCTGGTAGCTTAGTGGTAGGGAGCTGGCTGACCAACAGCAGAGGTTCAAGTCTACCAGTTATACTTGATTCAATGGCACCTAGCAACAACAACATAATCACTACTGAGGAGCTCTGGTGCCTGGCCTTTAGGGAGCTGGTCCTTGGGGGAAAAGATGAGCAAACTCCTCCTGTCATTTACAGCTTCAGAAACCCAACACAGCATCAGCTATGAGTTGGTCCCAACTCAACAGCAATGAGGAAGAGAGAGGTCACCATTACAAGAACTCCATTGGCATAGAGTGTTACAAACTGGGCTGTTATTCACAGGGTGTGAGGTAGAATCTACCAAGAGCTTCACTGGAGAAATATCTGCATCTTCAGAAACATGATGGAAGGTTGTCATGAGTCAGAATCAACCCAGAGGTCACGTGTTTATTATACTTACTGAAGTATGTTGTACAGAAATTCTACCAATGTACTGGTTATAGATTGGATTATGTAAAAAAGTTACCAATCCTGCACTCTATAAATGGGTAAATTCCATTTGAGAATGAGTTGGCAGTGTTTATGCTATGAGTAAACATCTTTTGAAATATAGAAGAAATTAAACAGACAAACAGAAAGCAGCAGAATTTGAAATGAGGAGAGAAGGGAGAGGTCAAGCTACAAGAAGATGACCAAGGAGCAGAAGCACAGAGAGACAATGGCCTTTCCTCCAGAGTCAACAGTGAAAGTCTTCCCCTAGAGCCAGCATCCTGAATTTGGTTGCTACAACCTTGCTTGCTAAAAGTGAGGAGGACTTGCAGCCCTTGCTGCACAAGGTTAAATACTTCAGACTTCAATATAGACTGCATTTCAATGTCAAGAAAACAAAAATCCTCACCACCGGACCAAGAGGTAACACATGATAATGGAGAAAGGACTGACACTGTAAATGGCTTCCTGTTCCTTGAATCTACAATCAATACACTTGGTACCAGCAGTCAGGAGATGTATTACATTGGACAAGTCTACAGTCACAGAACTCTCCAAATTATTGATGAGCAATGATGTCTATTTTAGGACTAAGGTGTGCCTGATTCTGGCTATGGTCTTCTCACTTACTTGCTGTGCATCTGAGAGCTGAGCTATGACTGAGGATGACAGAGGAAAAATTAATGCCTTTGAAATGTTGTGTGGAGAAGTGTACTGAATATACTATGGACTGCCACAAGAACAAACAGATATATCTTGGGAAAGGTGCAGACTGCTCCTTAAAGGCAAAGATGATGAGGCTTCAACTCTCACACTTTGGGCATATTGCTCGGCAGTTATTCCTTGGAGAATGACATCACGCTTTGGAAGGTGGAATGACAGCAAAGGAGAAGACTTTCAACCACATGGGTTCAATGGGATTGAGAGTGTCAGATTCTGTGAGGATGACACAGGATAGGATAGGTTTCAGATCTGTTGTCCATAGGATCACTAAGAGACATACTTGATTCCATGGCACCTAACAACCGCAAGCCTCCTAAATGTGCACTTGATCCAAGTCATGGTCTTCTTTTTATTTGCTGTGTATCTGAAAGTTGGATAATGAAAAAGGATGACAGAAGAATTAACAGCTTCAAGTAGTGGTGTTGGTGAAGAGTACTGAATAACCCACGGACTGGAAAGAGAACAAATAAGTCTATCTTGGAGAAACTGAAATCAGGGTGCTCTGTGGAAGGAAGGATGGTAAACATCTCACATACTTTTGACATGTTGTTAGGAGAGGGCAGTCCTTGATATTATGCTTGGAAAGGTGGAGGGTGAATATAAGACACGACTGACAGACTAACTGTAACAATGGGCTCAAGTATGTTGGAGACGTTGAGAACGGCACTATTTGGGGCATCATGGTTAGTTCACAGGGTTGCTGTGAATGGTACATAACAAAAAAAAATCTGTGGAAAAATAAATTTCTGTTCCTTAAAGCCACACATTTACGGTGTTTCTGTTATAAAGCACTAGATAACTAAGATAGTACCCAAAGAAAACTCCACATGGACAAGTTTTTGCCTTTTTATCGCATCATGAAAGTAGTTATCTTCATGGTTAGGACGCACACAAGAAAAATAACAATAAAATTTAATTAAAATTTAAATACAGAAGGAGAAATGTTTCAGGTCAGATGTCATTTTTAATGGATTTAGTAACATTGAGGTAGGCCTTCAACTCATGAACATGTAAAATGAACATTTTAATATATGTTCATTTTGGTACTTGAAGTTGTACATCCATTTCAGGCATGCAGGCATTGCTTATATCAGGCATCCTGTACGCAAATACAAAACCAAAAAATAAATATGCAATCCCCAAATAACTCATAGCTCTTTGTTAAGGAAATAACTAAGCAATAGACAATTTAAAAACATCATTTCAGTCTTTACCCACACTCTCCTTATGCCACCAACCCCAACAATATGGGTATTTTACATTTGGGGTATGTTACAGCAACTGTGTTCTAAACATTTTGTTTGTGTGCAAGGGTGTGTACGTGTATGCAGGTGTTACATTCTTACAGAATTACAAATTTACTTTATAGAACTTAGTCCAGAAGGTAAGGGAAATAATTGGTAAATCGGGCCTTAGAGAAGTTCACAAAAGGTGAATACTTAATTTCCTACCCAGCAAAACAAAAATATAAATCACTGGAGGTGATTAATATCTAGGCATGATTCCTTCCCCGTATTTGAAGGTATTAATGCTTAAAAAAATAAATAATAAAAATTTAAAAAATCAAGCACACATACCTCTCAAAGTGATTTTTCTTCTCATCTCTTATCTTAGTTATTTTCTTTTAAAAAATAAATTTGTTTTCTTTCTAGTGAAAATATATACATTAAAATATGCTTTCACTGAACATTTTCTACACATACGGGTAAGAAGAGCCAATTGGTTATCTCTTTTACATAGGCAAGTTTTTGCTCCTGTTGCTTCAGCCCCATTAATTTAAACGCACTGCCTCTAAACTTCTCTATATTAATGTAGTAATTGGCTTCTGGAAAGAATTACAGACTTCAAAACCCTATGGTACAGTTCTATCCTAGCCTATCCTATAAGTCCCTGGATAACTGTCACTTTGCTCTGATGGAATATTTTTTTTAAACTTACACTTAACAGTTTACTTTTCCCCCCCAGTTAAACTATTTCTTATCTGTCTAAAGATGACTTCAGGAAGTAGTGAGAATTAACACGTTGCCGCACACTTTTAAATTGACAACCGTGCTTAGAAACACATTTGCTATCATTTACAGCAACGTGTTAAAGACCTGAAGTGTATCGTGTATCCTAGGGCAACAGTCATGGGATTTCTTCATCCCCAATGAGTAAGTCTTTGAGAATGTGAAGTTCTATCCCACATGTTTTCTCAGCCTGTCAGGATCCACTTATCTTCAATTGAAACCTTCAATAATGGTAGGTATCAAAGTTTTCTGGTCTCATGTTAGAAAAATCAGGTGGTTCATGAAAGCTATTAGTCTTGTGTTCGGTTGCTTCTCTTTTTCCTGGGCTTCCTGCCTCTGATACTCCAGAATATGGGGGTCCAGTTGTTGTATCTTGGAGGGCTGTTCACAAACTTTTAAGACCCCAAAAGTCCATTACAAATAAGGTAGACTTTATGAAGAATGTGACATCAGAATATGAGGAAGACTCATCAACTTCCTGCATTATGCAGATGATACAACCTTGTTTGTGGAAAGCGAGGAGGATTTGAAGTGCTTGCTGCACAAGATCAAAGAATATAGCCTCCAGTATGGATTAAATCTAAATATCAAGAAAACAAAAATCCACTAGCCTGTGTCCTCCCCTCCATATTTCAAGGAGGGAGGTCCATCCCTTTGGGAATATAACTTTCTAATAAATCTGTCTTTACCATTTTACCTGAAGCGCTTGCTGCAGAGGGTCAAGGACTGCAGCCTCCAATATGGATTGAGGCTCAATGTCAAGAAGACAAAAATTCTCACCACTGGGCCAATTGGCAGCATCAGGATGGGTGGTGAAGAGACTGAGATTGTTCACAGCTTTAGTTTGCTTGGCTCCACAGTCAACACTCTTGGCACCAGCAGCCAGGAAATTAAAAAGCATATTACCATGGGAAAGTCTGCTGTTAGGGACCCCTCCAAAGTACTGAAGGGCAGTGGTGTCTCTCTGGAGACTAAGGTACATCTGATACAGGCCATGGTCTTTGCAATCACTTGTTATGCATCAGAGAGTTGGACAATGACCAAGGAGGATAGAAGAAGAATTATGCCTTTGAGCTGTGGTGCTGGAGAAGAGTGTTGAGAGTACCATGGACTGCTAGGAAAACAAACAGATACATCCTGGAAAAGGTTAAACTGGGTGGCTCCTTGGAGGCAAGGATTCTGAGGCTCGGTCTAACACACTTTAGACATGTTGTAAGGAGAGACCAGTCCTTGGAGAAGGACATCATGCTTGGTAGGGTGGAGGGACAGCGCAGTAGGGGAAGGCCCTCTATGAGGTGGATTGATTCAGTGACTGGGGTGATCTGAATGGGAGTGTCAGAGACAGTGTGATTGGCACAGGACAAAGCAGAGTTTAGAGCTGTTGTACATAGGGTCTCTATGAGTCGCAAGTGACTCGACAACACATAACAACAACAACAACTATTTTACCCTAAAAAGAAAGAAAAGAAAAATCCTCACCCTGGTCCATAGACAGCATCATGAAAGATTGAGAAGATTAAAGTTTAAACAATTTTATCTTACTTAGACCCACAAGGACCTCTCCAAGATGCTAAGGAATAATGATGTCATTTTTCAAGACTAAGGTGAACTTGATTTAAGCCATTCCTATGCATCTGAATGTTAGACAAGAGAACTGATGCCTTTGAGTTGCAGTCTTGGAGAAGAGTACTAAACAACCCATGGAAATGTAAAAGAGCAAAGAAGTATATCTTGGAAAAAGTGCAGTCAATATCTTCTGAGAAACAAGTATAGGAAAGCTTCGTCACATATACTTTGGGCATGTTGTTAGGAAGGGCCAATCCTTGGAAAAAGACATCATGCTTTCATCGGCAAAAGAGAGGAAAACTCTCAATAAGATAGGTAACACGGTGATTGAACAGACTCTGACTATTGTACTAGAATGTCAAAAAGCCAAAGCAAAGGGAAGAAACCAGGAAGTTAAGGAAATGAAAAGAAGATTTCAAAGGGCAGCTCAGGTAAACAAAGTATAGTATTATAATGAAATGTGCAAAGAGCTGGAGTCAGAAAAGGAATGAACTCTCTTGGCTTTTTTTAAGCTGAAGGAGCTAAAGAACAAATTCAAGCCTTGAGTGGATCCAAAAACAACAATCCATACTGAAAGCTGCATTCCTTGACCTTCTGCAACATGTGCTTCAAGTCCTCACTTGCAACAAGTAAGGCTGTGTCATCTTTATAACATAGGTTATTGACAAGTCTCCCTCCATTCCTGATGCCACACTCCTCTCATAGAGCCCCTCTCCTAGGACTGTTCCCACCTTGAAACATGTCCAAAGTATGTCAGACAAAGCTTCAGAATCCTTGCCACCAAGTAGCAGCCAGGTCTCACCCTTTCTAGGATAAACCTGTTTGTTCTCCCAGCAGTCAATGGTATGTTCAATACTCTTCTCAGCACCACAGTTCAAAGACATCAATTTTCCTTCTATCACCTCTAGTCATTGTCCACCTTTCTGATACACAGCAAGTAACTGAAAAGACTATGGCCTGGATCAGGTGCACCTTTGTCTCCAGACTGACATGGTTGCTCTTCAGTCTCTAGAGAGATCCCTGAAAGCAAATTTCCCAATGCAATTCATCTTTTAATTTCCTGGCTACTGATACCAAGAGTGTTGATTGTGGAGCCAAGCAAACCAAAACTGTTAACAATTTCAGTCTCTTCACCATCTATAATGATGCTGACAATTGGCCTACGGGTAAGAATCTTTGGGTTTTTGATGCTGCTCTTCAATCCCCATTGAAGGCTGCAGTCCTTGACCTTCTTCAACAAGCGCTTCAGATGTTCCTCGCTTTGGGCAAGCAAGTTTGTGTTATCTACATAACACAGATTGTTGATGAGTCTTCATCCAATCATGATGCCACATTTCTCCTCACAGAGCCCAGCCTCCCAGATAATCTGTTCTGCATACAGATTGAAAAGGTATGGAGATAGGATACATCCCTGGCGTACACACTTCACAATTTTGAACCATGAAGTATTTCCTTATTCTGTTCTGAAGACTGCCTCCTGATCCACGTATAGGTTTCATATAAGCACAATCAAGTGTTCTGGGAGTCCCATTCTTCTGAGTCAGCCACAGATTCTGATCCATATAGTCCAATTCCTTTGCACAGTCAATGAAACACAGATAGACATTCCTCTGGTAATCCCTGCTTTCAGCTAAGATCCATCTAACATTAACTATAATATCCCTAGTACCACGGCCTCTTCTAAATCTAGCAGTTCTAAATTCAAGCAGTTCTCTGTTGATGTTCTATTCCAGTCGTTTTTTGATAATCTTCTGCAGAATCTTCCTAGCATGTGATATCAATGATATTGTTCAATAATTTCCGCGCTCTGTCAGGTCACCTTTCTTTGGAATGGGACCTAATACTTCTCTCTTCCAGTTAGTTTTCAGGTAGTTGTCCTTCAGATTTCTTGGCACAACTTGGTTAGCACATCCAGGGCAGCGTCAGTTTGCTGATATATGTCAACTGGTATGCCATCAATTCCTGGGGCCTTGTTTTTTGCCAAGTCTTTCAGAGCAGCTTGAACTTCTTTCTTCATCACCACAGGCTCCTGCTTATACGTTATTTCATGAAATTCTTCTGTGTCCACCAATTCCTTTTAATACTTTGGCTCTGTATATTTTTTCCATCTTCTTTTAATGCTTCCTGGATCATTTACTATTCTGTCCAAAGCATTTCCTTACAGTTCGTTTGTATCTTTATGCAATAAAATATTCTTGTGCAGTCAGAAAAGTGAAAGGCATAGAATGACAGAAAAAAGGTTAGTTTGCATAAGTAACCATGACATATTTGCAAAAGTTCATTAAATTTAGAAACATTTAAAGAAAGCAAAATGAACAAATGAAAAACATCTTGGGTGGTGAGAAAACACAAGATAGAAAAGATGAATGCCCTAGAATTTAGTTTAATTAATGATAGCAAAAAATAGATGCATTAAAATTTTTCTATTGATAATAATTAAACTTTGGTATTAAATATCCTGAAAGCACATTACCAGAAAATTGGGAAGATTTGAAGCACTGAAATGACTGTCATATTTAGAGAGAGGGATTCAAAGTGAACAAAGTTGACAATAAATAATGAAGGGATTAAAAGGTGGTGATATACTGCATAATGTGTAGGACTTCAGTTTGAATCCACCAATGACTTCAATGGGCCAGGCAGGGGTGGGGTGATAACACTGTCTCTTTTTTAAAAGATTTGCAGCATTGGAAACCTGGAGCGTCACTCTGAATTGGAATCCCAGTGATGGCAGTGGGCTGAACTGTGTTTTCTTGTAGCCCTGAAGGTGTAGCAGTTAAGCACTTAACTACGAAAGTGTCAGCACTTCATATCCATCATTTATTCCCGAGAAAGCAATGACAGTCTGCTTTTAGGAAGACAGAAACCCGGAAAGCCCTAAAGACATTTCTACTCTTTCCTATAGGGTTGCAATGAGTCAGAATCAGCTCTGACAGTAGGTTTAGTGTTTGAGGGTTTGCTTTAAAGTTGGACTCAGTGTGCACCAGTGTTATCATGAAAAGCCCCAAATTCCAGCCCATAAAGCCCAAATATGGCAATGGACAAAAAGAATACACTTTTTTTAATTAGGGAATGAATAAAACTTAGAAATGGCAGGGTGGAGAAACTAAGGTAACTACTTAAGAAGCAGTGGAATCATTTCAGGGATGAGAGGAAGAGTAAGGAATGAAGAGAATGTCAACTACACCAACAACAGTTAAAAATTCATCTGACTCAGTTGCCAAGTGAATATAGGTAACAGGCATCCATACAGTAACATGAACTCAATCTGCTTCCTTTTCCAGTTAAAAGGTGCCAGATGATGACTAACTAGAAGGAAGAAAGAGAGTAGTGACTTCAGGCCGTTAGTGAAAATTAATTCAACAGATAAAATGCCAAACACCTTCCACATTCATGTGGAGACATTGTTAGTCTTTACCCATCAGAACAGAGTGGAATGAATGGTGCTTTAGCCCTTGACTGGTAAACAAAATGTTGGTGATTTAGCACACAACATCCAAAATGTTCATGCTGTTGTTGTTGTTGTTGTTGTGTGCCATAGGGTTGAGTACAACTCATAACAACTCTATGAACAACAGATCTAAATCCTGTCCTGTGCCACCCTCATTATCTCTGACATAACTGAGCCCATTGCTGCAGTCACTGTGTCAATCTATCTTGTTGAGAGTCTTCTTCTATTTGGCCTCCATCTTTCCAAGCATGATGTGTCCCCCTCCTATCAATATGCCCAAAGTATATAAGATTACTTTGCCTCTGAGGAGCACTCTAATTGTACTTTCTCTAATACATATGTTTGTTCTTTTGCCAGTCCATGAGATATTCAGTACTCTTCTTCAACACCACAGCACAAAGATATAGATTCATTTTATGTCATCTTTATTAACTGTCCAACTCACAGATGCATAGCAAGTGATGGAAAAGATCATGGCCTGTCAGGCACACTTTAGTCTTCAAACTGATATCATTGTTCCTCAATAATTTGAAGAGATCCCTGACTGCAGACTGTCCCAATGCAATACATGTCTTGATCTCCTGACTGCTGTTACAAGGGTGTTGATTAAGGATCCAAGTAAGATAATGATGTTGACAATCTTACCCTTTTCTCCATCTATCATGATGTTGCCTATAGGTCCAGTGGTGAGAATGCATGTGTTTTTGATGTTGAGATATAAACCATATTGAAGGTCGCAGCCTTTAATCTTCTGCAGCAAGCATTTTAAATTCTCCTCACTTTCAGTAAAGTTGTCTCACCTGCATAACATAGGCTGCTCATGAGTCTTCTCTGATCCTGAGCCCACATTCTTCACAGATTGAGCTTCTGAATAATTTGCTCAGCACACAGATTGAATAGGTCTGGAGAGATAAGACTGATACACAACTTTCTTAATGTTAAACTATGTAGTGTTCCCTTGTTCTGTTCACACACCAGTCTCTTAGTCCAAGTATAGGTTTCACATGAGCAGAATTAAGTATGCTGGTATTACCATTCTTAATGTTAGCCATAAATTGTTATGATCTACACAGTCAAATGCCTTTGTATAGTCAAAAAAAGATGTTCAATTTATTTTTGTTGTGTGCATTCCAGTCAGAACCAACACTAGCTGAACCTTCAGTGGGTTTTCAGAAGCAATAATTTTTATAAAGGAAAAATCAGATTCAAGGCAGAAGAGTCAAATCTCAGTTACATGGCAGAGAGGATCTGCTCCATAGGGCTTCCAAGACTGTAATCATGAAAAGATCTTTCTCACAGACAGCATCTGGTGTGTTCAAACCACTGCTCTTTTGTTTAACTGGTGACTTTCAGAACCCTTTTATTCATGTGACAAAACATTTGATATTGCCCTACTTATATAAAGGAAGCTTTGGTGGCTTAGTGGTAAGGAGTTGCACTGCCAGCCCAAACGCACACTGTTCAAGTTCACCAGCTTCTCCACAGGAGGAAGAAGGGCAATCTCTTTGCTTGTGATTTACTGAAAACCTGCTGGAAGGTCAGCTCATCAGTACACAAAAACAAAATACCTAAAGGGTGGTGGTTAGAACCCACCCAAAGTTACAGATTATTGTTCATTCTCATCGAGTCAGTGCTGTCTCATCAGGTGTGTCAGAACTGAACTGAACCTATAAACCCCATAGGTTTTCAAGACGGTAATCTTTCAGAAGCAGGTTACAAGCCTCTAGTTGGATTTTAACCACCAACTCATAGCTAATAATTGAATGTAGAAGCATTTGTTGCCACTGAAGAGACATACAGTCCTATGGAACTGTTGCATATAATACACAGGGCCACAGTAAGTAGAAATGTGAAATGGAAACTGAAGGATAAGAAGTCAGTATCTGTCAAACCATAGCCCATTTTGTTG
Organism: Elephantulus edwardii; assembly: GCF_000299155.1. Classification (NCBI taxonomy): domain Eukaryota; kingdom Metazoa; phylum Chordata; class Mammalia; order Macroscelidea; family Macroscelididae; genus Elephantulus; species Elephantulus edwardii. The sequence goes on along the minus strand of NW_006399820.1, from coordinate 75,473 downwards.
TCCTGTAACTAAACACACCTTCAGGATAGCTGTTGTTGTTGTTGTTGTTGTTGTTGTTGTTATCTGCCATCAAGTCACTTATGACTCAGTGACCCTAGGTCAGACAACAGGTCTGAAATCTTGGCTTGAAATCTTGGCTCTATCTTAGCCAACCTCATTTCTCTGACACACCTATTCCCATTACTCCATTCATTGAGTCAAACCATCTCATCAAGGGTCTTCCTATCTTGGGCTGTCTTTCCATTCTTCCAAGAATGATGTCCCTCTCCAAGGATTGGTCCTTCCTTGCAACATGGCCAAATTATGGCAGACAAAGCTTCAAAATCCTTGCCTCCAACGAGCAGACTGGTTTCACCCTTTCCAGGACAAATTTGTTTTTGTTCTCCTAGCAGTCCACAGTATATTCCATTCAATACTCTTCTCCAGGACCACAACTCTAAGACATTGATTCTTCTCTCATCTTCAGTCACTGTCCAGCTTTCTGATGTATAACAAATAATTGTGAAGATCATGGTCTGGATCAGGTGCACCTTAGTCTCTAGATTGACATCATAGCTCTCCAGTACTCTAGAGAGGTCCCTTAAAGCAGATGGGCCCAATGCAATTCATCTTTTGATTTCTTGGATGCTGGTGCCAAAAGTGTGGATTGTAGAACCAAGCAAACTGAAACTGTTGGCAATCTCAGTCTTTTTATTGTCTATCATGATGCTGCCAATTGGCCTAGTGGTGAATATCTTCATTTTCTTGATGTTGAGCTTCAATCAATATTGAAGGCTGTAGTCCTTGACCTTCTGCATCAAGCACTTCAGGTCCTCCTCAGTTTGGGCAAGCAAGATTCCATCATCTGCATAACACAGACTGTGAGTCTTCCTCTAATCCTGATGTCACATTCCTTCTATGTTAAATTCAACCTCTCAAATGATCTGTTGTGCATATAGATTGAGAAGGTATGGAGACAGGATGCATCCCTGCTGCACTCTTTTCCTGAATTTGAACCATGCAGTACTTCCTTGCTCTTTTCTGACAACTGCCTCCTCCTGGTCCAAGTATAAGTTTCACATAAGCACACATCAAGTGTTCTGGGATTCTCATTCTTCTGTGTTAGCTTTTAGCAATCATGAAATCCTATAACTAGACCAAGAGGTTGTTGTGCAGAGCAAGGGAACACTGCCGTTTAAATCAGGAAGGGTGCGATCCTTTCTCTGTATCTATTCAATTGGTATACTAAGCAATTCAATTGGTATACTAAGTAAATTATTTAAGAAGCTGGACCATATGAAAAAGAATGTGGCATCAGGATTGAAAGAAAACTTATCAATAACCTTATGACACACTCATTTATAGATGACACAACCTTGCCCACGGAAAGAAGGAATTGAGGAAATTGCTGCATAAGATCAAAGCCCACAATCTTCAATATGGATGATATCACAACATCAAGGCAAAAATCCTCACCACTGGGCCAATAGTCAAAAATCATTATAGATGACAGTTTGAAGTTGTCAACAATTTTATCTTACTTGGATCCACAATCGACACCATTGGAAGCAGCAGTCAAGTTTAAAAAAAAAATACGGTGTTGGTAAAGTCTACTTTCAGCAACCTCTTCAAAGTGCAATGATGTCTGTTTGAAGACTAAGGTGTGCCTCATTCAAGGTACGGTCTTTTAAAACACTTGCTATGTTATCTAGGAGCTAAAAATGAATAAGGGTGACTTAAGAATTTATGCCTGAGTTGGTAGTGTTATAACAGTGAATACTCCAACTTCCAAAAGAATAAATATATAAATATGGAAAATGTATAGCGTTAGAGGCAAGGATAGTGACGCTTCCTCTTAACACACTTTGGACATGTTTCAAAGAGCCTATTCCTTGAAAAGGGACATTGTGTTGGAAAGATGTAAGGTCATGAAAGAAAGACCCTCCATAGGGATGGATTGACACAGTGACTTACAGCAATGGACCCAAATACGTCAGAGGTAAGGATGGCAGGGTGAGGAAAATTATTAGGGTCGCTGAGTTGTATTCGACTCGTCAGCACATTAAAAAAAAAAAGTACCAATAATCACTCGGATTTAGGAAGATTGATAATAGCTTTCGCGAAGATTACTTTACCTGGGAGAAAAGAAAAGCCAGGCTTTTCCATTACATCGCAATTTAAAGGAATTCTAATATCCAAACCTGTGATTGGTTCATTTCCTGGCTAAGAAGCCCGGAAGTACATTCTAGCTTCTGGTTGGCTTACTTGCAATGGTAGCAAACCAGCGGGGGGGGGGGGGGGGGGAGGAATTTTCAAACAAATCATAATTTAATGTCCGTGCTATAAAATTGCATTACATTTAATCATTTAATTCTGGTCAAGTTTGCTTGCTTGAATTAGATACTAAGCTACCACTCCCACCCCCACGCAGGCTCGTCTCGTGAGAACCTGCAGTTTCTAGTGGGCCGCGTAAATTACTCCAAAGTGGCCAGGACCCGAACTAACCTGTACCAGGAGAGGTAATTTAAAGCCTGGAGTACTGTACACGAGGCCCAAGCCAACACGACTAGCGCCTCAAGGTAGAACTCGACTCCACAAACAAGCTAGAGTTCACCACCAGTTTTCGCTAGAGAACAGAGAATGCTTTGTCCTGCGCAGCAGGCGCCGAGTTACCCAATCACAGCAAGGCGGGAGTTTTCAAAAGTCGCAAAATACAGAAAGACCCATGTTATATAGAAAACAATGTACAGCTCTTTTGTTTGAAATTGTGGGTGGCTCTGAAAAGAGCCTTTTGTGATTTAAAAGCAGAAAGACCCCCTCAAAAGCCTTACTTCTTCTTGGGCGCAGCCTTTTTGGCCTTTGCAGCCTTAGGTTTGGCAGATTTTGGCTGGGCGGTTTTAGGCTTTGGGGACTTGGCCTTAGCCGGGCTCTTAGCTGCCTTCTTGGGTTTGGCTGCCCTCACCTTCTTCGGGCTCTTGGCCACTTTTTTGGCCTTAGCAGCCACAGCAGGCCTTTTTGCTTTCTTCGGAGTCTTCTTGGCGCCCTTTTTAGGGGTGGCCGACCCAGTTACTTTCTTGGGTTTCTTGGCATCTCCCGATGCCTTCTTGGCCTTGGCTGAGCCGACTTTCTTACCCTTAGGTTTGGCTTCCCCAGAAGCAGCCTTCTTATTGATCTTAAAAGAGCCAGAGGCGCCGGTGCCCTTTGTCTGGACCAGAGTGCCCTTGTTCACCAAGCTCTTCAACCCAAGTTTGATGCGGCTATTGTTCTTTTCCACATCGTAGCCGGCGGCTGCAAGCGCTTTCTTGAGCGCAGCCAGCGACACGCCACTACGCTCCTTGGAGGCCGCCACAGCCTTGGTGATAAGCTCGGACACAGGAGGTCCAGACGCCTTGCGTTTTCCGGCGGCTGCGCCAGTCTTCTTAGCTTTCTTCTTAACAGGTGTCTTCTCTGCAGGTGCAGGAGCAGCAGGGGCAACTGGGGCCGTCTCCGACATGTTTTCACCTTGCCTCTGAAGCAAAAAACTAAAGCCAAACTGTCAGAACGGCGTGGTGGCGGCGCTAGAGGCCGGGGGTTTATATAGAGAGAAGCTGAATGGTGATTGGTTCCTTGCTCAGCGCGCCGCGCGCCTGAAGCAAAGCGCCCATGCTCTGCTCCCGGGCTGTGTTTCTTGCCCCTTAAAAAAGAAGAAAAATACAAAAAATCTGGGCACAACGTTATTAGGAGTTTGAGGTAAACGGATCCGAGAAGCCTCAGGCTTCATTTCTACCATTTTTGCTGTACCTACTCTTAAAACTGGCCCCCTGAAACTTTCCTGATTCCCCCAACTCTCTTCCAAACTTGGGTCAAATTGAGACAACTTGCGTGTTTTCGTTAAAAATACTATTTCCTGACGCTGTCTTTGTAATTCCTTCTTTCAGGGTATTGTTCTGCACATAGTTTTCCTCCTAACCGTAGATAAAGAAACTTATTTTTACTAAAATGTATAAAGAAAATCGGTTTCTTCGCGGGAGCAATAGCACAGGCTCTTTGCCGAGTTGTCTGCACCAAACTCTAGGAATTGGCATGGGGGTAAAAGTTTTTATGCACAAGACGAGCACTTATTTTGAAAAAGATTTTTTGTTTAAAAAGTATACGGGTGACCAGTATGTAAACTGGGTTTGATCCCTGTGTTTTGACGATTTAAACACCTGAAGAGGTATGGGGGTGGGGCTGCAGTTCAACTAGTTGGCTTCTAGATAAATTGTTCTAAATAGGTTCACCAGCCTGCTTTTAAAAATCCATAGAATACATGTTCCTATATAGAGTGGAAAATACAGTTTAAGCACCATATCTACAAAGAAAAAGTGAATCCTGAAGTGATGCAAGATTAGATCTAGTCCTTTAAGCAGATGCAAACTAGTAAGAACGTGAAATCCCAGTTTTAGTCCATCTCTCTTAAAGCTGATAATTCATTCAACAGTAGACACCTGTTTATAGATTTGTTCTGTTACTTAGCATGGAGTTCTTTAATTATTTTATTTCAAAGTTATATCTGAAATAGAAATCTGATTTTGATAGCTTTAAACATTATCTGTATGCACTTGGAATTATTATAAGGAAATTAATTTTTTCATCTTAATGACTGAATGAATTTTCTTATAAGAAAGCAAACAAAATATAAACCAAGCTGTCATAACTGACTTAATTGAGAGAATATGCTCATCCGTGGACTGTTAAATAAACATAATAAAAATTAACAATTGTCCCACTCCACCTCTTGGTTTATAACACAACAGAACTGAAGGAATTAGGTAAATTTTGGAGAATTAAGCACAAATTTAGTAATCTCCACAAAGTATGAAAGTAATGAAATTAAACCCATTTGTCCTATTAAAATGAATAAACAAGAAAAATTGGAATTATATCATTTCTCCTAATAATCTTGTTTCAAAAGATCTTATTATTCTGGCTAGTCTAGATCAACGGTGATTAGACAATTATTTCAGGTAAATCCAAGACACCATAATCAATTTAACAAGGTAATCTCTTCATGCAACTAAATACTTATGTATTCATATTTACCTGGGTTGGCTTTCATAGTTTTCATCATTCCTTGGCTGACAAATTTAATCTCTGGGACTTGGGATCATGGTTTATGCAGGGGGGAAAAGTACAAATAGTGGAAATAAAGGAGGTAAACTTCCAGAATTGCATCTGCAGAACTCTTCTTTCCTCCTTGGAGGTAAGTTATGGATGTCTGGAGAAAGAGTTTATTGGTCATTGTCTACAACATTGTCAATAACAATGGGCACAATTTTTGTTAGGGAGTAGGTCTATAAACTTTGGCTTAGGATCTGCACTGCTAACTCAAAGGCCATATACCTCTGATAGTTTGAGTCCAATAACAGTTTTGCCAAAGAAAGATGTGCAATACCCTTCATGAGATTTATAGACTTACAAACCAAATGGAAAGTGAGCTATGAGTTGATTCAAACTCAGGCAGTGATTTGAGTTTTAGATAGAAGGCAAGAGGTCTGGGACAAAATACTTGACAGAAGTTGTTAAATCGAACCTGTCAGCCCACTTAAAGGTAAAACATATAATCTCTCTCCATAAAGATCACTGCCCAGGAAAGCCTAAGAAGCAGTTATGCTCTGTCCAATAGGGACACTTTGAATTAAGATGAGTTTGACAGTAGTGGAATGGGTTGGGTTTGGGTTGAGTTAGTGCATTGAATGAGAAAGAACATTCATATAATCAGAAAAAACTTGGGAAATCATATCTTATTTAAATATTTATTATATGGCCTCTCCAGAGTATACCCTTGCACTTGAAACTTCCCTCCAAGCACAACTATGTGCACTACTTTTATCTTCAAAAAGAGACATTGCTCTCGTTGTTCATTATATGGCCACCAACTTTTTGTTAGAAATCTGGCTTTCACAAAAGCTTAAGCAGCAGACTTCAAATGAAAAATTTGCAGATTTAAGCCACAACAATTTCTATCAAAGATTGCTCTTTGGAAGCAATGGTTGCAAAGCTTCTTTTCACATATTTTGTTCCTATTTCTGGGAGAGGCTTCTCCTCAGAAAGGTAGAGGGACAGTGAAAGAGAAGAAGACCCTTAATTAGATGGATTGACACAGTGAGTGTAGCCATGGGCTCAAGCATGTCAGAGATTATGAGGATGGCACAGGACAGAACAGGTTTCAAATTTGCTGTTCATAAGGTCACTTATGAATCATACTTGACTCAATAACACCTAACAGCAGCAACAAGCAGTACTTTACATTTCTCTTGTGACCTGGAGTAAGGAACTGTGCTACCAACTCAAAAGCACATAGTTCAAATCCACTAGCTGCTTGTCAGGAGAAAGATGAACAATCTCCTCCCTTGGGATCCACTGCCTCTGAAAACGAGCTTAAAGGGTCAACAGCTATGAGTCAGTTTGACTCAAATGATGGTACACAACAAACAGCACTGCAGAAGAAAGCCCTGGCATTCCTATTCTGAGAAATCACAGCTTTTAAAACCCTTAGAGCAATTAGTTCTTCTCTATACACTTGGAATCCAAATGAGATAAGTTAGAGTCCACTTGGTGGCAAATAACAACAGGTAGATATAGCTATTAAGCACTTGAATGTTTTATTTAAATCTTAAATTTAAATAAAAATGTGGTTAATGGATAATATGTGACAATCATACTAACCAAAATTACAGGAGTCTGCATGAGTCACAGTTGACTCAGAGGTAACAATTGTCAGGCTTCTCACCTTGTGTTAACTTTTCTGCTTGATGTTTTGTTATATTTTTTTAAATAATAGTTTGTATTTATAAACCTGGTATCTGTACAAAAGCCTTGAAATGTGAAAAGAGCGACACTAACGTCAACCCAATCTCAATTCATAGTAACCTTATAAGAAGGATAGAAGTGATTGAATTTCCAAGACTGCCAATCTTTACAAACTCATCTCTCAGCTTTCTCCGGCTAAGCAGGTGGTTCAAATCACTGGATTTTTTTACAAAGTAGCCAAATTTTTGATTTGTTGAATTAATCAATTACTATAATTGGATTTTATAAAAGGGGAGTGTGGAAGAACATTAAGATCTACAGTTAATCGTACTCCAATACTTAAATGTCAAATGGTATCCAGAGAATAAATATTCTGAGTTAGGCATCTACCTTGGGAGAATAGATTATTGGTTTATTTTTATTCAAGTCACCTCTGTAGTTCCCAGAAGGCAATCATTATAAATTTTCATAATGTATAGGAATATTGGAAGTTGCCTGCTAACCATATGTGTTCATAATATTATTTTAATTCTTTTTATAATTTGAATACCATGTCACAGAATTTATTTTGGTTTATTGTAGTTACTAATTGGGTTAGTTTGCAAATGTAAACTCACCATAAATCATTTTTAAAATTTCGCTGCTAGATGCAAAGTTAGGTGACAGACTCCTGAACCAGAAGACCTATTTTAACCATAGGAAAGTTGAAAGTCTCAAATGGTTCGAATCCACCAGTTGCTCCAATGTAGAAAGATAGATAATCTTCTCCATACAAATGTACAGCGTCCGACGGAAGGTCTCTGAGGGGCCATTGACTCAGCGGCAGTAAGTAAAGGAATAGATTTCCAAATCTAAGATTCTTCAACCCAAGAACACGGACAATGCTTTCTGTATTAGACAACAGAACGCATATTTATCATTGGGATCCCTCTTAATCAAAGAATGATGGAAACAAGGAAACAATATGTATTTGCCCTGGAAAAGATATAATTATACAATGATGAACATTGCTATAGTTCCAGTGAGAATAAAATATATTTTTTTATAAAGAAACTTCATATTTTAAAATTACATCCTGATAGTCATCCCCTATGGAAAAGCAAAAGTGCCTTTTATGTAAGTATGATTAGGAGAATAGCATATTTGAAAAGGTACCAGGAGAGGTCAGAGTATCAGGCGACCAGGACCCAGACCAGGGAACAAGGAGGGGTCACACATTGACCCGCATTTTCCCTCCCACTCTCCGCCCCCAAGGCTTAGGCGAGAGATTGGCCACAGAATGAGAAAGAGGCGGGGATGGAAGGTGGCTTCACGCCCTCTCTTGATTGCAGTTCTCAAAAAGGTCCGCACTACTGCAATATAAACAGCAGCAGGTAGGTTTAGGCTGCAATTGATTCCTCAGTGTAACTTGAAGATGTCTGGTCGCGGCAAAGGCGGAAAAGGTCTCGGAAAAGGGGGCGCCAAGCGCCACCGCAAAGTGCTGCGCGATAACATCCAGGGCATCACCAAGCCCGCCATCCGCCGCCTGGCCCGGCGTGGCGGCGTCAAACGGATCTCCGGCCTCATCTACGAGGAGACCCGCGGGGTGCTGAAGGTGTTCCTGGAGAACGTGATCCGGGACGCCGTCACCTACACCGAGCACGCCAAGCGTAAGACCGTCACCGCCATGGACGTGGTCTACGCGCTCAAGCGCCAGGGACGCACCCTCTACGGCTTCGGCGGCTAAGCGGTTTGCCCCATGATCCCGCGCCTCCACCTCGCACTCAAAGGCCCTTTTCAGGGCCACCCACAATTTCACATGAAGTGCTGTCGCTGATAGAAGTAATTGATGGTCGTGTTTAACCACAAAGCTACCTACTTGTTAAAACAACCAACAAAGAATAGGGTAGTTAAAAAAACGGCGTCAGAAAGACTTTCTTTTGCTTTTTCAAGGAGACGGGGGTGTTATGGAGGTGGGGTGGGACTCTATCTAGTACTCTTCTCCAGCACCACAACTCAAAGGTATCAATTCTTCCATTGTCCTTATTCATTGTCCAACTCTCTGGTGCATAACACATGACTGAGAAGGGCATGGTCTGAATCAAGTACAACCTGGTCTTCAAACTGATTATTTGTTGTTTTGCTTAAATATGACTTCTGAATTCCATCATTACTTACTCCAACCTGCAATATTTGAAACAAACTAAATTCAATTGGTTCCTGTCATCGGGACATGGTTTTGGCAGATGCAGAACCATTGGTTCCTAAAACACTTTCCCAGTCAATTATATGCCAAAATGAGGCCGGATGCGCTTATGTATGTGAAGGCCCACTGAATCTACAAAGGTTACATAGATTCAAGGGCATGTTAAACTCATTTCTGAAAAAAACTCATTGCTGTCCATTAGGAATCCAATCCAGCAGATTATAGAGGCTTTTAATTTGAATGAAAAAAAACAAAACTCATTTCTGTCCAGTAGGAATCCAATCCAGCAGATTATAGAGGCTTTTAATTTGAATAAAAAAAAACAAAACTCATTTCTGTCCAGTAGGAATCCAATCCAGCAGATTGTAGAGGCTTTTAATTTGAATAAAAAACAAAAACAAAAAAAAAAACCACCCTCATTTCTGTCCAGTAGGAGTCCAATCCAGCAGATTATAGAGGCTTTTAATTTGAATGAAAAAAAAAAAAAAATAGCGCCCATCTTGTTTCCATAGAGCTGCTGGTAGACTCTGAACACCAGAGAGGAGTGAGCGTTGGGTCGTCAGGTCCCAGGTGTCCGTATTTGTTAAAGAAAAGTTGGTAATTTGTGAAGAAACAGAGAAGCAGAATTGATCATTACAATTGTTAGATTCTAAATCTTTAGATTTCACACATTGCCCTTTGAAAGAAAGGTCTCAGGAGGAAGCCATAAATGCTATTTCAATTTAATGGAGATTCTTTTTACCTCAAGTCCCAATGTTCTGGCAGCAGGCAGGGATCTCAGATAGGGCAGCAGGTTTTCCTCCTTTCTCAGAAAGAGTGGGAGAGGAGAGCAAAATTCCATTGTGTATAACTTCTCTCCTTGAGTGAGCAAAATTACGTACCTTGTATGTGAAATTCTCACCTTGCCTTCACACAATATTGATATGACTTCAAAGACTACTCTTATATTACGGCTTTTCTCTAGGATTAGAGAAGAGCCAAGTGAAATATCTTTAAGGTTAGCAGTTACAAAAATTGTTTGGATTTATGTCATAATGCTGGTTTATAGATAATTTTAATCTTTGTAAAATGTCTTCTTTATCACAGTATATCAAGTTAATATCAACTTAAAGGTTGATAACTGCAACTGCCCTTGCTTCTAAATTCACCGTTTAAGATTATAATTTTTCTAAATAGCTTTCTTCACCAGATGCTCTGCTGGAGAAGGAGGGGGCAATCTCCTCCTGTACCAATCAGATCCGATTTGACGGTACACACACAAAAAATAATTTAAAAAATAAGGGGAAAAAATAGCTTTCTTATAACTTAATGGCTTTTCATGGTTCTTTTTTTACATCAGTTGATGTGAGAGGGTTTCTCAGAGGTTGATATATTTCTACATCTAAATTCACATTATGAGTGATTACACATAAATAGTTGAGTGACCGTGGCTCACATTTTATGAGATCAGAGATCATTATGAGAATAAATAGAATATTTCACATTATAGAGTCCAAATACAATCTGCACAAATGGAATTTTTAAGGTTTTTACTGCAACCGGCTCTAAATTTATGGTATGCTTAACTAACTCCTACTCCTCCTATTTGCTAGTTTTCTGCCTAGTTGTGCACTGGCAATTACTGACAGTGCTGGTGCCATGTAGTCGACAATTTCTAGGGAACCTGTGAAATCCTAGCTTGGGTAGCATCTCTACACTCTATACCTGCACCTAAACATGTATTGCTCAATGAAGATGCAAAATATTACCACCAACCTGCTCTCCATCGGCTCTCTACATGGCTCTAGAGTACATGTACCAGAAAACACTGCATCCCTTACATTTTTTTATTGATTTTCAGTTTTAAGCTGTATCTGTACGTTGGTGATCTAAACAAGAAAAGAAAACAACAAACAAACAAAAAGCCACCCCACATTAGTTCAGGATTGGAATGCATACTGAGAACCAAGACCTCCCATGTTCAGGACCAGTATTTCAAATTTTAACAAATTGCTGCTGCATCTGACATCTTAGTTCAATGTTGGATGTATTCAAAACCAAACAATTCAGTACTAGAAGCCATCTGATGAATGTGTGGAAATAGGGTCACTTGCTATGGAAAAAGTAAAAGTTGGGGTTATAGTTAACATAGTAATTTTGTCAGTGGTATTTTTCCCCCAAAGGAACACAGACATGTGTTTTTAAGACAAGTGCTCTTGTATTTTACATTTTACCACAACCAAATTTAATGAATTATTTAAGACATGAAGATTTGGTGTCTTTAATCACTAGACCAATCTGTTTTCTGAATGTATAAAACATCCATAAGAGAAAATCTAACAATATAAAGATATAACCAATATCTCTGAATACATAATATACAGTGTCATCTGGGAACTGACTTGCTATGTAATGTCCACAAAAAAATAAAGACGGTCAAAGGCAGGGAATGTGGGAGGTAGGTACAGACATGAACTCACCTCCATCAACATCCAAGTTTGACAAACAGGGGGAAAGGTTGGCATGAGGCATCTAATGTCTGCCTGTCCCAAAGACTGCAACTGGCTAAACTGAAATACCCTTTTCCTTTCTTTAATTCAACTTAATGGTGTCTTTACCGATTTTTTTTTCATATACAAAGCCTTCCAGATTTTAAGCTTTAAGTAGCATGTTTTACATTGTGATAACATGCCTCTATAGAGTATGTTGGATATTTTAAGAAAACCAGGTAATCTAAAAGTTAAAAAAAATACATAGAATATTGCAACAATGAATGAATGGAAATCAAAAACCTCTGTAAATGTTCATTGAAAATAATTTGAGAAGCATATAGAATATGCAGCGGTAAGAAACAACTTCATAAAATGGTAAATAGAGGAGTATAAAGTACTAGTTAAAAATGCACAATACAAAACATGCATACAAGCAGGGGGAGAAAATAATACCCTTTTCTTTCCACACTAATGTTCATTAGACTGAAGTGTGACAGCATCTTTTCTGGCTAAAGTAGGTGGCTCTGAAAAGAGCCTTTGGGTTCAAAATTAGCACTCAATTGGGAGGTTAATCTACGCCCTCTCCCCGCGGATGCGGCGGGCGAGCTGGATGTCCTTGGGCATGATGGTGACACGCTTGGCGTGGATGGCGCACAGGTTGGTGTCCTCAAAGAGCCCCACCAGGTAGGCCTCGCACGCCTCCTGCAGCGCCATGACGGCCGAGCTCTGGAAGCGCAGGTCGGTCTTGAAGTCCTGGGCGATCTCGCGCACCAAGCGCTGGAAGGGCAGCTTGCGGATCAGCAGCTCGGTGGACTTCTGGTAGCGCCGGATCTCGCGCAGCGCCACGGTGCCGGGCCGGTAGCGGTGAGGCTTCTTGACGCCGCCGGTGGCCGGCGCGCTCTTGCGGGCTGCCTTGGTGGCTAGCTGTTTGCGCGGGGCCTTGCCGCCGGTGGACTTGCGGGCTGTCTGCTTGGTACGAGCCATAACGGACTCTAAGTCACTTCAAATGAACGAACAACTAAGGCCTACTGCTCCTATTTATAAAGCCAAGCTCCTCCTGATTGGCCCGAATATTCAAACTGCGCGCCTTGAATTGAGGAACTAAACAGGCTTGTGATTGGCTAGCAGGTCTCACATTAGAAAATTGACCATTGTTCTGTACAGTCGAGTAGGAACACACTCGTCCCTCCGCAGTGCTTAATCGTCTTTGTTATATCTTTTTGGTACTTACGCCACAACTCGTTTTCATTTAGTCCATTTAAGATGAAAAACAGCTAGGAAGCAACTGAATCGAGTTTTTGGTTTGTTTAGCTGCACTTTGAACCAGGGAAGTTAAGTCTCTTTGCCTTCTCAAAAGCTACTCTGTATACCTGTCTATGTATATTTGAAAGTTTTATTCAAAGCACTGAAATGGCAAAGTCGCTCTTACAATATGATGATGCTTTGTGATTTTAAAATGAGATATGAAGAAATGATGCTGCTTTTGAACAGACTAAACGAATTAAATGCCAATGGCAAAATTTTGAAACTATTTAACTTTTCTTTATAATTCATTTCCTAAAACACGCCGAAAACCTACCTCTGCAGGAAATTATTCCCTAACTTCAACATCGCTTTGTCCTTGGTAAGAACCAGACCAAGGGGACAGCGAATGGTAGTTTTGTAACCACAATGGGTCAGACAGTAACTTAATTTTGTAACTTACCAAAGTGAAAAACGTCCTTTAACAGAAGGAAAAGAACCTAGGGAAGGTTCCAATAACACAGCCAATCATAAAACAGGCTTAATTTGCATAAAACGTAATAAAATATTTGCTCCAATCAGAAATTGAGAAAGAGAAAGCTCTCATTTGCATAGTAGCTCTACAAAAGTGAGACAGCTGAAAGTCAGACTGCACTGTTCAGTTTTACTTCTGAGAGATCCCCACTATGCCTGAACCATCCAAGTCCGCTCCTGCCCCGAAGAAGGGTTCCAAGAAGGCAGTAACCAAGGCGCAAAAGAAGGATGGCAAGAAGCGGAAGCGCAGCCGCAAGGAGAGCTACTCCGTGTACGTGTACAAAGTGCTGAAGCAGGTTCACCCCGACACCGGCATCTCCTCTAAGGCCATGGGCATCATGAACTCCTTCGTCAACGATATCTTCGAGCGCATCGCTGGCGAGGCGTCCCGCCTGGCGCATTATAACAAGCGTTCTACCATCACGTCGCGGGAGATCCAGACGGCCGTGCGTTTGCTGTTGCCCGGGGAGCTGGCCAAGCACGCCGTGTCCGAGGGCACCAAGGCCGTCACCAAGTACACTAGCTCTAAGTGAGCATAAGCTCTTTCTCAACCTTCTACTCCAAAGGCTCTTTTCAGAGCCACTCCCAAACTCTTAAACGAGCTTTTAACATTGTTTGGCCTACTGTGTGTATCGTCTCATTGGAGTATAAAGAATCTAAGTGCTTAAGCGATATGAGCGACCGAAGCTAGCGGAATATATAAAGTTAAGTAATATATTGGACAGGTAGTAGTAACAAAGTTTGGAGAGCAAGTCTATGCATTTTTTTTTTTTACAATGAGAGTGGAATATATATTTTTTTAAAAGGTACATAATAATAGTATATGTTATCTAACCTTCATACACATATACAAACCCTCTATCAGGGCCCAGGAAAAAAACTAGTGACAGCAACAAAAGTGGTTATCTGGCAGGATGGGGCATTTGAATCTTCTGTGATTTAAAATTTTTGGTCATTTTCTATTTTCATGTGACATGATAAATGCTAGCATATGCAACACGTACTCCTGAAACAACAGTACAAGTTATTGAAAAAGCTAGGCCGCATAGAAAGACGTTTGTTAGCAATGGGTGGCCTGGTGCATTCCAAGGACAGGGTGTTTTCCACTATGTTCCTGCTGAAGCAACTGTGTCGTGCTTAGAGGTAGAGTTCTTTTCCTTCTAGGATTCCTTTAATGCACCTGGAGACTGCTTCCTTGTGGGCCTGGATTCTCCTTGGTTTGGACTGAGAAACGACAGGTATTCAGTAGTATCAGGAGACTCAAGCAGATGACGGCTGGGATGTAAGTGCTCAGTGACTCGTTTAGTGCCAGTAACGTGAAGATAGCTCCAATCATGAGCAGCGTCAAAAGAAAGTTACTGATCTCTTGTAGAATTGGTGAGCCCAGGATGAGTAGCAACCCAGACAGGAGTTCCAACCAGCCCACAGTCAGTTGGCAGCTCATGGGATCTGGCTGGTAGCCGACCACCTTCAACGGGAACACCTCAGCAAACTGCACGAACAAGGGTTTCATCTGCTGCGACACGGGAGCGGAGATCTGCTCCGAGAGCTTGGCCGCCCCCGTGAGCACGAAGAAGCCGCCGAAAAGGACGCGCAGAGCGTCAAGGAAGCACGCCATGGCCGCGCGCGCCCTCCAGGGAGCGCGGTCGCATTTTTTTTTATGAAAACTTTTTGCAAGTAAACCAAACTCGGAAAACAATCAGGTATAATACAACTTAACAGCTGCAAATTAAATGGTACCAGTGCCACTTGTCTAAAAGGACAAGATAGTGCTGTTTACAAATACTTAATACTTCAAGAACACTGGCCAAAATTTTATTGTCTTCCCACACCGGGAGTCGAACCCGGGCCGCCTGGGTGAAAACCAGGAATCCTAACCGCTAGACCATGTGGGATGACGTTTGTAAGCTCTCGCAGAT
The DNA here is from genome assembly GCF_000299155.1 of Elephantulus edwardii. Classification (NCBI taxonomy): domain Eukaryota; kingdom Metazoa; phylum Chordata; class Mammalia; order Macroscelidea; family Macroscelididae; genus Elephantulus; species Elephantulus edwardii. The sequence goes on along the minus strand of NW_006399820.1, from coordinate 60,372 downwards.
TGACTAGATGTAGTGGACTATAGACCAGAGAAGACGTTATTAAAATTTTTTTCTCTCTTCTGGAAATACTATACAAGACATTTCAGTCATATCTTTAAGAACGACTAAATCAGATCTAAGAAAAAACAGAGAAAAAGTTACAACCTATGGATTAATTTTTTTACGTTTTTTAAATTTTTCTTTAATGTCAGTGAGTGCCAATCAGCAAAGAATTTAGTCTTGGATAGTCTTGCCTTAAAAAAGTGAAAGAATTGTTTTTAAAATAACAATTTCTAATATTAAGTTTAAGAAAAGTTTATTGGAGTATACAGGGTATCAATATTCTCCATTTAGTTAATATATTATTTCTTTCATGGAGAATTCTCTGTTGACTTATTCACCAAAATACTTTACTGGATTAAAGTGTTCAATGGACAGGCTAGGACTCATAGTTTATTGACTGAGAGCTTATTAACGTGAAGAAAGTGTCCAGTACTAGGGAAATAAAGAGTAGTCAGCAAGGTAGAAAAGCCCAAGTTCTCACCAGCCAGCCAATTAGGGAAGGGCTGTTTTACCCATCCACCAGAGGAGGGCAGTATCAGACCATGCTTTGGAGTGCAGGAGCCCGCCAAAATTTGAATTGAAGGATAGAAGGAAAATTGATGCCTTTGAGCTGTGGTGCTGGAGAAGAGTGTTGAGGGTACCATGGACTGCCAAGAAAACAAACAGATTCATCCCAAAGAGGATTAAACCAGGCTGCTCCTTGGAGGCAAGGATTCTGGGGCTTCGTCTGACATACTTTGGACATGTAAGGAGGGACTGGTCCTTGGAGAGGGTCATCATGCTTGGGAGGGTGAGGGACGGCGCAAGAGGGGAAGACCCTTTATGAGGTGGATTGATTCATTGACTGGGGTAATCGGGATGGGTGTGTCAGAGGCAGTGTGATTGGCATAGGATAGAGCAGGGTTTAAGGCTGTTGTACACAAGGTCGCGATGGCACGTTGTTATTGTTGTGGTTGTTGTTGTTGTTATGTGCCCTGGAGTCGCTTGTGACTCATAGCAACCCTATTTACAACAGCCCTAAACTCTGCTCTGTGCGGGACAGGATAATATCCATACCATACAAGGGAGTCCACTGAATACCATTATCATTCAGATATATGCACCAACAGACAGAGCCAAGGAAGAGGATATAGAAGATTTTTACAATCGGAGATCGATGGAACATGCAATCAAGATGCAGTGATAATAATGGGTGACTGAAATGCAAACGTTGGGAACAGAGAAGATTCAGTAGTTGGAAAACATGGACTAGGTGACAGAAATGGAGCTGGAGAGAGAATGAATTTTGCACAATGACTTATTCATAGCAAATACGTTTATTAAGATACATAAACCCAGGTTATAAACATGGATTGCCCCTGATGGTATGCATAGGAATCAGATCGATTACATTTGCTGAAGACGGCGTGTTATGTTGTTTTAACAACAACAAAATCTTGGGGAATTTCAAGTTACCTGAAGGTGGATTCTGAAGGGTGGAGCAGAAGAATCGACAAGAATAGGCAGAGTTTTAATTGAACTGCTGCCTTCTTTTCTGAAGCAGCCACAGAAAATGTCTTACTGGATTGGCCAAAGAAATTTTAAGAAGTAGGAAATTTATGAGGTTAAGTATGTAAACAAAGTTTACGATTTAGTATGTTGTTAAGTGCCGCGGAATAGACGATGACTCCGCAATCCTATGAACAACTGATCTGAACCCTGACCTTTCCTGCACCATCTTCATCACCTCTGACACACTAGAGCCCATTGCTGCATCACTGTCCATCACCTTGAGGACTCTCCCTCTCTCACTGACTTCCCACCTTTCGAAACATAATGTCCCTTCCAAGCAATCGCCTCTCTTAACATGCCGAGAGTATGAGAAATTAAGCTTCACCAATTTTGCCTCCAAGGAGCGTTTTGGCTTCACTTTTCCCAAAACTTCTCTATTCTTTTTCTTTTCTTTTTTTTTTCTTTTTTTTTTTAACTAATGTTACTGAACGTTTAGAGACTTGGGATTTCCATTCATTCACTGTTGCACTTTTTTCCCTGCACACCTCCTCCCCCCAATTCACTTTTCTCCTTGAAAAGTAAAAGAAAAACTCTTCATTGTTATGCAATCCCTCCCCCCAAGTCCACTCCACTGTGCAGCCTCATTCTGGACTCCTATCATGACAATAATACCCAATCATACATCCCTTGTAAACAGTTCTCTCCCTCATCTGTTTCAATGCAGTATACATCATTCCTCCCCTCCTTCTCTGTCTTCCCTCAATCCTGATATCAGTCCCATTTTACAACAGTGGCCCTAAGACTTCTCTATTCTTTTAGCAGTTCATAGAACAATCCCTACTCTTTTCCAACACCATGCCTTTCATTGATTCTTCTGTCCTCCTTATTCATTGTCTAACTCTCAGATACATAGCTAATTATAGAAAAGACCATGGCCTAAATCAAACTCTCCTTAGTTTCAAACTGGCATAATTGCTCCTCAGTAATTTGAAGAGATCCCCAACATCAAATGTTTCCAATGCAATCTGTCTCTTGATCTAACCTGTAAGACATGTTCAATATAGACAAAATTAGAAAGTCAGAGAGATAGGAAGAAATGAAGGAATCAAGAAGTGCCAAGATTAGTGAGGAACCAAATATTTAGAGCTCATCAATGGAATATACATTGGTGGCATAATTTTAGTGCATTCACCCTCTGCCAGTGATATGAAAAGAAAGTTGCTGTGAAGCTATGCAGGTGTCCTTGTACTTGTCCCAGGGCTAGATTTGCGTGCTTTCCATCCATTGAGCCCTTTCACTCATCGACTCTGGTTTTCATAATCACCAATCAATAGGAACTTTGATAAGGCTGAGAGTACCAGTGCATAACTAAGAAATCAAGCAATGTCCCTATTCTAAACATTTTAACCTCGTTTCCCTTGCTCCTCAATATGTATTTGAAAATATAAAAATAAAAATGAACAAATATGTTTGAAATTACTTCAATATCATAACTCATGGAATTCCTAATTCTTCTGTAAGCCTTTCTAATTAATCTAAAGCCTCAGGCACTGCCCTTCAAATACTACCAGAAAACCATGATTCTGTTGCCTACCACCAGAAGAACCATCTTGCAGGCAGAGGTTAGAATGGAAAAGGCAGGTTTGTTATACTTCATTATATAGGAGACCAGGGGTATAGCTTTTCCCAAATCTGTATTCAAAAGGGAAAATTTTGAAGAAGGAAGGTCAGGTTAAGGGCATAAAGTAAGCTCACATTTATTTAGCACTTTTAGAATTCCTGAACTGATGGAGCCAGAAGGGTTAATAAAGAAACAGTCTGCACACAGATGTCTCTTTGGCCTTCCTCAATCCAGATGGGGTGTGGGAGAGGAATGTGTCCTTGAGTCTGCATACCGATGGGGACCTTGGGCGCTTGCATACAAAGTCCAAGAATATTCATCTTTCCATAGCATAGTCTTATTCCTTCTGGTAAACAGAGATATGGAAGCAAGAAAGATTCAGTGAGAATATTCTGTGCTAAGCAAGTCCAAACAAGTCTAGTTTCTGGTAAATAAATTCCCCACACCCCAAATCATGAATGCCTGCACGTAGACTGGTTTTGGATGATTATAAATACTAAACGAGCCAGGCCTAAGGGTCTGCAGTTCTTGTCCCATCTGTGTGAGTGTGTGTTTCTTTGCTGCAGTCCTGTCCTGTCTTCTGTGTGTGTCTGTCTCTTTACGTTCATTTCTCCCAGGAAGAAAAAGTTGTGGACTGCAACACTGAACATATGTGAAATCCTGCTAATACAGACACCAGTTTTGGATCTCATGTAAATGAAAAAGAAACGTGTGAAACCACTGAGGATCTGTGGTTTATGTTTCATATCTGTCATGAATTTAATTGTGCACCACTGCAAATATGTATATAATACTATAAAGTGGAACTGCATAATGATATCCCTGGTATAAACCAGTGTTAGGAGGATTAAGGATGGAATTCCCTAAACTCATCTCAATCCTAATCTGATGTAAACTGTCTTCTCAGGGTGGGGCCAGGAATATCATTTATTTTAGTATTTGAGCCAAGGGATGGGTGACAGGAAAGAGATGCTTGTTATTAGCAAAAAATTATTCAAGAGCAGAGTGTATCTTTTTTAGTGAGGAAATTAAGTGGAATGTGACTCTCTGGATCCAGATCCCTTCATAGCAAAATGCCTTGTCACTGGGGAAGAGCAAACACATAGAATATAGTGCTCACAAATGCCAACAGGAACAAGTACTTTCCCCCACAGCAGAGAGAGTTTGTATCTGAGTTTGGACTTTTAGTCACCTAAACAAGAATAAATTGGCATTTGTTAGAGTTATGTTCTTGAAGCAACCTTGTCACAGCAGTACTAGATAACCAAAACTTATCTAATAGAAAAACAAAACAAAAGGTAGTGGATTTTCTCCAAAGTGTTAACCAGAGAAGAACCCATGTTTGCATCTACTAACAATGGAAGTACTCTCACTGATCTTTCAGAGATGTCTGTGACAAAACAACATGATAGTTTCAGTTACAATATGTTTTCATAGATTATTATTAGAAAAATTAACAAGAAAATAGAAACACTAGGAAATTGATATTGCTTCTTTAAAGTTTCTGAGTAAATGTAAAAGGATATCAGACTCCAGCTCTTCTCTCAACGCATAGACAAACACTGAATTATATATAATGCATTGTAACAAAAGTCTGCAGTTTCATCCAATATGACCGTGTCTGAAGTAATAAGAACTCTCAAAATTCAGTCTGGGCTCAAGATAGCAATTTGAGAACATGTATAATCTTAATTGTAAATAATTCTTGTAAATTTCCACTTTGTACTTTGTTATTGGTTTTTAACAACTAGAGATATGGCAATAAAATGATCACTATGTGTAAGTTTTTGTAATGTCTTTTTACTTACTTCATGGTCTTGGATCATGACTTTTCAGTGCTTCAAACCTGTTCTTGAGATTATCTTTAAATTCAGGTGGGATAGACTCAAGATCATTCTTTCGTTCCTATGGACTTGTTTTAATTTTCTTCTACTTCAATTACAACTTGAGTATGAGTAGTTGATATTCCACAGTCAGCACCTAGAATGGTCTTGTCTTCTGAGACCAAGTTTCTCCAGCTATTCTTTCCGCAGATGCAGTCAATATGATTCCTGGGCAGTCCAACAAGTGAAGTCCATGTATATAGGTCACCAACTGTAGTATTGTGCTTTTTTCTTTTATATGAAAGGTATTTTCAGTGAATAAATCATTGATTATACAAAATATAATCATTCAATCCCTGGCCTCATTTCTGTTACCAAGGCCATAATTTTCAATTCCTGTCTTTATCTCTTTTGCATTCCAGGCGCCAATCGTTATTAACATATCTCGATGTCAGGTTTGATCAATCTCAGACTGCAGAAGTTGTTAGAAATCTTCAGGTTCCTCTTCTTTGGTTCTCGTTATTGGTGCTAAAATTTGAAAAATAATTGTAGTAGCAGGTTTTCCTTGCACATTTATGGATAATATAAACTGTCACTGACAGCATAGTACTTCAGGATAGATCTTCAAATGGTCTATTTGGCTATAAATGCAACACTTGTTTCTTCCTTAATTTTTCATTACCAGCATAGTAGATCAAATGATTGTCTGATTCAATGTGGCCAACACCAGTCTATTTCAATTTGTTAATACCTAGATTGTCAAGCCTATGAGTACCAGTTCACTTTCTACAACATTCAATTTTCCTGGATTCATACTTCATAGCTTCCATCTTTCCAAGCATGAAGTCCTTTTCCAAGGAATTGTCTCACCTACCTACATGTCCCAAGTATGGAAGATGAAGCTTCTTCATCTTTGCTTTAAGGAGCATCCCAGCTGTACTTTCTGAGGGTCAGTAAAGGAGAGGAAAAACTTCCAATGTGATTGACTAGCACAATGACTTCAGCAATGGGTGGGGCTCCTGTGTGAGGATGGCACAGGACAGGGCAGGGATCAGGTCAGCTGTCCATAAGGCCGCTATAAATCATACTCAACTTAACAGCACCTAACAACAAAAACTTGCTTCATACGTTATTCCATGTTCCAATTATCCATGATTGTTTGCACTTAGTTTTTCTCATATTTGGTATATTCTTCTCTAAGGGATCTAACTCCCATGCTATATATCTAACTGCACTCCTCTAGTGTTCACAGGTTTTTAAGGATCTATTATTTCAGAGCTTCCTAGTCTGTCTTAATCTGGAAACTGCTAAAACCTGTCCACCATGAACAACCTTGCTGATATTTGAAAACCCACTAACCACTTCCAACATCACAGCAAAACCCATAGGATACCACCCAGGATGAAAGCAAGAGATTATTACAAAGACAGGGGATAAAGAAAAGACCAAAATGGATGTCAGTAGGGATTCTGAAAATTGCACTAGAAAATATAGAAGCCAAAACAAAGGGAAAGAATGCCAAAACAAAAGATATAAGCAGAAAATTCCAAAGGGCAGTTAAAGAAGACAAAGTAAAATATTATAAGGAAATGTGCAAAGAGCTGGAGTCATAAAAGGGAAAGGTAAGAATTTACTCAGCATTTCTCAAGCTGAAAGAACTTCAAAACAAAATCAGGTCTTGGTTTGTAATATTAAAGGACCCAATGGGCAAAATCTTGAATAATACAGAAAGCATCAAAAGAAGACATAAAGAATACAGAGTCATTGTGCCAAAAAGAATTAGCTGACACAGGACCATTTCAGGAAGTAGCATTTGATCAAGAATCAATGGTAATGAAGAAAGAAGCTCACACTACACTGAAGGCACTGGCAAAAAACAAGATCCCAGAATCTGATGGTTATCAAGGGGCGTATTTCAACAAACAGATGTAGGCCTGAATGTACAACCCAGAAAGCCTTGGTTTTATTTATTTAACAGAATGTGACCATGATCTTGACTATGCTCCCAATTCAAGATCTGTGTAATCTTATCTCTGCAATAATCTTCCTATAGATATATGAAGACCTTGCTCCCTTACAAGCTTCTAGCTCTGCTCTATCTTTGTGAGGCCTTCCTCAACCATCTCTTTTAAAATTGCTTCTTTCTACCACTCAGCTCTCCACTCTAAACCCTTTAGTTCTTATCCTTTAGCCTGTTTTGTCAACACTGTTAACTGAGCTCTGGTGGCTTATTGGAAAGAAGTTGTACCCAAAGGCATGAGGTTTGAATTCACCAGTTGCTCAGCAAAAGAAAATTGAGCAATCTCTTCCCACGCAATTAACTGCTTTTGAAAGCTTGCTGGAGCATCAGAGGTTCCATCCAACTCAACACAACATAATATTTGTTTATACTGATATACTAGATCTATTTTTGCTAATTTTCTATTTCTCACAACTAAAATATAACTAATTCTACAAAGAAGATATTTTGCCTATCTTATTCACTGCATTTAGAACAATGTCAGACATATGCTAAATACTAAAAAAGAATTTGTTGAATGGATGGGAAAAATGAATGGCTAGCTGATTGATTGGATACTTTACATAAAATACGTGTGTGTATATGTTATCCCCAATATCCATTATTTTCTAGTCCCAGAGATAGATCCATGACAATCCAAATGAGCTCCTATGTAAAGTGCTATTGTGTACCATATCCTTAGCTGACTGGGGGTGGGGGTGGGGGGTGTTCAGAGGCAATTAATTTCATGAGATATTATCCATCCTTCTGCAGATCAGCTGGTGGCCTCAAACACGGTGCCTTTGGGCTTGCATTGCAGCTTCTTGCCACTAGACTACTGGGCAAGTAAAGTAGTTCTTTTTACTATGTTGGAGTGTCTTCATTACTGTAGTTGTTATGTGCCATTGAGTCACCTGTCACTCATTGCAACCCTATATACAATACCTCTGAAAATTACCCTACCACTGCTTACCTTTCTTAATGGAGCCAATGGTGAATTGAAACCACTAGTGGATTGGACCCACTGAAAACAGGCAGCCTTTGGGTTAGCAGCATCACTCAGTACAGACTAGGTACTGTGCCACTAACCACTCCTTGGGAGAAAGATGAGCTCGTTCCTTCTAGAAAGGATTAGGAAACTGACAAAAGGTCGACATAAGTCGGAAATTACTTCATGTCGACTGCATTTAGTGTTGGGTTTTGGTAACCCATAGAGTTATTTCAAAGATTATCAAATAATCCTGTTAAAACAAGGCCTACAAGATAAGACAATAAACTGTGGATTTCCAAACTCGTGAAAGCTACCAAGATAAGTCATTAACTAAAATCTCTTTTCGCCATCCAAAAAGCTCTGTTGATCTCGTGTGTGAAAAACTGTGCGTTCCACCCAAAGCCTGCCCTTGCCCCTCTGGTGGTTTGAATTCACCAATAGCTCTGAGGTAGAAAGTCAGGTAATCTCCTCATGCAGACTTTACAGAAAAGCGATTTCTGCTTGTTTTAGCAGTTAGTAGAGTGTTTCTTTTTTTCTATTTAGCAAACTGTAGAAGACTGAAAGTGTCACAAAAAGCTTGCAACTGGCAATCACACTCACTCATTACCATGGTTACAACTCATAGCAGTTCTCCATCGGGTTTCTGAGACAGTAAATCTTAACTGGGAGACAGCCCATCTCTCACCAAATAGAGTAACCAGTGGATTCTAACTACTTGAGATCCAAGGTCACTGAGTTAGAAGTATAACTCACTAAGGAGTATTCCAGAGCTTCCTGAAAAAAAAAACAACAAAAAACAAACAAAAAAAAAACACCTCATTACTATTAAGTAGCAAGCAACTCACAACTCACCTCCCACCCCTGCAGACTTTTGGAGGCAGAAAACGCTAGACTCTAAACACTCAGCCAAAATTTAGGGGTCAACAAAGTTTCTTTATTAAGCCCGCGAGTCAAGAACATCAGTTAATGTTCAAACGGTTCTGATCCCAAGGAGAACCAATTATTGGGTTTATATACAGAGATTGGGCAAAGTTCCTGGTAGTTGGCTGTTGAGATTTATTCACATTCAGGAGTCATTATTTTTTCTGACTTCTCATGGGTGTCCAGGCCAGGTACAGGATGTATAATCAGGGAGTGGTAAGTGGAGGACATAAAGCTTAGCAACGCGTGTCACTACCAAAATTATTAAGGCATGTTGTTGTTGTTATGTATCGTCAAGTGACTTGCGACTCATAGTGACCCTATGTACAAGATCCGTAAACCCTGCTCTATCCTACGCCAATCTTACTGTCTCCCACACATCTACTCCCATTAATTACCCCAATCACTGAATCAATCCGTCTCATCAAGGGTCTTCCTCTCTTGCGCTGTCCCTTCACCCTCCCAAGCGTGATGTCCCTCTCCAAGGACTGGTCCCTCCTTGCAACATGTCCAAAGTATGTCAGGCGACGCTTCAGAATCCTTGCCTCCAAGGAACAGCCCTGCTTCATCCTCTCCAGGACGAACATTTCTTAAAATGCCTGTCCTAGTGGCAAGAAGCTGCGCTGCAGTCCTGAAGGCTGTTCAAGACCACCAGCTGCTTTGCGGAAGGATGGGTAATCTTTCCTCCTGTGTGATTAATGGCTCCTGAAAGCCTACCGGAGGCTCCGCTCCAACTCTATGGAACACGTAACAACAATGTTGACATATAAGATATATATATAATGGCTTCTCGAATGCTTAACATGTAAACTGCTACAATACCATAACTTTGCAGTTTGTATCATGACTTCAGATGCTGTAAGCTGGCAGAGTAATTTATAGGGTACTGTTTGTTATCAATCTAACGATTTATGCCCTCTTCCCGTAGATGTAATTATTATTGACAAAAAAATAATGAGCTATCACCTCATCCCATACTGCATGTGTTAAGTATCCCCTCTACGTGTCCAAGAATCAAATGTAAATTCAAAGCTGAACATTTTGTCTTAGGGTACCTTGCAAACTCCAAACTTTGTGTGGAATAAGTTTTTAAATTGAAAGGGAAAAAAGTATTGGTGTTGGAATAATGATGGTATCATAGCAATGTTTTAAAATGTTAGATGTGTGCATTTAAATTGAGGTATTATACTCAGCGTTGAAATTAAAAAGGATAGAAAGAAAATACAATTGTTCAATGTTGATTTGGTGATTTTGAAGCAAGGTGAAGAGGACCTAAGTTTTATTATCCTTAAGCCTCGTTGCATACACTCTGAATATCTCAAAATTCAGTTTTAACAAGTGAAAAACATGGGAGCAGGGAGGAGTCTGGAAGTTATGATTTAAAAGGGAGGGGGAATGGGCAATGGGAAAATACCAAAAACTCTAGTTCTTGAAGGCCTTGAAAACCTGTTAACCGTATTACCGACCATAAAAGGATACTCCATTTCAAAGCAGACACTGAGACTTTGCTTTCCTAAATCAGTCATTTGACTCATTGTAGCTGGAAGGAAATGACTCGTTGTAGCTGGAAGGAAATTTTCAAGAAAGCCAGGTGGAATACTCAAGAAAATGGACTCCTGACATGTAGAATTAATCGCAGGCTTGCAATTAATGCATTACATGCAATCCTAACCGTAGCTGAATTCAAGGATTTAAATGTTTTAAAGTGGCTAACATTGCTTCCATCTACAAAATGCTATGTCCTAACAATCTGAAAAGTACTTATAATGCAACTCGCCATAGAAGGCGAAATACACCATTGACCTAGATAACTGCAGCTTTGGAGTAAGTGGAGAACTGTAAATTGATACTTAGATATCAAAATACTTAAGCAAGCGTAAAATACAGTAATGTGCATGACAGCTACTCTCATGAAACAGGAGGTGGCTCTGAGAAGAGCCTTTTGGAATGTCTTTTAAGAACTTAAGCCCTCTCCCCGCGGATGCGGCGGGCGAGCTGGATGTCCTTGGGCATGATGGTGACACGCTTGGCGTGGATGGCGCACAGGTTGGTGTCCTCAAAGAGCCCCACCAGATAGGCCTCGCACGCCTCCTGTAGCGCCATGACGGCCGAGCTCTGGAAGCGCAGGTCGGTCTTGAAGTCCTGGGCGATCTCGCGCACCAAGCGCTGGAAGGGCAGCTTGCGGATCAGCAGCTCGGTGGACTTCTGGTAGCGCCGGATCTCGCGCAGCGCCACGGTGCCGGGCCGGTAGCGGTGAGGCTTCTTGACGCCGCCGGTGGCCGGCGCGCTTTTACGGGCTGCCTTGGTGGCCAACTGCTTACGCGGGGCCTTGCCGCCGGTAGACTTGCGGGCTGTCTGCTTAGTACGAGCCATCTCCTAAAATTTCAAAAGTACTGGGAAGTTTAGGGAGAAGTCTTTTTATAGACAAAGGGAAATTCTGATTGGTCTGCAAGTTTTCAACGCTCTCGCGAATTAAAACTATTGACTGGAAATGAGAGCAGTGATTGGTCAAAAAGTACGGGCTCTGATTGGATGAATTTCTCACCGGCCCTATCCTCTTTTCACTGTGGTTATCCATGGTCATTAGATGACAATTTGTAAATTAGCGTTTCTCAAACTATACCATATTCATGATGTTCTCTGTGGAAATCTTCATTATGACGCAAAAGGTCGGAAATGAGGTCCGAGATTCTGAGGATCATGTTTTAAGAATAACTAATTTTATTTTTTATTTCCCACTAGAAATGTTTTTCTCTGGACTTTTGAGATAAACTTAAAGTTGTCTGGACTACCAGGAATCTCCACTCAACCTTTGACCTAATAGCAAAATTCCCTTCTTAGTGAAACATTTGAGGTACAGTCGAGCACGTAACTACAACAGTTTATTTAGGAGGACGCTCTGGTGGCCCAATGGAAAAAACTAAAGAAACACGGTTTAAATCCAAAAACTCTTCCGAAGGATAAAGATGGGCAGTCTCTTCCCCTGCTATTTTCTACCTCTGTGAAATCCGCTGAAGAGTCAGCTATGGAACTCGATGGTGCCTAGCACTTTAGGGGAGCTGACTGCTTCATCTTTCTACTGAGGATTGATTGGTGGACAGTTATCAGCCTCTTAACTGAGCGCCGAATATCCTTTGCTGAGCAGAATGGTTCAGAATTTCACTGTAAAGACTACCATTTTGCCAATGATTCTGAAGGCACCCATCTCTATTATTCATATCTAATGAATGCTAACGAAGGAACTCGGGTGGCTGAATCCTAGAAGTTGCGCTAAGTGAATTCTCTGGTGATTCAAATCCACCAGTGGCTACGCGGGAACCCTCTGGAGTCAGCTCAGTCAGTTCCTCAATGAGCTAGTCACCTACTCCACAATTGCTTGTGTAGAGCAGTTTTGACTAGAATATGACATTTTGCCTATTTCTGCAAATACCTTAAGAATGCTTAGACTTGGCCTGATTTTTAAAAATCCCAAAACTGAATTGTGAGACCACCCCAAATCTACTCCCTGAACATTTTCACCAAGAAGCTAGCACAATTTCTTTCAAAAAGTGCAAGCTTAACCAAAGCGTTTGTGATCAATGGTTACGTATATGCTGCATGAACCGATTAAGGTTTTCTATTCCAGTTTTCTCATATCATATCCCAGTTACAAACTCTTCATGTGACATTGTAGTGGCTCTGAAAAGAGCCTTTGGGTATTAAAGAAGAGCACTGTTGAGTTGGTTTACTTGCCCTTGGCCTTGTGGTGGCTTTCAGTCTTCTTGGGCAGCAGCACCGCCTGGATATTGGGCAGGACTCCGCCTTGTGCGATGGTCACGCGGCCCAGCAGTTTGTTGAGTTCCTCGTCATTGCGAATGGCCAGCTGCAAGTGACGAGGGATGATGCGCGTCTTCTTGTTGTCGCGTGCAGCATTGCCCGCCAGCTCCAGAATTTCGGCCGTCAGATACTCCAACACTGCCGCCAAGTAGACAGGAGCGCCAGCGCCCACGCGTTCGGAGTAGTTCCCCTTGCGGAGCAGACGGTGGACACGGCCCACAGGAAACTGAAGGCCAGCTCTCGAAGAGCGGGTCTTTGCCTTAGCGCGAGCCTTACCACCCTGCTTTCCACGTCCAGACATGACTAATAAGCCGGGTAGAGGACTAAACCAAAGAACTGAAGAGCGGAAATAAGTAGCCTGAGAGGCTAAGAGCTAAGTTATTATACCCTACGGTAGTACAACAAAACAGCCTATGAGACTGCAGTAACTCAAATTTAAGCCAATCCCATTGTAAGCCTAAGAAGCCTGATTTACATAAAGCGTTTCTTAGTGAAAGGTCAAGTTATTTAAATTAAACAGGAAAGAGCCAATGAGAATGTGGCATAGGAACTCACCTATTGCGGAGCAAGTTACAAAAACAGCCAATCATAACCTGTAGTTCTGCTATACCAGATTTGCATATGTACCTAACAAATAATAAGGGTATTCTCGGCTGAGCAGAATATACTCTGACTTTTGGTTCTTTTGTGTGAGATTCACAATGCCAGAGCCAGCCAAGTCCGCTCCTGCCCCGAAGAAGGGCTCCAAGAAGGCAGTAACCAAGGCGCAGAAGAAGGATGGCAAGAAACGCAAGCGCAGCCGCAAGGAGAGCTACTCCGTGTACGTGTACAAGGTGCTGAAGCAGGTCCACCCCGACACCGGCATCTCCTCTAAGGCCATGGGCATCATGAACTCCTTCGTCAACGACATCTTCGAGCGCATCGCCGGCGAGGCGTCCCGCCTGGCGCATTACAACAAGCGCTCTACCATCACGTCGCGGGAGATCCAGACGGCCGTGCGCCTGCTGCTGCCCGGGGAGCTGGCCAAGCACGCCGTGTCCGAGGGCACCAAGGCCGTCACCAAGTACACAAGTTCCAAGTAAATGCCTATATGCGTAAAAGGTATTAACAACCAAAGGCTCTTTTAAGAGCCATCCATGTTGTCTACTAAAGGTCTGTAACTTCATACGTAAGGATCATGTGAATCATTACAGGCAGTTCCTGCCATTTGGGTGTGATTTTGTCCTTGCAGCCTTTTGCAGATGTTTTCAGTTTCTATTTGCCATAATTTTACCTTTGACAGCGATTATCTAATGGATCACAAAGCATTTTTGAAGCGGCTACATTTCCCAAGGGCATTTAACTCCTAAACACTTAATTTTGACATAACCAGCCTTTGAATTTATCCACCTGGAAAACTGGTCTACTTTTGTTTATATAAAAGGTTACCAGTCAGAATACATTATGTAGTGGGTTTAGCTTCATAAATAACCCTAATGAAATAATTAGAAAAACTGAAGAAAATTAAACTCGTTTTGTAGTTTGCTGTCACTTTGAGAACGACTAAACAAGTAAATTGCTGCCTAGCCCACAGAACTTTTAAAGCAATCTTCTATCTCCGTCGTTAAAATGAACATATCTGAACATTCCTGGATTATTTAAAAGTAACTAAAATGCCACAAGGCAAGGTCCAGAACTCTCATCCGCTATGTTTTCTACCTGCCTGAACCTCGCGTTGGTATATGCCCTGAAGTAAGACTCAGTGACCCCAAGGGCATAGATCTGAACTATCCTGTGCCATCTTCATCATGTTTGACACATATGAGTTTGTTGCTGCAGACACTCCATCGATCCATTTCATTGAGGGTCTGCTGACCCATTTTCAGAAGCATAAGAGAAAGGGTAACTTGATCAGGTGATACATATATTCTTTGAAAGTAAGTTTAATTTTTCAGGGTACTGTGGGGAGCTATGAGCATTACCAGTGTAAATCTGACTCCAAATGACATTTTCCACTTAATAGCTAATGACTTTCTGAAGAGGGGGAAAAAAATTCACAGCGCAGATAGCTGTGAATATTTTAAAATCCAAATTATAATCTGGCTCTGTTAATAAAATTTCTGCAGCCCTTCATCTAATTGAAGCATTTACTTCTTTTTCTCCAAAAGCAAAGTTGTAAATGTATGTATTCATATGAAAATAGACAAGCATGATTTAAAGAAAACGTCTCCTAGGACATCATAATACTGACCTGCTTGCCTGCCTTTTAAGTATTGAATTTAGGCATTTTTTTTTTAACAAAGGCAAGGCTGGTGTGCCCAAGTTTATTGAAAATATTACAGCACAGCAGACAGACTCAAATGGCTGTTTTGAAATTCATCCCAACTGTGGGCTGAGTGACCAGCAGGTTGGACAAACTGCCAAAGTCCAAGAGTTTCAGCATTTCCTTAGCATCAGGATCTACTTCAATGATCTCCTGACGCAGGGCTGAAACCTCTGGTACATAATTGTCTCTCCTTTCTCTCTCCTCCTCCTGCAGCTTAATGGAGATGCCTCTCACAGGCCCTCTCTGAATCCACTTCATCAGATGTGTGACAGCCTGCTATCTTGTTCAGGAGTTTCTTGCTGGGAATAATGGCAATCTCCTCGCACTCGCCTTGTTTGTGTGGAAGTCATTACCCAGGCGCGTGTAATATTTATCAATGATGACCAGGGCCACCTTCGTCACGGTTTTTGTGCAAATGTGGCCCGTGTTGGCGGGTCCTTGGTGAAAGAGCTAGGCAAATTTCTTAAACCCTCTTGAGCATTTCCTTACCACTAAAAAAGAATAATAAATATTAGCTATTGCATAGCATTGCTGGGGTGTTCAATAAAGCAATAAACTAAAGAACAGTGCCTACAAAAGCTTAAGCTTCTAGCTTTTCAGTTAGCAACAAAGCACTTTAACAGTTTGTACCACCCAAGGACTCAGAACTGAGGATAAACCTCTTTTAATGTATAAGGGGCCTTTTTGCCTCTTCTCTCTGTTTTCTTTGCATATCATTACATTTCTTTGTCTTTCTATATTGCATTCCCCTCATATAACTCTGACAGTTCTCTGCTGATGTACTGTTCCAGTCGTTTTGGAGCTTAGAAGGGGTCGTGGTACTAAGAATATTGTAGATGGATCATAGCTGAAAACAGGGAATACCAGAGGAATGTCTATCTGTGTTTCATTGATTATGCAAAGGTGGACCATAACAAACGGAGGCTGATTCTGAGAAGAATGGGAATCCCAGAACACTAGATCGTGCTAATGCAAAACCTATACTTAGACTAAGAGGCAGTCATCAGAACAGCAAGGAAACACTGGTTCAAAACTGGGAAGGGCATACACCAGGATGTTTCCTGTCTCCATACCTTTTCAACCAGTATGCAGAACAGATCATCTGGGAGGCTGGACTCTATGAGAAGAAATGTGGCATCAGGATTGGTGGAAGATCTATCAGCAATCTGCGTTATGTAGATGGCACAACCTTGCTTGCTAAAACTGAGGAGGACCTGAAACGCTTGCTGCAGAGGGTCAAGGACTGCAGACTCCAATATGGATTGAGGCTCCATATCAAGAAGACAAAGATTCTCACCATTGGACCAATTGGCAGCATCACAATGGATGGTGAAGAGATTGAAATTGTTCACAGCTTTAGTTTGCTTGGCTCCACAGTAAACACTCTTGGCACTGGCAGCCAGGAAATTAAAAGATATATTGTGGTGGGAAAGTCTGCTGTTAGGACCTCTCCAAAGTACTGAATAGCAACGGTGTCACTCTGGAGACTAAGGTGCATCTGATACAGGCTATGGTCTTTGCAATCAATAACTTGTTATGCATCAGAGAGTTGGACAATGACTAGGGAGGATAGAAGGAGAATTGATGCCTTTGAGCTGCGGTGTTGGAGAAAAGTATTGAGTGTACCATGGACTGTTAAGAAAACAAACAGATTCATCCTAGAGAGAGTTAAACCAGGCTGCTCCTTGGAGGCAAGGGTTCTGGGGCTTCATCTGACATACTTTGGACATGTTGTAAGGAGGGACCGGTCCTTGGAGTGGGACGTCATGCTTGGTAGGGTGGAGGGACGGCACAAGAGGGAAAGACCCTCTATGAGGTAGATTGATTCAGTGACTGGGGTAATCGGGATGGGTGTGTCAGAGGCAGTGCGATTGGCACAGGACAGAGCAGAGTATAGGACTGTTGTACATAGGGTCACTATGAATCACAAGTGACAGCACATAACAACGACAACAACATGTAACTCCAAACTAGAAGCTTCTTGAGGCGGCAGGAAGAGCTCCTTCTACAAATTACTAAGTGTGTTCTTTAATTGGAATATAAATTGGCTGCTGTTAAGAGCCAAACTGGTCTGAATAACTTTCATGTGTGACACTAATCACTTCAAAGGAAATAAGTGGTGTGAATTCTTGTGACAAAAGCCTGATGAGCTTAAGAACGGAGACCTTTCCCTCCCTCTCCCCGCAAAATTAAATCATCTTCAGACTCTGGTTCAAGTAGCTGCTACTTCCTTAATTCTCTTTTCTGGAATAAATCATTTCTGAAAAAGAACAATCACCTTCTGCCATCTACCCTCATTATACATTCTATGTATCTATATTAGGTGTGAGTGTGTACGGATATTGTCTGACTAGGGTAGAGAAGAATTTTTAAAGAACCAGAGAAAAAGAAATCACAAGTTGAAAATAATTAAGTATGGCATTTTACCTTCTATATTTCTGTTCTGAATACAAAAACATATCCAGGGTAAGAGAGATATGGTATGTGTCTGTATGTCATGTGGGGGAATGAAAATACCAATGAATAGTTATTTTTGGCAACTGCAGTTTTCACCACTATCTATGGGAGATCATTCAAATCAAAATGAATTGCAATAGGTACTATTTTTTATACACCTCTGACCAAGTATCCCACAGCTATCCCAAAGCTTTCAGGAACATGACTAAACGTATCATACTGTCACTAATTGCGCTTATTTATCCAAGTCTGGAGTCTATCTCCATCTCAGAAAGCTGCTTTTCACTTTCTACAAATATTTACAATTATTAAAAATCCAGTTGGTAGTAGCTTCTATTTGGTTTTTAGTATTACTCAGATCTCTGGTCTTTAGTGAACACCTGGGAATACCATAAATACTTAGGAGTAGAAGTATGACAACAAACAATTTTCAGCCATAATGAAATATTATACAGTCAATAAAAATAATGTAGAAACAAGCTGCACTGCAATCCCAGAGGCATGCAATTTGAATTCACCAGATGGTCTGCTGGAGAAGGAGGGTCAATCTCCTCCTGTGCCAATCAGATCCGATTTGACGGTACACACACACACACACACACACACACACACACACACACAATAATAATAATAAAATAAAATTTAAAAAAATTCATGTAGAAACAATAAATATAAAATATGATCATGTGATTCTATGGATAGAGAGGAAACAAGTTGTCAAGCAGTGTATTCACATCTATATAGAACAGAATAGAACCATTCTATAAGGTTTAGCTGTGGTGTTGGAGAAGAGCACTGAACATCTCATGGACAGCAAAAGAACACATATGGTCTTGGAGAAGGTAAGAATGAGGAGGCTTTGCCTCACATACTTTGGCATGTTGCTAGGAGGGGCTATTCCTTGAAGAAGGACATAATACTACGAAGGTTGGAGGGTCGATGAAGGAGAGGAAGACCCTCAGCCAGGTATATTGACATGGTGACTGCTGAAATGGGCTCTTGTTTGTTAGGAAGTGTGAGGATGACACAGGATAGAATGGAATTCAGATCTTTTGTTCATATGGTCACTATGAGTCATACTCAACAAGACCTAACAGCAACACAATGTTTCCAAGGCTATAATGTTTATAGGAGCAGAATACCATATCATTTTCCTGCAAAGTGGCTAGTGAATTTGAACTGCTGACCACTTGGTTATTTAGCCATCTAGGGCTGCTTATGAATCTGCCAGTCAAGCAACTAAAAAGATTGCTATCAAAATGTATTTCATAAGATAATTACTCTTTCCTCACCTCAAAGGCAGCAACGGCAAACTGAAAATAATTTAAAATCCTTTCTGTCAAAAAAATTAATTTTTAGTACAATGGAAAATAAGTTCATAATCCCAAAGCTGGACAATGAATAAGGCCAAAGAAAATCTGAAGCATTTGAATTGCAGTGTTGGTGAAGAACTTTAAATCAACCATGCTAGAAGAACAGATAATTCTATCTTAAATGAAATGCAGTTAAAAGCTGTTTAGAAGTGAAGATGTCAAGAATTGGTTTTACGTGTTTTAAACACATTATTAGGAGGAACCAGTCCCTGGAGAATATAACACTTGTTAAAGATATTATCAAAAATGTAGTCTTTCAATGAGATGGATGGACTCCACAGTTGCATAATGACAGCAACAATGGGCACAAATAAAGCAATGATTATAAAAATGGTGCAAGACCAGGTAGGTTTTTGTTCTGTTGTACAGAGGGTCAGTATGAATTGGAAATGACTGAGTCACTCGACAGCAAAAGAAAAATTTACTAGCCTTATTCTTATTTCACCACAGAATAATGAAAACTGTGACAATTATTAATATTAGGTATGTATGAACATTGGGAAAATAAAGATTTGGAAACCAAACTCCTTCATCGTATAATTGAGAAGTGTTTTAAGTCACTTGAGCTTCTCAGCAGCTGTGTTGGGCTAGAATAGTGATTTCTTTACATTTTTGTTGTTGCTATTGTGTGCCGTCGAGTTGCTTGCACTCATAGCGACCTTATGTACAACAGCTCTGAACCCTGCTCTATCTGGTTATTGTCTCTGGTTCACCTACCCCCATTCCTCTAGCCACTGAATCAATCCATCTCATCAAGAGTCTTCCTCTCTTGCCCTCTCCCTTCCGAGTATGATGTCCCTGTCCAAGGACTAGTCCCTCCTTGTAACATGCTCAGAGTATGTCAGACACAGCTTCAGAATTCTTGCTTCCAAGGAGCAGCCTGATTTCACCCTCTCTAGGATAAATCTCTTTGTTCTCCTAGCAGTCCAGGGGATATTCAATGCTCTTCTCCAGCACCTCAACTCAAGGGCATCAATTCTCCTTCTATTATCCCTAGTCACTGTCCAGATTTCTGACATACAGCAAGTAAGTAATTGTGAAGACCATGGCCTGGATCAGGGCTCCTTAGTGTCCAGACTGACATGTTTGCTCTTCAGCACTTTAAAGAGGTCCTTGACAGCAGACTTTCCCAGTGTAATTTGTCTTTTAATTTCCTGGCTGCTGGTACCAAGAATGTTGATTGTGGAGTACAGCTTCTTGCTACGAGGCCACAATTTCATGACTTTTTCTTCTAAAATTGTGTCTACTCCTCACTTCCATATATTTCAAACATCACTATTTCAGTTTTTAAAGTAGTCCACTCTTATATGAAGAGGATTATTACACAACACACACAATGAAAGCAGTCCTTTGTATTTAATATTCTCAAAAGCATATCAGAGATTAAGGGGGTAGGGAGAGAAAAGCCGCCATGTCAGCAACCATTCATTACCCAGTGAGCATAAACAGAGAAAATCTACTGGAGCAAAAATCATGTGGTGAAATCTAAAGCCACAGTGAAAATAGTCTATAGCTACTCAGATGAATTTTTTTTAATTTTTTTTTTTTTACTCAGATGAATTTTAGCAACATAAATGTTCTCTAAATAAAGCAAGTTCCAGAAGACTTAGATGCAATAACTATGATACTGTATCCATATGCTTAAACTGGTTATGCTATAACAATCTCCAAATCCCAATGGTTTGTGACAAAAGACTTGTCTCTGACTTAGGATGTTTACTGGCTGTGTTTTAGCTCTAAAGCTCTGTCCCACATGAATTGTTCATCCTGAGAGCCATGTGGAAGGAATAACAACAGACCATATTAGTAGCTCTTAAGGTTTCTGCTCAAGAGTGACTTCTGTCATTTCTATGTACATTTCACTGACCACAGCAAATCACAAGGTCAAGCCCAATGTCTTCGGGATGGCAGTATTAATACTGTTATGTGCCGAGTTGGGTTTTCTGAGTGTGGAATTCAGGAGAAACTTTAGGGCTGGTGATTTAATTCCACATCATCAGCATGTACACAGTATCTACATGGCAACAAGCAAACATCAGTTCAGCAGAATCAAGCAGATTTTCTTTCTCAACATCCATCTTAGAGAAATTAGAAGCCAGGCAAACTAAGGAGGGGAAAAGAGCAAAGTCAGACACAGAACTCCTATACTTAAGTTCTACAAATAAGCTTCAAAGGCCTGAGAAATCTCTGGCATTACATACATGTATAATATGATATAATGAGAAGGGTATGTATATCTATCACTGGATTCTAAAAATGGTCTCCCATGGCTTTATCAATTATTTAAATATGAGTTTCTATTTTATATAGTACTTTTATTACTGAAAGTATTAATTTCCATACTCGCAAACAAAGATTCTATTTATTCTGCTGGTTCTGGGGCTAAAGGAGAAAGTCCTTGTAAAAACTGTATGTGAATTCACACTTAAAACAGAGTAACACTCCTTACTTCTCTGTGTTAAAGCTTAGATCTTGAACTGGTTCTATTCCTTATGAATAGTCCTTACTTAGTAGCAACAAATCTTGTAGATTTTTAAATCTCATGACAGTTATATTTTGACAACAGTCAATGATGTTTCCAGCCCAGAAACTTATCTACCTATTTAATATCGTCCTCTTACAACAGACATTTCCAACTCTATATAAAAAAGTATGCATGGGATTTTCCTCATAATCTCCCCCTCCCGTTGTTAGATGCCACCAAGTCACCTGCAATTCAGTGACTCATTCAGTATACCACAATGAAATCCTGCTTGATCCTTTAACATCCTCAGTTTCTGTTGTACTTTTAAGCCCATTGTTACAACCACTATTTCAATCCGTCTCAGAGGTCTTCCTCTTTTTTGATGACTACTTTTCCAATCATGATGTATTTCTAAGAAAGGACTGACTCCTCATCTCTACAGTTGACATCTCTATCGGTTTTTGCAGCCAGATGTGGGATTTTATTATGTATTCATGTTTAATTATTTGGTATGAAATGTCCTGATATCTTTTTAGTTGGAGGACGGGGGGGCTCCTATGTTTAAACTAGGTTGATGATAACTAAACAAAATCTTTATGTGGAATGATACATTAAATTGCTTCTATCATCCATTCTATCAGTTCTCAGAAAATCTTTTCCCTGTCTTCAAAATAGACTCCATTCACTTTTCAGTCTCCACTTCCAGCACATAGGTCCAAATCACTGCCATTCCTTAGCAGAATATTATTGCTCCCTGTAGCCTCCTAACTGCTCCCACCCAGCCTCCAAATAGGTGCAAAGTAGATCATTTAAAAACACAGATCATTTCAATACCCCGTTCTAAATGCTCTAGGGACTGGCTCTCACTTAACTATTGTAAAAGCTATGCTCTAGATCTTCATTTAAATAATCAATCCATACTGATTTGGGAGCATAGTAGAATTTTTATTATGGGTTTTAGTAGTATTTATTATGGAGTTTTGTGTTCCTTAGTGAGTGATTAGGTGGATTTTTTCTTTTCCATCTAAACTTAATGAATTCAGATAAAATCTTTCAGTGCTCTCATTTGGGAAAAAAACATCAAATCTCTATGCTTAACAATACTACCTCTCCTTCCACATGCATCTCAGGATTTCCACTGCTCTTTTCTTTTCTCCCCATTTTTATATTGGTTTGCATTCCACCACTCTTCTTATACCAGCGGCTACGGTAGGTAGACGTAGCGGAGGGGCCGCCTTCCCCAGGGACAGCGTGGGGACCCTCTAGCAGCCCGAGTTTGCCTCCCGACCTTAGCAAACCAGAGGTGACGTTTGCCCTCGGCTTTGTCCGCCAGGCGGCCCCGAGCGGCTTCCCTTTGTTTCCTGCCCTTCCGCCATTTTGGGCAGAGCTGGCGGGAGAAGCCCGGCTTCGGTCGCTGCCATGGTGCTTATCCCTGTAAATCCCCAGCATCGTGCGTACCCGCCACCCAACTATCAAAGTAACAAACGGATGTAGAATCTATTACAAGTGTGATACAAACGACAATCATACCAACCTTTATATAACTACTCAAGAGCAGCCACAGAATCATAGCAGAAACAAGACATTGTGAGGCTGGGATATGTGCCCTTCCTCAAGCGTACTGACATACCCGAACACCCAAAACTAAAGTCTACCTTGAGCTAAACGGTAGAAACAAGCGCATTTTAGTCTACAGCTGGGAGAGCTTAAGGATTCCCAACAGACTTAAAATGTTAGGCTCTTTCAAAAAACTGTGGGCGGCCCTGAAAAGGGCCTTTTGGTTTTATAAAATGAAAAATCAGGAGAAAAATCAGCCGCCAAAGCCGTAGAGGGTGCGTCCCTGGCGCTTGAGCGCGTAGACCACGTCCATGGCGGTGACGGTCTTGCGCTTGGCGTGCTCGGTGTAGGTGACAGCGTCCCGGATCACGTTCTCCAGGAACACCTTCAGCACCCCGCGGGTCTCCTCGTAGATGAGGCCGGAGATGCGCTTGACACCGCCACGCCGGGCCAGGCGGCGGATGGCGGGCTTGGTGATACCCTGGATGTTATCGCGCAGCACTTTGCGGTGGCGCTTGGCGCCCCCTTTTCCGAGACCTTTCCCGCCTTTGCCGCGTCCAGACATTTCTTCAACAAACACAGTAAGAACAGCTATAATGAACAAAGCCGGCAGCAACTTCTTTATATGAGTAAGTATCGGACCTAATTGAAGACTTCACGCGCGCGCGCGCGGGAAAGTGCCTTGGAGCATTTGGCCACACCCTTCACAATGAAGCCCAGAATGACGTCACTGATAAATTCGGTCCCGCCAGAGGGCGACCTTGAGGCGTCGGCTGTAGCTCTTGTACCTCCAAAACGGGATTTGGGGACTATTTAACTATTAACAAGTTTAAACATATTATTTAACTATTGTTAACAAATTAAACCATTGTTAACATAGTCAACAAGGAAGTTTAGATCTTGAAATTATTATCTTTAGCCATATGAAATGATTCTACAGGAAAACTGCCAACATGATATAAACAGCTGTAGCCTCCTTTGGCACGCTGAACGTCCTGTTTTGTTTTCCTTTGCATTTCCTTCCCTGCAGCCAAGCTCCTGTGGAAGTAACAAACCCCTCCACAGAGTTTTAAAACCGCAGCATTTCATCCTAATCTACCACCAACCCAAGCAAAATTTACCCAAAAAGATATTTCCAATGGCGACTATGTGTGAAGTTGTGATTTATGGTAGAAACCTCGCCAGCCGCACAAGTACCAGGATTCTGTTCCAGGATTCATGTCTATTTCAACTACATTTCATTTTAAACAGTAGTTTGACAGTATTTCTTTTTCAGCTTTTTAGAATGCCTAGCAAAATGCTTTGAAAATCGACTACCTAAAATCCCTTGGAATACAGTACTATTCCCACTATGAGTTATGGCCGCTAGAATTCACTCGATAGCAACTGATGCTTCTAGCTTTGTTTCTCTTTAACTCTAGTGGTAAAACTATTCCAAAGATAAATTGGTAACTAACACTAATATAACAAGCATGGGGACAGAAGTTATGCAACAGCCCGCGTGTAGACAGGATCAAGTATATTATTAGAAAGACCTCTTAACTAGATAGCAGAGTGGCGCAGCGGAAGCGTGCTGGGCCCATAACCCAGAGGTCGATGGATCGAAACCATCCTCTGCTAGCTTCCGTTTTTCCAGCCCTTTCATTTATTATTGTTTATCGACTGTTAAAAGAAACACAAAAAAAGGACAGACATAAAAATTGTCAAGTTAATATTATTTCGTGAGAAAAGGTGAAACTATTATCTTTACAAGGAAGCAGAATGGATTTTATGGATACGATTACTGTTATGAGCCCCTCCTCTTCAACCAACCAAGTACTATTCTGGCCAGGTGACCGCGATACCATGGCCAGTTAGTTATCATGACGGTTCAGCGTTGCCCTATGAGTAATATATAACACTGAGAAGAATGAGATTTCCAGATCTCTTAATTGTGCTAATGAGTTAGCTGTACACAGACCAAGGAGCAGTCGTTTGAAGAAAACAAGGAGATACTGAATGGTTTAAAATCGAGAAAGGTGCAAAACACCTTCGTCAATCTGTATGCTGAGCGAATAACTCGAAAAGCTAAATTATATGAAGAATGTGCCTTCAGGATTTGGAGGAAGACTCATCAACAATTTACATTATGCAGCTGGTTTTACTTTGACTTTCATAAGGAAGACAAAGCACTTAATGTAGAAGATGAAAGACTACAGTCTTCCATGTGGATTACACATCATCATCAAGAAAAAGAAAATTCTAATACCTGGACCAATAGGCAAAATCATAATAAATGGAAAAAAGATTGAAGTTGTCCGTGACTTTGTTCATTCATATCCAAACTCAACACCCATGGTAGAAGAAGTCAAGAAAGCTAAATTTGCATTGGGCAAATCTGTTACTAACAGCCTCCTTAAAAAGCGTATCAAAACATTTTTCAAACAAAGTGAAAAGAAAACTTACTGACTGGGGGAAGGGGGTGTCAGAACAAAAGTTTACAAAAACCCTACAGGGCCTCCACAAGAAAAAGACTGGTAACACAATTACAAAGTGGGAAAAAGGCATGGAAAAAATTTTCACAGAGGACTATATTTGGATGTCCAACAGACACATGAACAAATGCAATTCACAATCACAATGTGATAACATTTCACTCCAGTAGCAGTGGCAAAGTTTAACAGGAGAGCAAGTAATAAATTTTGGAGTGGATGTATCAGGATAGAAACTCTTATACATTGCTGGTGGGGTTGTAAAATGATACAACCACTCTGGAAGGCAATGTGGTGTTTCCTTTAAAAAGCTGAATATAGACGTTCCGTATGACCTAGCTATTCCACTGTTTGGAATATATCCTGAGAAAATGAGAACTGAGGCACAAATGGAGACTTGTACGCCAATGTTCATAGCAGCGTTACTCACCATCACACAAACATGGAAACAGCCCAAATGTCCAATAGAATGGATTGGTAAATTACGGTACTTTCAGAAGATGGAATACTAAGTGCCACGCAGGAACACTGATTTTATAAATTACTACCTAACATGGGAGGAACTGGAGTGCATTATGCTAAGTGAACTAACTCAGTCCAATAAGGACAAATACTGTATAAGACAATTATTGTAGAAGATGTATGAGGATCCAAAGGGGGGTGCAGGAGAAGAGGGGTGAAGATGGAAGGGGGGTTTAACCATAGGGTGGCACATTTTGATGGGTGGAGGGAGGGATGCATAAAGGGAAAAAAATAGGAAAGATCAGGTATGAAAAACAACAATGTATATCAACTTTGTAAGTAAAACAGTATAAAATAAAAATTTTATTCAAAATTTTTTTAGAAAGCAAAGTAAAAACAAAGCAAATGCCTTTGGGTTTTATTGGGGTTTTTGTTTTTGTTTTTTGTTGTTTTCTTAAGGGATTTCCCCATTAAAGACTAAAGTGTATCTGATCCAAGCCATGGTATTTTCAATTGCTTTGTATGCATGTGAAAGTTGGGAAATGAGTAAAGAAAATTGAAGAAATATTGAAAACTTTGAAGTGTGGTGTTCGTGGACAGGGTTGAATATATCATGTACTGGCAAAAGAACAGAAAATCTGTTTGGAACACTTAAGTATACTTAAATTTAGAACGAATATGTATACACACACCTGTGGGTTTGTGATTCTGGAGCTGGTGGAAGGAAGCCTGTTTGCGGGCTCCCACCAGATGGCAGCAAGCACTACAAGTGGCATAGCAGCTCTCCACCAAACCATTGAGGCTGAAAATGCAGGACACTTCACATTTTACAGGTGACAAAAGGATTATACACTAATTCCGGTGGGAACAAAGTAAAATAATGGCTATCTTCAGTAGCCCTACAACCACCCAGTAGTAAGTAGGTTATTCCCTAGAAGTATTTACATGGCTCAGGTTATATTCATGGTTAAGATTTATTGCCACAGAAAATGGGATGTAGGAACAGATGGGGGGGGAGGTAGGGCGGTGAAGGGGGTGTATAAATCTAAGCAAAGGCGAGGACATGCACGATTTAAAATCGGGAAAGGTGTGCATCACCTTAGTCAATCTGTATGCTGGAGAAACTGAATTATACGAAGAAGAAAGTGGCATCTCTAGCTGACAACCACAAGGTGCATCCAAAATGTCCTTACCCAGCTGAATCTCCTTGGGTCTTGAAGTTCAAAGGTTTTGTAGATGGTCACATGACCAACCATGGTCATAAATATCCATATTTACTTTAAACATGCTGACAGCTTAGCGTGATCTACTTCTTCAGGTATAATGAATATCAGCATTATCCAGCAACTAGTTCCAGTATGTTGCTTCTCAGAGTTTGACCATCACCGAAGCTACAGAGATGAAACTGTGGAAAATAACTATTGCCTTGTTTGCCCAGGCACAAAACAACTATGAGATATCATCTTACCACAGCAACAACAGCAAAGTTCAACAAAGCAGCAAAGAGCAAATGCTAATGAAGCTGTGGAGAGTGGTGAGAGTGAGAGTGTAAAATGGTGCAACCGCTATGGAAAGCTAACACTTTCTCAAAAAATTGGAAATAGAAATACCATTTGATCCAGTAATTCTACTACTGTGAATACACCCTAAAGAAACCAAAGCCACCACCTGAACAGATGTATGTACACCTATGTTTACTGGTGAATTATTAAAATAGCAAAGAGAAGTGCCCATCAACAAATGATGGGATAGAAAAACTATGGTATATTCACACAATGGAATACTTAGCGGCACTGAAAAACAGGAAACTCGTAAAACATTACATAACATGGGTGACCCTGGAAGACATTATACTGAATTAATTATCTCACTGACAAAAGGACAAATACTGCATGACACCACTGTTATAAAGCAAGACTGACATTGTGAATTGGGGGAATCTAAGAAAGGAGGATACCAGAGGAGTGTCTATTTGTGCTTCATTGACTATGCAAAGGCTTTTGAATGTGTGGATCACAAGCTATGGCTGACTCTGAGAAGAATGGGAATCCCAGAACACTTGATTGTGCTAGTGCAAAACCTATACTTGAACCAAGAGGCAGTCATCAAAACAGAGCACGTAGACACTGGATGGTTCAAAATCAAGAAAGGTGTCCGTCTGGGATGTATTTTGTCTCCATACCTTTTCAATCTGTATGCAGAACAGATCATCGGAGATGCTGGGCTGTACTAGGAGAAATGTGGCATCAGGATTGGTGGAAGTATCATCAACAACCTGCTTTATGCAGATGACACAACCCTGCTGAAACTGAGGAGGACCAGAAGCACTTGCTGAAGAAGTTCAAGGACTGCAGTCTTCAATATGGATTGAAGCTCAACATCAAGAAAACAAAGATTTTCACCACTGGGCCAATTGACAGCATCAGTTTGGATGGTGAAGAGATTGAGATAGTTAACAGTTTT
>NW_006399820.1:18958-29611 GCF_000299155.1 Elephantulus edwardii | reverse complement strand
GCGGTTGGCGCAGGATAGAGCAGGGTTTAGGGCTGTTGTGCATAGGGTCGCTATGAGTCGAAAACGACTCGACAGCACATAACAACAACAACAACAACAGGACTCTTGTGGGTAAATAGCTTGCCTCGGGAAACCCTAAGAACCTTGGAAAAAGGATGAAAGTCACGCAAGTGTCTAGGACTTTCGTTCATAGGGTCGCTATGAGTCGTCTATGACTCGACAGCACTTAGCAACAGGACCCTTTTGAGTTTTAGTCCTCTTGAAAGCAGGCAGGTACTTCAACAACAGAGGTACTTCAAATAATTGTGTGTTAGAAAATAGAAGGTAAGGGAGTTGTAGGGAGGAGAATTTGAAAAATTGTTAGAGAAATTACAAAACAGGAAAAAGGCAAGTCCTAAGGGAAGTAAATAACACAGTGCAAATAGGTTTTGATTGTCTTTTCTCACAGGCAGTGGAAAATCACTGACCAATTTCGAGCGAAGGAGTGATATGATCAGAATATCTCATTAGGGAAAAACGCTGTTGTTTTCTTGTTGGAAGACTAGTCTTTAACTGGTTTCTTTTCAGGAACTCTTCTAGAATAGAGGAGGGAAAATTTTGATTGAAAATACGTATATTTTCAATATATAATCTGACCACTCCATACCTCGCTATTTAACACACAATTTAATTTATATTTAGCATGTTCAGATTGATTTCGGAATCTTACCTGTCCTCCCTTCTCAACCCTAGTGAATGCTACTACTTTTGGCACCTTCCCATCACTAAATGGAAATTTTGCTATGGGGGGAAAAATTTTAGGAATGTATACAACTTTCACATATCTCTTGTATCCCCATTCCAATCAGTAAATCCTTTAAAACAGATTCAAAATATAATAACTTCTCACCACTTCGACCCACACTACACTGGTTTAGTCATCATTATGTATCAAGTTGCATTTTTTTACTTTAAATTTATTTTCATGAAAGTTTACAGAGACTTTGGATTTCCATTCATTCATTGTTGCACTTTTCTCCCTGCCTACCCCTACCACCTCATTCGCCTTTATCTTTCAAAAGTAAAAGAAAAATTCTTTCATTGTTATTCAATCCCTGCCCCCCCCCCAAGTCCACTCCACTATGCTACCTTCGTTCTGGACTCCTGTCATAACAATAATATCTAATAATATATCCCTTTTAAATAGTTCTCTTCCTCATCTGTTTCAATGCAGTATTCATTATTTATCCCCTCTTTCAGTCTCCTCCCAACCCCCATGTCAGTCCTCTTTTATAACAGTGGCATTATGCCATATTTGTCTTTTTGTAACTGAGATATTTCATTCAGCATAATGTCCTCCCATTTTGTGTAATATTTCACGAGTCATTGTTTTTCAATGCTGCACAGTATTCCATTGTGTAACTATACCAGGACTTCTCTATCCATTTGGTTGTTGATGGTCACTTGGGTTGTTTCCAACTCTTTGCTATTGTGAACAAAGCCGAAATAAACATAGATGTGCATGTATCTGTTTGGGTATCTGTTGCATTTTTTAATAGCCTCTCAGTGATCATGCTTCCAGGAAAAGGGAGGAGGAGGAGGAGGAGAGAGAGAGAGAGAGAGAGAGGGAGAGAGAGAGAGAGAGAATAAGTCTACATTCAAATATTTGCAGGTGAGAAGAATTTTTTTGTTATATAAGGTTCACATGTAAGATGAAAAACCATATATGGAAAATTCAGCACAGTTTTAATGTGCTCCTACTCCTCAACCAAAAATAAAATTTTAAATCCTTGCAAGGGTCATGTAGTCTATTGAACACCGCAAATCCTGTAAATATACTGCCCACAGAATTATTTTATTTCAACATTTTTATGCATGTTCAAATATTCCTCTATTAAATGTAGAATTTGTTAGTATTTTCTCTCTGTATGTCTTTAAGCATATATGAGTGTTCTTTTATTCTTAAAATTTAAGAACCTTGAACCCTAAAAACCACAAGAAAAGCACTGTCTTTCTTTGAAACAACTAGATGAATATTGTAAAAAAGTGCTCCGATTTTAACAATCATAGAATGTAAGAGAATACGTGATGGAGATAGTTGCTAAACCTGGGGATCTTGCTGATAGCCAAGGAGGATACAGAAAACGATTGTGCAGACAATGCTTTATGCGCACTGCCTTCCATATGCAGTTTCCACGGTAACTGCGCTGCCATTCCAAGCACTCGAGTCTAGAAATGGTGAATGAGGGTGAATATTAGCAGAGGACAAATCCTGAGTCGGCTTGTCTTAAAACATGCCTAACGCAGAAATAATGCAATAATTTGGCGTCTCTGCAGCCCTGTGAACGTCAGTTTTCCTGTAGTATATAGCAAGAATGCTTTTTCTGTTATATAGATTATGTTCCAAGAGCAAACTAATTTGTCAGTTCCCACCTTGCATAGGTATTGACACAATGACTGCAGCAATGGGCTCGAATGTGTCAGAGATTGTGTGTGAGGTTGGCATAGGATAAAACAGGGTTCAGATATGTTGTTTATAGAATAGCTATGAGTTGTACATCACTCCACGGCACCAAAGAACACCTTGCTTAAGGTGGACTCATATGGTCACGTAATTTACAGGTTTTATTTTCTTAGGAGGAAAGCGCAGGAGTAAACGATACTGCTTTATCTGGCAGTATGTTCAAAGCACTAGGGGCCAGGAGAGACGCTCTTGTACTTTCTAAGTGTTGTAGCACAGGTTATCGCTCAAGACCACGTGGCCTAACGGATAAGGCGTCTGACTTCGGATCAGAAGATTGAGGGTTCGAATCCCTTCGTGGTTAAGCTACGTTTTTGCTCTTTTTATGCAGTAAGACTTAGTGGAAAAGAAACCAAAAAAAACTCGGAAAATTCGTTTTGTTTGGGATTTCTTAACCCTTTTCTTCCGCCCCTCCTTTCAAAGGAAAGGAAGGACATTTCCAAATACAATGGAAGAACCAGTGGCAGCCAGAGCGAAATAAAAGACTACCATTAATTTGGGTGTTCACAAGTCCTCAAATTTGTATTTTGAACTTTTATATTTTACTTCGTTTCATAGACTCGACTTGTCAGTCTCACTCTACCCCCAACAGCTGAGTCTTTAGCTGAGACGCTAAAGACACTGAAAAACCCAAACAGAAAGTGTGTAGTTTAATTTAACAATAATATTCAGGATTTAGATAACTTTCAATTAGAACTTTGGTGGTTAAGTATCAGTTAACCTCAAGTCATAAAGTCATCGGGCTATGGACCAAATGACTTGGGAGTCTTAAATATTTTTGTAAAGTCAAAATGATGACTATTTAAAACATAGTATTAATTATCTTTTTCCAGCCTCCCTGTCAGGCTGCCTGATTCTGGATTTCTCTAGTCATCTGCAGATTCTAAATTGTATAGAAAATGTGGTATTTGATCATTTCTTAGTTACTGGACTTTAAAGTTTTATGCACACAGACACACACACACACACACACACACAAAACCCACACAAAAATAATAATAATACATTTACTAATGTATAGCATGTAAAATGCATTCCCTGTTTCCCTCCCCCAAGCAAAGTACATAAAAATCGATCTCCTTGAGAGGCTTGGTAAGGAGGATTGGAGAAGAGAGCAAAACAGGAAATATAAAATTGATAAATAGATTAAATATAAACTCTATTGTATTGATGTTCTCTTATTGAACACAAAGCAGATAATATTATTCTATTAATTTGAAAGCAAGTTTAAAATAAACCCCCAAAATCATGTCTGAGCATCTGCCCAAATTACAAAAATGACAACATTCCCTCCTTCCTGGCCAATCTGAGTGGTTGCTGCTTCTTTACCAATTAAAGCTATAGCCCTACTTCTCTCCCCTTGCTGTCCAATCACAGTTATAGTCCGTTCATGGTTCCCCCGTGTGCTTTGTCTCTCATTGCAAGAAATAAATAAATCCAAACTTATTCAACTATTTGTGTGTTCTTATTGATGATTTGGTGGAGAACAATTTTCAATTTTGAAACCTGAAACATCTCCGAATTGAAAGCACCTAGTTGTTTTTTTTTTTTTTTTGTTTTTTTTTAAGAAGCATCTCTCCTTTACCTATCACTAGCCAGGTGTAGGTATGCATCAGAATCGTGTCTTATCACCAAACTTCACTTAGTCTGCATGCTGAGCAAATTATCTGAAAACATGGACTTTTTTGGGGGGGGCGGGGATAAGATCACGATTGGAGGAAGATTCACTAATAATCTGTAATATGCAGATGACATAATCTTACCTGATGAAAGCAAATATTTCAATAATTTAACTGATAACACCTATGGTCTCCAGTAGAGATTTCATCTCAACATAAAGAGAACAAAAATCCCCACAACGGGACTGAGAAGCAACATTATGATAAATAGAATAAACTGAAATGTGCAATCAATGGCCATGTAAGCAGCCTTCAAGAAATCAAATAATGTATTACATTGGACAAATGTGCTGCAAAAGACATCTTTAAAGTATGGGGGTGGGGGAACATAGATGTCACTTCAATGGCTAATGTACCCTGGCATTTTCAATTGCCTCATATGCATGCAAGAGAACAAAATATTTCAGGAAATCTTCTAAAATTACTAAAACAGTACATTAACATAGAATTTCCAAAAAATGGACTCAAGTCTGTCAGAAATGATGAAGATGGCACAGGATAGGTCAATGTTCAAATCTGATATTCATAGGGTCACTATGAGTCATATCAACTCAGTGGCACCTAACAACAACAGCATGTGCATGCAAAATAGACAATGAATAAGGAAGGGGGGTAAGTGATATCCTTGAATTACAGTGAGGATTATTAAATATACTGTCCATTTACAGATGAACAAATAAATCTGTGTTAGAAGAAGTACAGCAGAACAATCTTAAAGGTAAGACTGATAGAGCTATTTCCTGTACTTTGGACATGTTGGTGGTGGTGGTGGTGGTGGTAGGTGCCATGAGTTGAGGGCCTCTTAAAACCCTGAGGGAAAACAAACAAACCTGAGAACAGTAGAGAAGCGCGGATAGTTATACAAGTGTAGTAGTAGAGCCCAGACTGAAAGTCCATTGCAGTGAGGACAAACAGTGACAGTGAGTCTCTGGACATGTAAGAGTGGCCAATTCTTAGAGGAATATGTAAATGCTTGCTCAAGTAGAAGGTCATCCGAGAGAAATCCTGAAAAAGATGGATTGACACAGTGGCTGCCACAATGAGCTCAAACAGAAATAATCACAAGGATGGCATAGGATAAGGCGGGACTTTGTTCTCCTGTACATATAGGGTCAATAGGAATTGGACTCAACTTAGCAGCATTTAACAATAGTAACCAGATTAAAGGAGTACAGATTAAAATATTAAAGGCCAATTTACACTGTACTTAACACATATATTTTTATTTCGATTTGGCATGCTTTGGGTCAAATATAAAATTCTTCTTTATATGTACCAGCTTTATCAAACTTTTACTTTGTGATTTTTAAATGGAACTTTAAATGCAAATACGATTAAATTCTAATCATTCCATGGCCTCCTATTATTTAGGAGTAACCGAGTTTGTTTAGTCATTTTACTTACTGATTAGCCAATCACAGATACTTCTATCTGTGATTATATCTGTGATCAATGTACTGCAGATATTCTACCACAGACTAATGTGTCACAGGTGTTCATTGCTATGAGTGCTTTGGTATACATTCCTGTTACAAGTATATATTTACTTATGTCCTATATTCTAAGTTAAGGCTTTTTAAAGTTTTTTATTTTATTCTGACTTATTTACAAAGTTTGAATAAATTGTTTTTCACAAAAGATTCTTCCCATTTCCTTCATCCCACCCACCCATCAAACTGTACAACCCTATGATTAACACCCTAACCCCCTCCCCCATTCTCACCCGTCTATTTCCACCTTGGATCCTCATACTCATTCTACAATAATGGTTTTATACAGTATTTGTCCTTATAGGACTGAATTAGTTCACTCAGCATAACGTTGTCCAGTCCCTCCCAAGTTAGGTAGTAATTTACAAAATGATTGCTCTTGCAGACTGCATAGTATTCCATTGTATGAATGTACCACAACCTCTCAATCAATTTATTTGTGGTTGATCATTTGGGCTGTTTCCATGTTCTTGTGATGGTAAATAATAATGCTGTTATGAACAGTGGTGTACAAATTTCCATTTGAGCCTCAGTTCTCATTTTCTTGGGGTATATTCCAAGAAATGGAATAGTAGATAAGTTCTTAACAGTATAATTTCTATACTACAAAGTATATATACAGAGTCTATGAAGTACTTGGAGATACTATAGGCAAAATCTTGAAAATGGAGGGAATCCACAGAATCATTGTACCAAAAATAATTTACTGACATTGGACTATTTCAGGAAGTACCACATGATCAAGAGCCAATGATTATGAAAGAAGATGTTCAAGCTGCACTGAAGGCTTAGGCAAAATATAAGGCCCCAAGAATTGACAGAATAACAATCAGCATGCTTAAAATAATACAGTCCTGGATGTACTCACCACTCTATTCCAGGAAAATTGAAGGACAGTTGTCTGGAAAATAGATTGGTAGAAATACGTATTTTATCCCATTTTCCAAGAAAGGTGATAGAATGTGGACATTATCAAACAATATAACTTATATCACAAGCAAGCAAAATATTGCTGAAGATCATTGAAAAATATCTACAATAGTACATAGAGAACTGCCAGAAGTTCAAACAGGATTGAACTGCTCAAGAAGAGGGTATGGGCACCAGGGATATCATTGCTGATGTCAGATGGATCCTGGCTGAAAGCAAAGAATATCAGGAGAATATCTGTGTGCTTTATTGACTATACAAAGGAATTTGACTATGTGAATCATAATAAATTATGGCTAATAATGAGAACAAAGGGAATCCCAGAACACTTAACTGTGCTCATGTGAAACATACACCTAGACCAAGTATTGTGCAAACAGAGCAAGAGAACACTACATAAGGGTTGTATCCTTTCTCCATACCTATTCAATCTGTATGCTAAGCAAATTATTTGGGAAGCTAAACTCTATGAAGAAAATTGTGGCATCAGGATTGGAGGAAGGCTCATCAATAACCTTTGTTATGCTAATGACACAACCTTCCTTGATGAAAGTGAGGAGGACTTGAAGCGCTCCTTGCAGAAAGATCAACTAATGTTGCCTTTGGTATGGATTGCATCTCAATGTCAGGAAAACAAAGATTCTTACCACTGGGACAGATAGGCAGCGTCATGATGAATGGAGAGGATACTGAAGCTGTCAACAGCTTCATCTTGCTTGGACCCACAATTAACATTCTTGGTAGCCACAGTCAGGAAAAAAAGAGACATATTTCACTGGAATAATCTGCACCTAGGGACCTTTCCAAATTATTGAAGAGTAATGATGTCAGTTTGAGGATTAAGGTGCATCTAATTCAGGCCACAGTCTTTCCAATTACTTGCTATGCTTCTGAGAGCTGGACAATGAAAAAAGGTTTCAGAAAAATAATTGAGTCTTCCACATAGACAGCAGTACATATGAACGCTAGGAGTCGCAGGCAACTCAACTGGGCACATAAGAAAAACAACCATGATGTTGTTTATTGGTACGGTGGTGAAGATTTCTATTTCCTTGGTGTCGAGATGTGATCCATATTGAAGACTGTAATCAGTCTTTTCTGTCTAGTTGTTGATGTTGTTGTTGTTATGTGTCATTGAGTTGCCTGCGACTCATAGTGACCCTATGTACAGCAGCCCTAAACCCTACTCTATCCCTTGCCAATCTCATTGTCTCTGACACACCCCATTGACGGAATCAATCAATCTCATCGAGGGTCTTCGTCTCCTGCACTGTCCCTCCACTCTCCCAAGCATGACGTCCCTCTCCAGTGACTGATCCCACCTTGCAACATTTCCGAAGTATATCAGATGAAGCTTCAGAATCCTTGCCTTGAAGGAGCAGCCTAGCTAGCTTCCTCCTCTCCGGGACAAACGTGTTTGTTCTCCTAGTAGTCCATGGTATATTCAATACTCTTCTCCAGCACCGAAGCTCAAAGGCATCAACTCTCCTTCTATCATTCCTAGTCATTGTCTAGAGACAAAGTAAATCAGAAGTTCTTTCTGAAGGACATTCCATTGAATGACATCAAGAAGAGGAGATTATAATGGAGCAGGGGGGAAGCAAGGAGATGAATCAAGAGGCTGATTCACTGTGGCCTGAACTACATACAGTACTCTCTGTGAAACTGGTAAGAGTTTGATTCTAAGAATCTTGTGAAGAAAGAACCAAGATGTTTTGGGTTTTTTTCCTCCTTCACTTTCCTTCTTTAGTAATCAAAGGCGGGGGGGGGGGGAGATCTTTTGGGTTTCAAAGGGGTGAAGGGCAAGGCCAAAATTGCTCCAGATTTCCTTTCTACTTTGTAACAGGCTAAAGGACCTTGGGCATATTTTTTAAAAAAATAATTGGCGTGTATTAAAAGGAACGACAAAAGGCTCTGGGTTTATTCGGCCTGGGAGAAGTTTTAACTTTTCCCCAGGTACAAACACTGTCCCCTCTCTTCCGTACTCTATCTTTACACAGATAAGGACAATATAATTTTAAGAGTTTCTTTGATAAATATCTACTTAATGTTCAAATGCACAAAGCTGAAAGGGAAGGATTTAAAAACATCGTGCCCCATGGACCTTACTCATGGGAAAGGAGTCAGAGAGAACTTACAGCAGCAGGACAACTCAGACGCCTTAGCATTCAACAGCTCCAACGCTTTTTTAAGGGAGAAAAGACAAAATATGCAAAGTATTTTACCGAATTTCTAAAAAATGCACTTTAGCTTTCATTGTAAACTATCTCTAAAACACATCTAATAAATAAATAATAAGTAAAATTAAAAAACAGGTATCACCTAAATATTCTCCCTTTAGAGAGTTTGACAATGACCGAGGATGACAGAAGAAGAATAGATGCCTTAGAGTTGTGGTGCTGGAGAAGAGTCTTGAACATACCATGGACTGCCAAGAAAACAAATAGGTTTGTCTTGGAGAGGGTGAAACCAAGTATCTCCTTGGAGGCTAGGATTTTGAAGCTCCGCCTCACTTACTTTGGGCACCTGGCCAGAAAAGATCAGTCCTTGGAGAAGGACATCATGCTCAGAAGGGTAGACGGACAACGCAGGAGATCGAGACCCCGCCTGAGATGGGTTGATACAGTAACTGGGGCGATAGAGGTTGGAGTCAGTGAGACTCAGGACAGGGAAGGGTTTGGAGCTGATGAAAATAAGGTTCATTGCAGGCGACTCAATGGCACATAACAACAATAACATACTATGACAGATTTCGAAGCAGTAGTGACATCCACTTCCTAAATAACATGCCTCGGGAAACTATGAATCACTTGATTCAGGCCTGTGGCATAGACACCATTACCCTAACCACTAGATCTAAAATAACCTAGCCATTTTCACCCTAATAAATAAAGGTTGACTGTCATTTTTTTAAATAGTTTGTAGGTTTCCATGGTTTTCTCGTCTGTAAAATACAGATGATAAAGATGATAAAGGGGATTGTATTCTGATTTAACTGGCGTGGGGAGGGGCGGAGGAGGGGTTAATTTTTTGTGAAGCTCCTTAGCTATTTAGACTTTCCTTGGAAGACAAGTGCTCTCCAGAAAAAAGATTTAAATCCTTGAAAACCCGATAGGGGTCGCTATCGAGTAGACGGCAGATTTGCGGCGTTTACAAATTCTGGCTCGCATGGGAGATTATTTGAAGACGGAAGGTAAAGGTTTAGAGTTCGGTTTTGCTTGAAAGATTTTCGATTAGAACAGCAGAGACTGGAGCAGCGTGGGCACACTTCTGATTCTTAACTCTCATAAATGCGATTGAGAAAGTTCGACAAATTTCATGATCTCCACATCTTCCATAAAAGCAAATTGCTAAAACCTTATTCCCACAATAAAGCAAGGGGGGGGGGGAAGCAAACAGAACGACGAGGATGGGATTCGAACCCACGCGTGCAAAGCACAATGGATTAGCAGTCCATCGCCTTAACCACTCGGCCACCTCGTCTGTCTGCTACTGCATTAATTCTTAGGTGATTGTTATAGACCTTTTCTCAGATGGTGTCTCATTTCTATTTTTGAAGGGTAATTCTTATTTATGCTCATCTTAAAACAATCTCTTGGAGGAGTTTGGTTGCTTTTAGTTTAAACAAAAAGCAGTAATCAATTCCATTCCCCTCCGAAGTTTCTACCCTCGCTCTCTCTTTTTTTTTTAGCCTTTTGTTTTTTTGCTTAAGTGTATGTTGTTATTTACATATTCCTTTCAATAAATCATTCCTTACCCCGAACTCCACCTAGAGCGTCCCTTCTTTTTTTTTTTCTTTTATAAAAGAAAGAGGGAATATAATGCAAGTAAAGACGTGGGCTTAATCAACAAAATTTATGCTGCTGACCCTGGAGGACACTATGCTGAGTGAGGTATCTCAGTCACAAAAGGACAAATACTGCATGGTGCCACTGTTGTAAAACAGGACTGACATCGGGGTTGGGGGGAGACTGAGAAAAGAGCGTTCAATAATGTATACTGCATTGAAACAGATAAGGGAGAAAACTGTTTAAAAGGGATATGTGATTAGGTA
>NW_006399820.1:18279-18858 GCF_000299155.1 Elephantulus edwardii | reverse complement strand
ATGGCACTTAAAAACACAACAAAAAGAAAGGAGAGGATAGATAATAAACACTGCATTGGGACAGATGAAGGAAAGAACTTTTTAAAAGGATATATTATTAGGCATTATTTTTATGACAACAGTCCAGAATAAAAGGTGCATTTCAAAGTGGACTGGGAATGAGGAAAGGAAATTGCAACAATGAATTAATATTTTAAAAAAAGAAAAAGAGAGTGAATTAGGGACAGGGAAGGAGAAAAATGTACAGCAATGAATGAATGAAAACCCAGATTTTCTGTAACCTTTAGTTAAGATCAAAATTTAAAAAAAAAACCCACAAACAACAGTTTGCTCTGACAATGGCTTAGTTGTTAGTGGGAGGTTCAAGAAAACTGACTGGTTTTGAGCCAACCTCCAAATCAGTAAACACTTGCCACATGGCTAAGAATAGCATTCTGGATAGAACACTAAAGGAGTAACAGGGATTTCTAGGACTCTTGTCTATGAGCCTATGGTGATGAAGGAAGAAGTTCAAGCTGCTTTGAAGGAAATAGCAAAAAACAAGGCCCCAGGAATAGATGGTATACCAATTGAAGTATT
>NW_006399820.1:8848-10735 GCF_000299155.1 Elephantulus edwardii | reverse complement strand
AGCATAATTAATTCGAGTTTTGCTTTTAATTTGTTTTTAATATGACGCTATGATCAAAATGACACTTGGATATAGATGTTATTTAAACTGTCTCCTTATTTCAGTACCCTCCACAGACCACCAAGATCACACCAGTAGTTGAAGAGTTCATTATTGCAACCTGGAAGAAGTAACGCAACAGGACACCCTAGAGACTCCCAGCAAACCAGTGTTTGTAAAGATAGCATTTGATCTTGTACTGGATGATTTTCTAGAACACAGGGAGTTTGTTGCAGATTGAATGCTAACAAGAAGAGTGGCCATGTTTGGATAGAATGTTATAAAATGTCTTCTACAGAAAGAAAACTATAGATCAAATATAACACTGTAAAACCAGTGGTCCTTGTATTATTTGGCAAAGAGGGAAGTTTGCTGTTTTTTGTGGTTTGCAGTTTGATTTTGTCTTGCGGTCAGTTCTTAAACAAAATGGTGACGTATTTTTGTTTTTTTCACTCTTCCTCGTGATCTCAGCCATCTCGTCTGTTGCTGGTGATCTGTAACATTGTGTTGAACAGAGGTCCCATCCTCACGTAGCACCATGTGAGCACCAAGAACCTAATGGACAATCAGGCTAATTTCTGGATACCAGTGGCTTTTTCCTTTCTCATCTATACCTGCTACTGCAAGAAAATAAGTGTGTGCACGCGTGAATATTCAAGTTCTGATATGTGCAACATGAAATAAATATGAAAATGAGAATGAAGGGGAAAATCAAATATTATTTGAAACAAGAAAAGAATTTGAACATTATACCTTAAAATAGTATGGAAGTAAGATCAACTCAGCATCGCAAGGGTAAATTAAAATTCTAACCCTGTAGCAAAGGGGATGAAATACCACTCCCATGATTCTGTTAGAAAAGTTTGTGGCTTCCATTTTACCAGCAAATTCTCTGTACTGCCTGCTTAGTTTACAGATTTTGAGAAAACAAGCTGACTCTGACCAAAAAGAGACCCTCAGCAAAGAACAGAGGACCTCAGCACAACCAACTTCGAGGTACTAAATCCGATAAAGCTAGGTCTTTTCAAGCTGTCACGTTTTTTAACTTGTTGCTGTGTGCCGTCAAGTTGACTAGTATGCACAATAGCTCTGAACCCTGCTCTATCCTGAGCCAGTCTATCTGTCTCTGACACACCTACCTTCATTACCCCAGTTACTATGTCAATCCATCTCATCTGTGTCTTCCTTTCCTGTGCCGTCCTTCAAACTCTTCCAAGCATGTTCTTCTCCAAGGACTAGTCCCTCCTGGCTACATATCCAAAACATGTAATTTGTTACACTCTACTTTTTCAGGCATGATGTCTCTTTTATCAAAGACTGGTCTTTTGTGGCAGCATGTCCAAATTAAGTGAGTCAAAGTCTCACAATCTGCTTCTAAGGAGCACTCTAGCTGCACTTCCTCCAAGGCTAGAGGCTCCTGCGACTTGGTGGGAGTAAGCAGCATCTTTTATTAATTGCATTGTAAAGAGGACCAGCAATTTAGGAGAAACACAGAGGAAAAATTTCCAAGTTGCTGAGCTCCCACAGAAATAAGAACTTAAACAGCTGGATTCAGAGTCCAGGTTGCTGACTATTGCACCATGGAATATCCATTCCTTAGAAGTTGTCTACTGTAGTTCTTATGCATGTGTTTATCAAACTTGTACATTTTGAGTGGAGTCCAGAGAAGATTAGAAAACCATGGGCCTCTGTCACCTTAGCTACTGAGCACCAGGAGAACGGAAATAACAGAAAAGATGTGACGGACTTCAAGAAAGCAAGAGAGGTCACAAGAGAAAATACTTCCTACACGAATCATTAAAGAGTAAGAAATTGCAGTACGGTCCTTGGGAGAATCAGGTACAAACA
>NW_006399820.1:0-8748 GCF_000299155.1 Elephantulus edwardii | reverse complement strand
AAGAAGAATTTCAAAGAAACATGAGGTCCCACCGAGATTTGAACTCGGATCGCTGGATTCAAAGTCCAGAGTGCTAACCATTACACCATGGGGCCTTAATGGTTGCTATACAACTGTAATCTTTCTACATAAGAAATTGTGTTCTATTTAAAAAAAAAATGATGAAATTTCTATCTAGATCTAAAAACTCCGAGATAACTACAACTATCTACTTGTATGTGGTATCAGGATTGGAAAAAAACTCATAAACAATCTGAGATATGCAAATGACACAACCTTGTTTGCTTAAACTGATAAGGACCTGAAGCGCTTGCTGCAGAAAGTCAAGGACTGTAGTCTTCAATATGGATTGAAGCACAACATCAAGAACACAAAGATTCTCACCACTGGGCCAATTGGCGGTACCGTGATAGATGGAGCAGAGATTGACATTGTTAACAATTTCAGCTTGCTCGGTTCCACAATCAACCCTCTTGGCACCAGCAGTCAGGAAATTAAAAGAGGAATTGCACTGGGAAAATCTGCTGTCAGGGACCTCTCCAGAGTACTGAGAAGCAACGATGTCAGTCTAGAAACTAAGGTGCGCCTGATCCAGGACATGGTCTTTGCAATTACTTCCTACACATCAGAAAGTTGGACAATGACTAAGAATGACAGAAGAATCAATGCTTTTGAGTTGTGGTGCTGGAGAAGAGTCTTGAAAATACCATGGACAAGAAAACAATTAGGTCTGCCTGGGAGAGGGTGAAATCAAGTGTCTCCTTGGAGGCTAGGATATTGAACCTCCATCTCACATACTTTGGGCACGTGGCCAGTAGGGACCAGTCCTTAGAGAAAGACATCATGTTCGGAAGGGTGGAAGGACAGTGCAGTAAAGGAAGATCCCGGATGTGATGGCTTGATACAGTAACTTGGGTAACCGGGGTAGGTGTGTGGGAGTCAATGACTCTGGCTCAGGACAGAGCAGGCTTCAGACCTGTTCTGCAGTAAGTAGGATCGCTATGAGATGCAGGCAACTCCATGGCACATAACAAGAATCTACCTGCAATTGGAATTAAACTGTTTAGTGATTAGAAGCTGACAGAATTTGAACATAATCTAAAAACAAGAATATAAAAGTGCTAGATACGAAACACGATATCTCATTTACCAGGATTTGGATTCTGGCCAAATAATGGTAACAAATAGCGCCAGACGAAATCGGGTACATATGAAAGCAAAGATGGGAAATTCCAGAGCAAAGCAGGGATTGTAACTATACACTACAGTGTCTCATTGCTATTTGGGATTGGGTTGGTTGGGTTCCTAACCTGTGTACATTCACCTTGGAATCAATCAACGGCGTGAGGAGGATTTGAAAGCAGCCTCTAGATACAGCACCAAAACAAAAGGAGGTCCCACCGAGATTTGAACTCGGATCGCTGGATTCAAAGTCCAGAGTGCTAACCATTACACCATGGGGCCGACAAATGGTGTTTTACCAGGCAGTCTTTTACCAGAAGGTTTGCGGTTTCTTGAGTGTGAAATAATATAGTTGTTCGATACAAATGAAGACCAGAAGAGTGACCTCATTCCTTTAATTTGAGGGCAAGGAGTTTGATAATGGATGCTCTTTACAAAATAAGAATTGTGCATTTATGGAATTCCTAAACTGGAAAAAAGCAAAAGATTTAAAATACGCTCAGGAGTGAAATGGTGACGGATCCAATAAACCTACCTTCTTGAAAGAAACTCAGGTGGAAGAAATTAAGACAGGAGAGGTTTTGGAAGGCAAAACTGAGCTGGATTTCGACTCAGGATAATGTAGGAAGAACAATTCCAAAATAATCGAAGTCAAAACTGCCTTGACGGGGCTTTGTTCAGCATTTTTGCAAAAGGCCTTAGAAATCCCTGGTGGTCATTAGGTAGTTTCTCCAAAGATACTTTCAATGACTTTGTTTTATACAGATTTCGTGTAACACAAAAAGATTAGAAATGCTTGTCTTCAATTTTATGTGAAAGCGGAAAAATTCGGGCAAGAAAAGAAGGTCGTAGTCGGCAGGATTCGAACCTGCGCAGGGAAACCCCAATGGATTTCAAGTCCATCGCCTTAACCACTCGGCCACGACTACACGACTGAAGAAGTGGATCTGGATACAATCCCATGAGGATAAATATAATTGTTACAAAAGCCTAATAATGTAATCTTTGTTCTAGAGTTTTTACCATCATGAAAAAACAAATTATCATAATTATGAAACAGAGATGTTGATTAGAAAACTTATTACACTGCAACACTATGACTGGCAAGTGAAAAACTGAAAACTTTACAAAG
This sequence comes from Elephantulus edwardii, assembly GCF_000299155.1. Lineage (NCBI taxonomy): Eukaryota > Metazoa > Chordata > Mammalia > Macroscelidea > Macroscelididae > Elephantulus > Elephantulus edwardii. The sequence goes on along the minus strand of NW_006399820.1, from coordinate 6,434 downwards.
GTCATATTGTAACTAATGTTTAGATAGTCCTCAAATCCCGAGATTGAGTGAACTACAAAACAGATTTCTAGGTCCCTTACAAGATCTAATGAATATGACTTTCGTCCTTGATAAGGAATGTTAGTGGGTGATTTCGAGGATTTTGACGGACAGATGGAACTGGCATATAGTCCTTTTTGATAAAACATATTCGTGTCAAATTTGTACAGTTTCCCCTAAACCCAAAAACACCATAGCAGAGGATGGTTTCGATCCATCGACCTCTGGGTTATGGGCCCAGCACGCTTCCGCTGCGCCACTCTGCTCATACCAAACGTTGAGTTTACAAATTCCAATTCAAGGTAATACCAATACTAAACGATGCCTTTTAAAAATTGGAACTTTTTTGCTTTTAATGATTTCTGAATTGGCCCAACAAAATGAGAAGAATTATCTAGAGGAGTCTACACAACATTTTGAGCTACCAACGGTTTAAAATCCCACCGCACCACAAACATATCAAAAACACTTCCGATCTCATATCAGTTGAGGGAAATGTAAGGTTTCTAAATCTGAGTTTATGCGAGCTCGGACAGGATTAAATGTTTCACATTATCGGGAAATGAAATGAACGCCAGTTTGAAGAATTTATAAAAGTGAAGTGGCAAAACTATTGATCCTTATCTTTTCCTACAACTTCTGGTGTAGTAGAAACATGGTAAACCTTAAATTCTTTTTGTTTGCATTTTTAGGAAAAATATTTCTTTTCCCCAGTGAGATTACAAAAACCTGAAAAGTTGCATTGGCCGGGAATCGAACCCGGGCCTCCCGCGTGGCAGGCGAGAATTCTACCACTGAACCACCAATGCTTCTCGAGCTCTAGAGTCATTCTTTACCGTCATAAAGACATATTCATGTTACTCATAAAGGGTTACCAGGGACTATTTCCCAGAATTTTCTTCAATTTAAGAAAACCTATGAACTTAAAGGAAGCTGAACATGTGCTGATATGTGGCCTTTGTAAAAAATGCCTCTAAATATCCAACACATAAAAATGTCTTTTTTCCATCCCACACTCAAATAAAATCTCTAGTAAAAACATATTCTGATAATCTGTCCCTTCGTCTGTAGGCTTATTTGATTAATAAACTAGATCAAAGCACTCAATTTAACTGTCAAGTTACAACATCTTTGGAACAATTTCCCAATTGTTTTGGAGGAAAAGTCAACAAGCAGAAAATGACTATAGAACAACAACAAAAAAGAGAAAAAGGAAAGCAGAGTTCACTGGGTAAGGGAGAACACGTCTAGACTTAAATGTCTTGGAAGAGTTAAGGCCAAAATTGAACTGTTTATTGAGATTTTGAAATTTGCTTTAAGGTGGATCTTGACAGTTGGGAACATGTTTAATAAGAGTGACTCAAGACCATGCTCTAATAGTAGCATGGTTTCGTAGACACACCCAGGAGTGGTTAAAATAACCAGGGGAGGATTTGTTGAGGTTGTAAACATGATCAGTTGTGTGTAACAAATCGTCCTGTGTGTCAAGAACTTAAGTGCCTTAATTAACTTGGTGGGTGCTTCTCATGAGGTTTCAAACAAGATGTGGGTAGGGGCAGGAATGAAGGCTTACCTGGAGAATTGTCTCCAAAACATATTCATTTGATATCAGTTGGAAACCCAAATGGTTTGGATTTGGGGCTTTTGTTGTTATTGTTGTTTTTTGGAGGATGGGGGTATTTTTTTAACATAAAAAATGTTTTATTTTAATTTTTTCCCATTGTTGCACCATTTTCTCCCCCATCCCCTTTCCCAGATTTCCCCACAAATCCTTGTGATTGTTGTCAGACTTCGGTGTTTTTTTTTTAACCACTTGGGTCTCTCTTTCGGTGACTGTTCTCCTGACATAGCTTCTGGATTCTGGCACATAAGAGATCTGAGAAAGCAAAGAGGACGTTGTAGTGATTTACATGATTTAGTATGGCACTTGTCACTTGGACATTATTCCTTTTACCACAAGGAAGTCATTAAATTCAATTCGCACTACAAGTTTAACTAGGAAATTGTAGAGCAGAGCATCTAATAATATGTGGCTATATTTTTAAAGCCGTCACAAATGGTGACAGAGTATTGCTGTGTAGACTGTAATTTGAATGCCTTCTGACGAGAAGTTGAGAAGTCTTTTTAAAAAATCCTTCCATAAATGCTATGTTCCAGGAAAACGAAAAAAGTTATTCACTTTATTCTCAGAGAATGCTGAAGTAATAAGCTGAAAATACTAGACTACAAAAGTAATGCTAATATAGATAGTGAGATACGGGGAAGGTTTTCATTCTTAGAGTCATGACAAGGCCACAATAAATGAGACAGATGTATTTTCTTTATGTAATAAAGAAATATTTTAAAAACATACTCTGGGAAAGAGTATTAGCTAGAAAATAATTTGCTTTAAAATGTTGTTGTTGTGTTATGTGCCATCAAGTCGACTATGACTCATAGCGATCCTATGCACAAGATCCTATGCTCTATCCTGAGCCAACTTTACTGTATCTGACAAGCCTATTAACCTTTATTGTGTCAATCCATTTCATCCAAGATGTTCCTCTCCTGTGCTGTCCCTCAACTCTTCCAAGCATGATATCCTCCAAAGGCTTATCACTTCTTTCTAAAATATGTGAGACAGAGTCTTAAAATCCTTTTCTCCAAGGAGCAGCTTGGTTTCACCCTGTCCATGATAGATCTGTTAGTTGTCTTGGCAGTCCATGATATATTCAATATTCTTCTCCAACACCACAACTCAAAGACTTCAAATCTTCTGCATCCTTGGTCATTGCCCAGCTCTTTGATGCACAGCAAGTAATTGAGAAGACCATAGCCTGGATGAGGTTCACCTTAGTCTCCAAATTGACATTATTACTCTTCAACACTCTGGAGCTATTTCTGATAACAGATTTTCTTAATACAATTAGTCTTTTGTTTTCCTGACTGCTGGTGCTTAGAGTGTTGATTGTAGAACTGAGGAAGCTGAAATGGTTAACAATCTCAATCTCTTCTCCTTCTATCATGAAGCTCCCAATTGGCCCAGTGGTGAGAATCTTCATTTTCTTGATATTGAGCTTCAATCCATATTGAAGATTACCATCCTTGATCCTCTGCAGTCAATGTTTCAGGTCCTCCTCAGTTTCAGCAAATAAGGTTGTGTAATCTGCATAATAACACAGGTTGTTGATGAGTTTTCCTCCAAACCTGATGCCACATTCCTCCTCATAAAGTCCAGCCTCTCAAATGTTCTGCATACAATTGAAAAAGGTATGAAGAGAGGACACATCCGTGATGGACTCCTTTCCTGATTTTCAACCATGTAGTGTTTCCTTGCCCTGTTCTGATGACTGTCTCCTGGTCCAAATATAGGTTTTGCATGAGTCAAATCAAGTGTTCTGGGATCCCATTTTTCTCAAGGTTAGTCACAATTTGTTGTGATCCATGCCGTCAAGTGCCTTTGCATAGTCAAGGAAACACAGACATTCCTCTGGTACTCTTTGCTTTCACCCAAGACCCATCTGACATTGGCAATGCTTGTATTTCTGGTAGTTCTCTGTGGATGTACTGTTCCAGTCGTTTCAGGATAATCTTCAGAAGGATTTTGCCTGTATATGATATAGTGATGTTGTTGTTGTGTGCCGTCAAGTCACCTGCAACTCATAGCGACCCTATATAGAGCAGCTCTGAACCCTACTCTGTCCTGAGCCAGTCTCACTAATTCTGACACACCAACCCCCATCGCCTCAGTTACTGTATCAATTTGTTTCGACCAGGAACTTCCTCTCCTGCACTGTCTATTTACCCTTCTAAGCATGATGTCCTTCTCCAAAGACTGGTCTCTCCTGGCCACACAACCAAAGTATGTGAGATGGAGCTTCAAAATCCTAGCATCCAAAGAGAAAATTTATTTCACCCTCTCCTTCTTGGCAGTCCATGGTTTGTTCAAGACTCTTCTCCAGCAACACAATTTGAAGGCACCTGTTCTTCTTGTCATCCTTAGTCATTGTCCAGCTCTCTGGAGCCTAACAAGTAATTGACCATGGACTGGATTAGCCTCACCTTAGTCTCTATACTTAGTTTCTTTTCAGCACTTGGGAGATCAGTTCAGTAATTTCAGTACTCTGTTGGATCACCTTTTCTTGGAATGGGGATAAATATGAATCTTTTCCAGTCAGTTGGCCCAGTTGTTGACCTCCAGATTTCTCGGCACAACCTGGACAGCATGTCAAGGGCTGCATTTGTTTGTTGAAATACATGAGTTGGTATGCCATCAATTCCTGGAAAATATTTTTTGGCAATTCCTTCAGAGCAGCCTGAATTTCCCCCTTCATCACGATTGTCTCTCAAACATAAATTGTTTTGAGAAATTCTGTGTCAGCCAGTTCTTTTTGGTACAGTGACTCCATATACTCCTATCTTCATTCAACATTCAATATTTTAAAGATATTGTTTTTTATATCCTTCTTGGATATGAAAGCCTGCTTCTCACTATGATGATTTTTTTCAAAAATAAGCTTTTGTTTGGCATTTTATGGAAATATTAGCTTGGTTTCGTCATTGAAACTGAGGCATAATATTGCAGTAGCAGCTTATATGTTAAGCATTTAGAGAAGCCATTTTATATGTTAGCAGCAGGGAAACCATTTTTTTTCTGACAGCCATTTTAGGAAAAGTATGCCTCAATAATTTCAGCAATAACATGTTTTGCTAAGCTTTATGGCCTGGAGATCCAGGAGAAGTCAGAAACAATAACAAAGCCGAATGTGAAGAAATCTCAACTGCCAATTGCAACAAATATTGTGTAACCGCCTATGCCCCATCACTATATCTAAATCTGGCTCTTGCTTCGAACATTAGCGGGCCTGCTGGCTGTGCACAATAAAGCTTTGTTGATATTATGCTGTTATTAGGTGCTGTTGAATCAGCAATGACTCACAGCAATTCTACAAACAACAGAGCAAAACCCGACCCAACCTACTTCATCCTCACAAACTCTTTGTTTAAATTCACTGTTGCAATCACATTTTTACCAATTCATCTCTTTGAGGCTTCTTTTTTGCTGCACCTCTATTTTCCCCAGCAAGTTGTCTTTCTCTAAGGACTACCTTTCCCTCAACAACATGCTCAAAGTAGTGAGGAAAATCTCACCATTCTTGCTTTTAAAGAGCATTATTTAAGCACTTGTTTCAATATACACTTTTACTTCTTCCAAGTCAGGTGATTGTCAAATGTACATTTTGTCCATCTTTTCAGCATCTTTTATCTCAAACATCTTTCTGTGTCATTACTATTTTTCTTCTTTATAATTTCAATAACTGCTAATATTCTGCTCTTTAATAAAGAACACATTTATTTCATCAATACACGCGTTAGTGTTTTGTTTTTCATTAAAAATTAAAAGATTAGTATCCCAGTCATACACCAAGGGAAACAGAATATTCCTTATAAAAGATGTAGTGAGACAGAGTGTAATGGATTTTAGGAAGTGAAAGACTGTCCCTATGAGAAAATGTTGATAAGGACAGTTAGCAGTTGGCCTTTAAGCAAGTGAACATTAGTATAAATAAGATAAGCACTTTAAAATTAAGGGTAATAAAAAGACTGACAACTAAGCAGTAATCGTCTATTTGAAGAGAGGCATTAGGAGGTAAAGTCAATACCCTTTGCAAGAAATAATTGGTGAAAGGAAAGAAGTCATTGTGGTAATGAACAGAAGCCAACTACAAAACGGAGGTAAAAACCCTCTGTTCCTCTGGCATAACTCGATGCTCAGACTGGGAAGTCAAGGCAAGGAAGTAAAATCCAGCTTGGCTTCACATTCTAGACTCTGGCACCGAAGTCGGAAAAGAAACTGTGGTGGGATTAAAAACAAAAAAGCAAAAAACTGAAGTCAGGAAACAAAGAAGGCCAGGACATTAAGGGCATAGCGAGAGAGGACGTCCCTGAGTAACTGGAGGATTTGAAAAGTGACCACAAAAGAAAAAAAAGACGACCATGGTATATGGACCCCAATGCCAAAGAAAGGACGTTAACATCTTTTTAAGTGGCCAAAGAAGCACAGTTCATGTACAGATTCTGTGTCATTTTAGAATCTCAACTCTAAGGTAATGGCAAAAGAGATACAGTAGCATTACAATGAAAATCTGAAAAGGTAACTTTCTCTATGTTGCTTTAGATGTTAAACCGCAGACTATTGTTTACAGTCAGGTACACCTCAAAGATAATGGACCATCAATTATGAATTTTTCACTTTCTCCAAAATGGTATCTCCCCCTGACCCCGACGTGATTTGAACACGCAACCTTCTGATCTGGAGTCAGACGCGCTACCGTTGCGCCACGAGGTCACGGAAAGCAGGTCTCCCTTTCTACAAACGGCACCCTGAACTGTCTCCTCTTCCTTTTCTAGAAAGC
>NW_006399819.1:16562543-16564804 GCF_000299155.1 Elephantulus edwardii | reverse complement strand
TACCCCCTCCCTTCACATCTATCTCCCTTTCACCAGCCCTCCATCTAATAACTTATATATGAAGCTTCCATGGCTTCTGTGATTTCAAACACATCAGCTGATGGTAGTTCCTAGTTCCTTCACTATTCTTATGCATCAATTGAAGATGAAGGGAGAACAATCCATTCTATTTACATTAAAGAACAATTTTTAAAAGTTTAAACTGTAACATATTAGAGAAATTTTTATAAACTCCTTTGGAAATGTCTTTTACTCATAGGTAACTTACAATTGGTCATACTGTTGAGTATTAAAAATGTAATTAAAACTAAAGACTAAAAATACATTTAATAAAATCTCCTTTCTCAAGAACTAATTTAGCAAGGAGGATAAAATTTAATAAACCAAATTATTTTAAGTGAGGAGGTTAACAAATCCTCTCCCATTAAAATTTTATCTCTAAAATGGAGAAAAGACTTACAACAAACTGAAAAGCACTTATTCATGAAAAATTGCTGAACTTCAGGCAAGGAAAGAGGGAGTCTGTGGCATTCCTGGTAAGTGCTGCTTCTATCACACCTGCCCCTAGTTCGGCTAAGTAGTTCTAACAGGATAAGGCAGGCCATATCAAGCTGGAAAATTCACTGCCAGAGAGGGTTGAGCAGAAAAAGGAAAAGCCCAGGCTACTAATAAGAAGCAATCTTGGAAGCAAATTAACAGGTAGGTTATAGATTATACTAGCTTAAAGTTTCAGCTCTGGATAGAACAAACAACTTACCAGTGCAATGGTTAGAACTTTATAAGAAGATACAGTCAATACAGGAGTCATAGAGGTACTTGATAAACTCTTTACAAATCCCTATGTAACTTGAAATGATTTACACAGTGGATATTTGTGAGGCCTCAATATATTCCTGCATGCTTAGTCTGTGGAGCCTCTCAGAAACTGAAAGTCAGAGAAGACCTGAAAACTACCTGACTGTTGAAAAAAAAAAAGGAGCTCTGGTGGCTTAATCGTAAGAAGCTACACTACAATCCTGAAGGCACACAGTTTGACTCTACTAAATGCTCTGCTGTAGAAAGAAGGACAATCTCCTCCTGTGCCAGTCTGATCTGATTCAACAGTAAACACAAAACCCCAAACAAATAAAAAAAAAACCTACCTGAATCTTACATACACTCCTGAACTCACAAATGAGAAATCAACAGGAAAATATATGTTGAATTTTCTGCTGGAAAAAATGTAGTACAGAAGGAAGAATAGAAAAAGTGCTGAAAGGAAACTGCCATCCAGTAACACTATGTTTAAGAAATTAGTGGAACTCCTGAGACTATGGCCTTTATTCAATCGTGGGACTCATGCTCAACCTTATTGTCAACACAAATTGGATCTATAAGGTGAACAAAAACACCAGGAATCACTAAATTCCTAGAATAAGAGAAAAAGATCCTAAAATCAAATAAGATCAAAAATTCAGCTTCTGCTCAAGAATAGAAAGAAAGGGATAGGATAAAAGAATCAATGGAGAAAGAATCACAAGCTGGAAGTGAGAAGAGTGTGCTTGCAATGTAATTTGTCATACAACAAAATGTGTAAGAGAGGTTGAATGGATAACCAACACGCTTCATAAATTTTCACTCAAATTTCAATTTAAAAAATGTAAAAATTCTATATTTTTCAAAAGTATCCCTTAAAATTAAAATTGAAACAAGGACATGAATGGGCACAGAATGGGCACACCGAGGTACGGGATGAGGGAGGTGCTTGGAACTTCCCTGGAGAGAAACTGCTTCAGTTGGGGATCCTGACCATGGAGCTACCCCACAGAGAATTAAGGATAATGGACTTTAGAAGAGGGGGCTTCACTCAGGTGAAAGACTACCTCCTCAGATCAGACACATTGAGGTGTGGGGAAGGGAACTCCTGCAACTCCCCTAGGGGGGGAAAAATTCTTCAGTTGAGGAACCTGGTCTCTGAGCTTGGTCTTAACTCATTAAAGACAATAAGAGACTTTGGGAGAGGCAGCTTGCACTCAGGCAAGATTTCCACATGACTAAGAAAGAAATGGAACGCATAAATATTGACATACTAGGCATTGGAGAGATGAGATGGACTGGTATGGGGCATTTCGAGTCAGATGATCATATGATATATTATTCTGGAGACGAAAAGGTGAGGAAATATGGAGTTGCTTTCATAGTAAAAAAAAGAAATTTCTACATCCATCTTGAAGTACAACATTGTGAGTGATAGGATTATATCCATACACTTACAAGGAAGT
>NW_006399819.1:16493659-16560453 GCF_000299155.1 Elephantulus edwardii | reverse complement strand
AGTTGGACAATGACTAGGGAGGATAGAAGGAGAATTGACACCTTTGAGCTGTGGTGCTGGAGAAGAGTATTGAATGTACCATGGACTGCCAAGAAAAGAAACAGATTCATCGTAGAGAGGATTAACCCAGTCTTCTCCTTGGAGGCAAGGATTCTGGGGCTTTGTCTGACATACTTTGGACATGTTGTAAGGAGAGAAATGTCTTTAGAGAGGGACATTATGCTGGGTAGAGTAGAGGGACAGCGCAGGAGGGGAAGACCCTCTATGAGGTAGATTGATTCAGTGACTGGGGTAATTGGAATGGGTGTGTCAGAGGCAATGAGATTGACACAGGATAGAGCATGGTTTAGGGCGGTTGTACGTATGGTTGCTATGAGTCGCAAATGACTCGATGACACATAACAACAACAACAATCTGCAGATCAGCAAATATCAGAAGAATCTTAAGAAAGGTGAACTTTCTCACTACACAGACCCAGAAAGGACCTTGGGGAGAGTGAGTTGCCTACTCTCATAAACAGAGCTTCATAAAGTAAAAGAAGTATCACCAACTTATGAAAACAAAACAGAAACAGCCTAACACATACCAAGAAAAACGTCACATAGTATCATGAAAGCAGCAGACAGCCTCAAATACTGTGGAAAACACAAAACAAGTCTTCTCCTAAAGAAGCAGAACGTTTTACAGTCTCAATGAATATCCAAGACTTGGTGAGGCAGAAGAAATATATCCAGATGGAGCTCTATGAATAGTTACTGAAGAAGGAACAAGTAATAGATGAAAGAATGAAAGCCATAAATAAAGTGAATACCATGGAGACAGGGAATCAAAAGTAATATGCTGATGGGGAAGAACATGAACAACTGTGGGAAATTATAAAAGATGAAAAAAACAATTGAAACTATGGACTAAAAGGTAGAAAAAATTTAAAAAACCATCACAGAAATGCATGAAAATGCAATTCAGAATATCAAGACCAAAATGGTGGAAGTTTCCAACATTCTGAAGAGACAAAAAAGCAAAAGAAAAGAGTTGTAACAATGAGTTAGTGAGCTGGAAGACAAGACTGTCAATGATAATATAATAAAGAAAAAGCAGAGAGGAGAAAGACTGAAAAAAATATTAAAATCATGTGGGATTATATCAAAAGGAACAACATATGTATGATCGGATTCCAGAACACAAGAAGGGTCAAGGAAAGTACTGAAAAAATGTGGAAGAGGTTGCTTGTTGTTGTTGTTGTGTGCCATCGAGTCACTTATGAATCATAGTGACCCTATGGACAAGAGCCTTAAATGCCATTCTATCCTGTGCCAGCCTCGCCGTCTCAAACACACTCATTCCCACCACTCCACTCACAGAATCGATCCATCTCATCGAGGGTCTTCCTCTCCTGCACCATCCCTCCACTCTCCCAAACATGATGTCCCTCTCCAAAGACCAGTCCCTCTTTGCAACATGCCCAAAGTATGTCAGATGAAGCTTCAGAATCTTTGACTCCAAGGAGCATTCTGGCTTCACCTTCTCCAGGACAAACCTGTTTATTTTCTTAGCAGTCCACGGTATATTCAACACTCTTCTCCAGCACCACAGCAGCTCAAAGGCGACAATTTTACCTCTATCATCCCTATTCATTGTCCAACTCTCCAATGCCAAGCACATAATTGAAAAGACTGTAGCCTGAATCAGGTGCACCTTAGTCTCCAACCTTACGTCATTGCTCTTCAGTACTCTTGAAGGGTCCCTCACAGCTGACTTTCCCAATGCATTTCGTCTCCTGATTTCCTGGCTGCTGTTACCGAGAGTGTTGTCTGTGGAACCAAGTAAACTAAAACTATTAACTATTTCAATCTCTTCACCATCTATACTGATGCTGCCCATTGGCCCAGTGGTAAAGAATCTTTGTCTTCTTGATGTTGAGCTTCAATTCATATTGAAGACTGTAGTCCTTGACCTTCTGCAGCAAGCGCTTCAGGCCCTCCTCAGTTTCAGCAAGCAGGGTTGTGTCATATGCATAACGCAGGTTGTTGTTGATTCTATCACCAATTCTGATGCCACATTCCTCCTCATACAGCCCAGCGTCTCGGATGATCTGTTCTGCATACAGGTTGAAAAGGTATGGAGACAAAATACATCCCTGATGGACCCCTTTCTTGATTTTGAACTATCGAGTGTCTTCCTGCTCTTTTCTGACGACTACCTCTTGGTTCAAGTACAGGTTTCGCATTAGCACAATCAAATGTTCTGGGATTTCCACTCTTCTCAGAGTCAGCCATAGCTTGTTGTGATCCACACAGTCAAAAGCCTTTGCATAGTAAATGAAGCACAGATAGACATTCTTCTAGTATTCTCTGTTTTCTGCCAAGATCCATCTCACATTAGCTATTATATCCCTAGTACCATAACCTCTTCTAAAACCAGCCTGCACATCTGGCAGTTCTCTGCTGACATGTTGCTACAGTCATTTTTGGATAATTTTCAGCAGAATCTTGCTTGCATGTGATATCAATGATATTGTTAGATATCTTCCACAGTCTGTTGGGTCACCTTTCTTTGGAATGGGAAATATCAATCTCTTCCAGTTAGTTGGCCTGCTGGCTGTCCTCCAGATTTCCTGGCACAACTGTAAAAGAGGTAATAGAAGAAAATTTCCTAGACAGTATGAAGTACAAGGAAATACACATTCAAGAAGCTCAGAAAATCCCCAAAACATATTATTGTTAAATTATCCAAAATTAAAAATAAGGATAGAATACTAAAAGCAGCAAAAGAAAACCAAAGTGTCACCTAGTCAAAAAGCAGAGTCACCTACAAAGGAGAACCAGTTAGATTACATCCTGATTTCTCAGTAGAAACCATGTGAGGAAGAAGACGATGGGATGATACAGAAGGACAACAGTTACCACCTAAGGATCCTGTAACCAGCAAACCTATCCATAGGATAAAAAGGAGAAATTAGGTCATTCTGAAAAGCAGGAGCTTAAGGTATTTGTAAAGAAAGCACACCTCTACAAGAAAGGGAACTCCTTCACACAGAGACATCAAAGGAAAGAGAATGGGCCACAGTAACCAGAAACAAACGAAAAAGAAGCACAAAAAAGTGGCAAGGGTAAAGCCTGGCCTGTCAACAATCACAATGAATGTGAATAGTTAAATATGCACACGCATACTCTCCACACACACAACATAGCCCATTAATGTGTTACCTATAAGAGATAACTCTAAGAAACAAGGAAAAAGATAACCTAAAAGTCAAGGGCTGGAAAAATATATACCAAGAAAATGACATTCACAGAAGAGCAGGAGTGGCAATATATCTTATAAAATAGACTTCAAGATAAAAACTATAATAAAAGATAAAGAAGGACTCTATATAGTGATTAAAGTCACAGTAGATTAAGAAGACATAACCTCATCAACATCTAAGCATCAAATAACAGAATTACAAAATACATAAAATAATTGTTAACAGACTTGAAGAAAGAAACAGACACCACCATAACAATGGGAGGAAACTTACCACACTCCTCCCAACAAAGGATAAGTCAACTCAAAATAAGCTTAACAAAGATGCATAAGATGTAAACTATATAATTAGCTGTATCAACCTTGTGGATCTATTTAGAATACTACACCCAACTAAAACTATTTACTTTCTTTTTATGTGCTTATGGTACATTTCCAAGAATTGATCACATATTAGGACAAAAAACAAGCCTCAACAAATTAAAATCTATGAAATAATGTATCTTTCACACCACAATGCCATAAAACTAGAAATTAATGACTAGAGGAGAAAGCTTATAAAACCAACCATGTAGAAATAAAAAAAAATACCCTGACAGAACACTGTAATAGACAAAATAAAGTTTAGACATTCCTCAAAAGAAATGAAAATAATAATACAACATATCAAAACCCTCCCAGATATAGCTAGACAGTCTTCAGGGGGCAGTTCATAGCAATAGGCAAACTCATAAAAAGGGAAGAAAGAAGCAAAATCAATGATCGAACTAAATACCTTCATCTAATAGAAAAATAACAACAATGAAACTTTACAGGCTTTAGAAGAAAAGAAATTATAAGGACAGGAGCTGAAATCAATGAGATAGGGGGGAAAGCCAAAATACATTTACAACTATCAAGAAGACCAGGGGCTGGTTTTTCAAAAGGGTCAATAAAATAGAATAACCACAGGTAAACATAACAGAAGAAAAGAAAGAAAAGACAGATAAATGGAATAAGAAATGAACAGGTGACATCACAATAGAACTAAGTGAGAGTATATTGATAATACAGGATATCATAAAAACTGAACTAAAGAGGACATGAAGTGCTTGGGGCAGAAAACCAAGGATTGCAGCCTTCATGTGAATTGAAGCTCAACATCAAGAAAACAAGGATTCTCATCACGAGGCCAATTGGCAGCATCATTATGAAAGATGACGAGATTGAGATTGTTAACAGCTCTAGTTTGCTTGGCTCCACAATCAACACTCTTGATACCAGCAGCCAGGAAACCAAGAGATTAATTGCATTGGAAAGGTCGGCTGTCAGGGACCTATCCAGAGTACTGAAGAGCAAAAACGTCAGCCTGGAGACTAAGGTGTGCCTGATCCAGGCCATAGTATTTGCAATTGCTTACTATGTGTCAGAGAGCGGGATAATGACTAGGGATGATAGAAAGAGAATTGATGTCTTTGAGCTGTCATGTTTTAGAAGAGTATTGAACATACCATGGGCTGTTAGGAGAATAAACAGATTTGTCCTGAAAAAGGTGAAACCAGGCTGCTCTTTGGAGGCAAGGATTCTGAAGCTTTGTCTGACATAGTTTGGACATGTTGCAAGGCTGTATCAGTCCTCGGAGAAGGATATCATGCTTGGGAGGGTGGAGGGGACAGTTGCAGGAGAGGAAGACCCTCGATGAGACGGATTGATTCAGTCACTGGGGCTATGGATTAGGTGTGTCAGAGACAATAAAGTTGGCCCAGGATATGGCAAAGTTTAGGGTTCTTGTACATAGGGTCACTATGAGTCGCAAGTGACCAGACGGCACATTAACAACAACAACGACATAATTTGGTAAATTGGAAAACATAGAAGAAATAAACAAATTTGTGCAAATTTATCCTCTGCCCAGAAAAACAGAAAAATGGAGAACATTTGAACAGGTCCATCACAAAAGAAGAAACTAAGCAGGTAATATAAAGACTCCACCCCAAAATAAGTCTTGGCCCAGATGGCCTCATGGCTGAATTCTACCAAACAATCAGAGATAAACTATCACTAATTGTACTTAAATTATTTTAATAAATAGAAAATGAATGAATACTCAAATTATTTAAAAAAATAGAAACAGAAAAAGAATACTCCTAGAGTCATTCTATAAAGCAAACATAACCCTAAACCCCAAATCAGACAAAGACATTACCAAAAAAGACAAATATAGACCACTATCTCTCATGAAAAGAGATGAAAAAAATCCTTAACAAAATCCTGACCAATAGAACTCAGCAATACATAAAAAGAAATCATCCTGATCAAGTGGGATTCATAAGAGGTATGCATGGATGTTCAACATAATAAAAATAACATAATTTATCACACTAACAAGCAAAGAACGAGAAACACATGATCCTATCAACTGATGCTGAAAAGGCCTTTGATAAAATTCAACATCATTTCCTGATCAAAACACTTAACAAAATAGAAATTTTCTGAATACAGTGAAACGTATATATGCAAAACCAAGATCTTACATAATTCTCAATGGGAAAAAGACTAACAGCACCCCCCTTGAGTACAGGGACCAGACAAAGATGCTCATTATTAGCACTCTTATTTAATATTGTATTGGAAGTACCTGATAGGGAAATAAAACAAGAGAAGGAAATAGGAGGCATTTATTTGGAAGAGAGGTGATATAACAGTTGCTATGAGACAATATGCTAGTGTACACAGAAAGGTCGTAAGACTCATCAATAAAACATTTTAGATCTAATAGATCAATGTAACAGAGAGGCAGGCAGGATAAGAAATCACTATCACTGAAATTCTTCTACAGTAACAAAGAAAGCAAAGATAGGGAACTAAGAAAGCAATGCTATTTAAAATAGCCAATCACAAAATGAGATACTTGTACATAAATCTAATTAGGGAAACAAAAGAAATTTATAAGGAAAACTACAAACCACTGTTGCAAGAAACAAGAAACTGAATTAAATGAATTTAAAAAAAAATCCCAATTCATGGATAGGGAGACTCATAGTGAAAATGATAATCCTACCAAAAGCACTCTGGAGAGGTCCCTGGCAGCAGACTTTTCCAGTACAATTGTCTTTTGATTTTCTGACTGCTGGGGTTAACAGTATTGGTTGTAGAGTCAAACAAGAAGGAATTGCTAACAACCACAATCTCTTCTCCATTTCTCATAATGCGGCCATTTGGCCCATTGCTGAGAATCTTTGTCTTCTTCATGTTGGACTTCAATACGTATCGAAGACTATAGTCCTTGGCTTTCTACAGCAAGTGCTTCAGGTCTTCTTTCATTTCAGCAAGCAAAGTTGTGTCTTTTGCATACAGTAGGTTGTTAATGAGTCTTCTTCCAATCTTGATGCCACATTCCTCCTCATAAAGACCTGCTTCCTGAGTGATCTGTTCTGCATACAGATTGAAAAGGTATGGAGACAGGATGCATCCCTGACACACTCTTTTTTCCTGATTTTGAACCATGCAGTGTTTCCCTGCTCTGTTTTGAGGACTGCTTTCTGGTCCAAGCACAGTTATTGTTGTTATGTGCTGTCGAGTCGCTTGTGACTCACAGTGACCCTATGTACAACAGCCCTAAATTCTGCTTTGTCCTGTGCCAATCGTACTGTCGACACACCCATCCCAATTACCCCCCTCACTGAATCAATCCACCTCATAGAGGGCCTTCCCCTCTTGTGCTGTCCCTCCACCCTACCAAGGACCGGTCCCTCCTTACAACATGACCAAAGTATGTCAGACAAAGCCTCAGAATCCTTGCCTCCAAGGAACCACCCTGTTTAACCTTTTCCAGGATGAATCTGTTTGTTTTCCTAGCAGTTCATGGTGCCTTCAATACTCTTCTCCAGCACCACAGCTCAAAGGCATCAATTCTCTATCTTCCTTAGTCACTGTCTAACTCTCTGATGCATAACAAGTGATAGCAAAGACCATGGTCTGTATCAGATGCACCTTAGTCTCCAGAGAGACACCATTGCTCTTCAGTACTTTGGAGAGGGCCCTAACAGCAGACTTTCCCATCACAATATGTCTTTTAATTTCCTGGCTCCTGGTGCCAAGAGTGTTTACTGGAGCCAAGCAAACTAAAGCTGTGAACAATCTCAATCTCTTCACCATCCATCCTGATGCTGCCAATTGGTCCAGTGGTGAGAATCTCTGTCTTCTTCACATTGAACCTCAATCCATATTGAAGACTGCAGTCCTTGACCCTCAGCAGCAACCGCTTCAGGTCTTCCTCAGTTTCAGCAAGCAGGGTTGTGTCATCTCCATAGCACAGATTGTTGATGAATCTTCCACCAATTCTGACACCACACTTCTCTTCACATAGAGCCCAGCCTCCCAGATAATCTGTTCTGCATACAGGTTGAAAGGTATGGAGACAGGACACATCCCTGGTGTACGCCCTTCCCAATTTTGAACCATGCTGTGTTTCCTTATCTGTTCTGTCGACTGCCTCTTGGTCCAAGTATAGGTTTCACATTAGCATGATCAAGTGTTCTGGGATTTCCATTCTTCTCAGAGTTAGCCACAGTTTGTTATGATCCACACAGGTCCAAGTATATTTTGGGCATGTAGCCAGGAGGGACCAATCCTGTGAAAAGGAGGACATCATGCTCAGGAGGGTGGGGAGACAGAACAGGAGAGGAAGACCCTGGGTGAGATGGATTATACAGTAACTGGGACAGTGGAGGTTGGTGTTTCAGATTTAGTGAGATGGGCTCAGGAAAGGGAAGGGTTCAGAGCTACTGTATATTGGGTCACTATGGGTGGCAGGAGATTCGGTGGCACATAACAAAAACAACCAAAAGCAATCTACATGTTTAAAACAGTCCCAATACAATACCAAACTCATTTTCAAAGATATGGAAAAGACAATTAGCAAGTTTATTTGAAAAAGAAAGAGACTTCAAATAAGCAAAGCAGTCTGACAAACAAAAATGAAGTGAAAGGCATGGTATTCCCTGATCTCAAAATCTACTACTAAACTGTAATAACCAAAACATCATGGTACTGGTACAATGACAGATTTGTAGACTGATGGAACAGAATCAAGAAGCCAGAAATTAACCCATCAATCTCAAAACAGAACAGATCATTCAGAAAGCAGGGCTTTTTGAGGAGGAATGTGACATCAGAATTGTAGGAAGACTCAGTCCTCAATATGGATTGAAGCTCAACATCAAGAAGACAAAGATTCTTATGACTGGGCCAACTGGCAGCACCATAATAGATGGAGAAGAGATTGAGGTTGTTAACAATTACAGCTTGCTAGGAACCACAATCAATACTCTTAACAACAGCAGTCAGATGAATTGCATTGGAAAAATCTGTTGTCGTGGTCCTCTCCAGAGTGCTGAAGAGCAATGATGTTGTTTTAGATACAAGGTGAGCCTAATCCAGGTCATGGTCTTCCCAATTACTGGTTATGCTTCAGAGAGTTGGACAATGACTAAGGATGACAGAAGAATAGATGCCTTCTTCGAGTTGTGGTTCTGAAGAAGAGTCTTGAACATACCATGGACTCTCAAGAAAACAAATAGGTTTGTCTCGAAGAGAGTGAAACCAAGTCTCTCCATGGAGGCTTGGATTTTGAAGTTCTGCCTCACTTTGGGTGGTTGGCCAGGAGAGATTGTTCTTGGAGAAGGACATCATGCTCAGAAGGGTGAATGGACAGCACAGGAGAGGAAGACTCCAGATGAGTTGGATTTATATAGTAAATGGGGTAATGGGCTTTGGTGTGAGACTGTCTCATGACAATGAAGGATTCAGAGCTGCTATACATAGGGTCACTGTCCATCACAGGAGACTTAACAGCACATAACAATAACATACCATTACAGATTTGGAAGCAGGAGTGGCACCCACTTCCTAAACAACATGCCTCTGCAAACTCTATGAACTTTGATAAATGTTGATAGCGTAGAGGGGCTTTAGGCCTTTTGTTCATAGTGTCGTTATGAGCTGTGCTCTACTTGAAGGCAATTAACAACAACAATCTATTATCAACACTGTATTAAATAAAAACCAAGATACAGTAAATGGGGCAATCAGGCTGGTGTCTCAAAATTAATTAGACTGGCTCAGGACAGGGAAGAATACATAGCTGCTGTATATAGTGTTGCTATGAGTTACAGGCAACTTGATGGCACATAACAACAACAAACAACAACCTTGATATAAATAAACTTGCAAATATAGCCAGAAATGAACAACCAGGAGAGGATAAAGTTAACAAAAGTGATGTCCTAAATATTAAGTCCCTGTGTGCTGCAAAAACTTTTTCCAGTAGGGTGAAAAGAAAACCTACAGACAGGGAAAATACATTAGGCAATCAAATCTCAGATAATGATCTCATAATGAAAATTTACAGAATAGTATAGGCCTTACACAGGAAAAGACTGATAATCTAATCACAAAATAAGCAAAAAACATAACTTTTCATCAAGGAAGACATTCAGATAGCTGACACATGAAGAAATGCTCAAAATCAGAGGCAATCAAAGAGATGCAAATGAAAACCACAATGAGATTCCATCTCACTCCAGCAGCAGTTGTTACACACATTTGAGTTGACTATGTGATGCATAGAGACCATATGCACAATTGCTCTGAATTCTGCTCTATTCTGAGCCAATCTCATTATCTCTGACACATCTACCCTCATTTCCCTAGTTATTGTGTCAATCCATCTCATCTGGGGTCTTCCTCTCCTGAGCTGTTCCTTGGCCCTTCCAAGTATGATAATCCTTCTCCAAAGACTGGTCCCTCCTAGCTACATGCACAAATTATGTGAGACAAAGCCTTAAAATCCTTGTCTCCAAGGAGCAGCTTGGTTTTACACTTTCCAAAACAGACCTCTTAGTTACTTTGGCAGTGCACGGTACTCTTCTCCAGCACCACAACTTAAAGGCATCAGTTCTTCTTCTGTCACCCACAGTCATTGTCCATCTCTCTGATGTATGGCAAGTAATTGTGAAGACCATGACCTGGACTAGACAGACATACGTTAGTCTATAGAAAGACATCCTTGCACTTTAGCACTCTAGAGAGGTCCCTGACAGCAGATCTTCCTAATGCAATTCATCTTTTGTTTTTGACTGCTGGCTCCAAGAGTGTTCACTGTGGAACTGAGCAAGCTGAATTATTAACAATCTCAGTCTCTTCTCCATCTATCATGATGCTGCCAATGGGCGCAGTAGTGAGAGTGTTTGTTTTCTTAATGTCTAGCCTCAATCCATATTGCAAACTATAGTCCTTGGACTTGCATATGAATGACTGATGGTCTGACCCACAGTCCACCTCTGGCCTAATTTTGACTGCTGATATTGAGCTTCTCCAATGATTCCTTCCACTGATGTAGTCAATTCCTATGCAGCCCATCAGGGAAGGTTCATGTGTAAAGTTGCCATTCGTGTTTATTTAAAAAGATATCTAAAATAAAGAAATCATTGAAAATACAAAATTCAATCATTCTATTCCAGCTTCATTTCTGTCACCAAGTCCATACTTTCCTTCTTTACAACTTCTGCATTCCAGTTATCAATTGTCAATACTGAATCTTGCTTGGATATTTGCTCAATTGCACACTGCAAGATTTAGGAAAATATTTCAATTTCTCCCTTTTTGGTTCTAGACGTAGCAGCGTATATTTGAATAATAATCATATTAACAGGTCTTCTTTGAATATGTATGAATATGTATGGATAATATCACTCATCATGTAGTACTTCAGGATAAAACTTGAGATTGACATTTTACTATGATTGCAATACTATCCCTCTTCTGTTTTGCACTCCTAATGTAGTATATCATTTTCTGATTCAAAATGGCCAAAGCTAGTTTATCTCATGTCACTAATACCTAGATTGTCAATGTTCATGTATTCCATTTAATTTTTCACTATTTCTAGTTTTTAGACATTCATACTTTGTAAATACCATGTTCTAATTATTTTTTGTAGTTTTTAAATTTAAATGTTCTTTTTTATATACTGATTTAATTACAAAGTTTAAATACATTGTTTTTCAAACAAAATTTTCCCCATTTCCTTCACTCCCTTACCCATCAAATTGTGCAACCCTATGATTAACACCCCACCCTACCTCCTGCCCATTCACACCCCTCTGCTTGCACCCTTCTCCCTCCTTGGATCCTTATACTCATTCTACAATAATGGTCTAATACTGTATTTGTCCTTACGGGACTGAGTTAGTTCACTCAGCATAATGCTCTTCAGTCCCTCCCAAGTTAGGTCGCAATTTACAAAATCATGTTCTAATTATTAAAGGATGTTTGTTATTATTTTTCCTCATTTAGACTGACTTCCAATCTGAGCTTTACCTGTAATACTATATGTATCCCTCCACTGATCATAGAGTTGTCAGAGGCCTTTTACTTAAGAAGTGGATGACCTATCTTGCTTCCTAGTTTGTCTTAGAGTTCAACTACAACTTGTCCACCATGGAAACCCTTATGTGATGTCAAGTCATTTGCGACTCAGAGCAACCTTATGTACAACCGCTCTGAACACAGCTCTATCCTGAGACAACCTTACTGTCTCAGACATACCTACCCTGTTACCCCAGTCACTGAGTCAATCCATCTCATTCAGAGTCTTCCTCTTTTTTTTTTATTTTATTTTTTTTATTATTATTTTTGTGTAAGTGTACCGTCAAATCAGGTCAAACCAGTACAGGAGGAGACTGTCCCTCCTTCCCCAGCAGAGCATCTGGTGGATTTGACCTGTGCGCCTCTGGGATTGTAGTTGCAACTCCTTGCCACTAGGCCACCAGAGCTCCTCTCAGAGTCTTCATCTCTTGCACTGCCCTTCTACCCTCCCAAGCATGATGTCCCTCTCCAGGGATTGGTCCCTCCTTAAGACATGCCCAAAGTATGTCAGAAGGAGCTTCAGAATCCTTACCTTTAAGGAGCACCCTTTCACAGCAACTTACAAGTTATCTCAGTACAGCAACCTAACAGACAAGAGCTATACCAAGTAGAAACAACATATTTCCCAAATGCAACAAACTAACAATTTAGTTCTTGTCTTTAATAGCAAATCAATTTTCACACTTGATTTGAACTAATAATGAACTTTATTAGTATCTAGTAAGTTAACATGAATTGTTTTTTTAAAAAAAGCCACAGGATTGCAGTTTGGTGGGCAAAGGGTGGAGGTGAAGGAAATGGGAAGGATCCAGGTGAAAGACGGAGTAGTGATAAGTAAGATCTAGTGGTGATTAATTTTAAAGAACATAACATGTAGGAATGGTTGTATTAAACACAATAGGAATGAGGAAGCATGTAAAACACACAAAAATATTTTTTTAAAAGCCACCAAATAGGATTCAACTCATAGGTGACTCTAGTTATTTTCTGAGGCTGCAAATTCCTTGGAAGGAGATTACCTCACTTTATCTAGCAGAGCAAGTAGTGGATTTGAACTCGTAGAGAGATTTGGCCTTAAAATAACATTACATAAGTTCTGTAACAGTGGTTTGAATTCACCAGCTACTCTGATGGAGAAGATGAGCAGAAGCTTAAAATTTTACAGCTTCAGAAACCAAATAAAGGGTTGGTATAATTTCAAATCAAGTAGAGAGCAGTGTTCTGTTTTAATTTTTTCTTTTTTAATACTCATAGGAGTGGATTTTCTGGGTCATATGTTGATGTTTAAATTCTTAATGAATTGCCCAATTGCTTTACAAAGTGGCCATAACCACTAACATTGTCCCTACCGTGTTTAAGGGTTTATTAAATTTGCACTGCTGACCTATTAAAGAAAGATGAAATATATGTCTTCCACAAAAATTTTATTGTGTATAGAAGTTTTATTCATAAGAGTTTCAGGCAAAGACTTTATCATGTGTAGAAGTTTTATTCATAAGAGTCTCAGGCTTGAAACAAGTCTATGAACTGTTGAATGAAATGTGACAAGGTCAGTATCTTCAGTAGCAACTGATAGATTCTATGAGTGAATGACTCTAAAACATTCTGCTAAATGAAAGAAGAAGCACAAAACATTGCCTATTATTTAATTTCATATTGGTGGCCTAATGGCCAGGAAACTGTGCTACAATCCAATGGCACACAGTTTGAATCCACCAGCTGCTCTGTGGGAGGATAGGAAACCTCCTCCCATGCATTTAACTGCCTTTGAAAACCCACTGGAGGGTCAGCTGTGAGTCAGTTCTGACTCTGTGGTATACAACAACAACAAACTTATATAAAATGCCCAGAGAACGCAAATTGTAAAGACAAAAAGCAGATTCATGGTTAGTTGTTGCTGGGGATGATCATGAGCATAAATTGTCAAACAATGGAATGAAAAAACGTTTTGAAGTGATAGAGACACTAAATTTGATTTGTGATAACTATGCAATCTTATTTATGTCTTAAACTCATTGACTTGTATGTGGATGAATTTTCTGTTTGTAACTCCATTGCAAAGAGGGATTAGCCCTTGGAGAGGGATGTCATGCTTGGGAGGGTGAGGGACAGTGCAGGAGATGAAGGCCCTTGAAGAGATGGACTGATTCAGTCGCTGGGATAATGGGGGTAGGTGTGTCAGAGACAATAAGATTGGCAAAGGATAGAGCAGGGTTTAGGGATATTGTACATAGGGTTGCTATTAGCTGCAGGTGACTTGATATAACATAACAATAACAACTCTTACCTTAATAAGATTATTTTTTTAAAACTCACAAAAATAAATATCTGATAAACAATAACATAAAAAGGGGAAGAACAGAATAAATATAAATTATAATATAATGACATGTTTCGGTTTAGACTATAGACCAGGACCTGGTACAACAAGAGAGTTTAAAAAAAAAACAAAACCCAAAATAAACCACTGCTTAGACCTAACCTGAGTCTTTAAAGATGGATAAGATTTGCATTTTCAAAGGAAGAGAGGCCATAGCAGACAAACAAACAAACAAAAAAAGAGCACCAAAATAAATAAAGGGAGGGTTGATGACATTAGGAAAAAGGGCATTGAAGGTAACTGTGTTTATGAGGGAGTGAGGAGAAATGCAACCATAGATACATCAGGGTCAGACTACAGAAATAAAGAAAATTCAATGGAAGAGAGCAGGATTAGAAGAAAGACAGAAAAAGTTACATCAGCCTATGAACCCACATGAACTCAGGAGACCAAGGTTTGTCTTGTTAAAAAGGATATGTTTACGGCATTGAAATCTATGGGGGAGAGAATAGTCTAAAAGTATTATATTTTAGGGCATTATTTTTATCGTAGGAGTATGCAATGAGGGTTGTAGAGTGGATTATATTTGGGGCTAGGGGGTGGGGTTTGGGGAGGTGCTGGGGGGGGATTGTGTACCAATGGGGGAGTTTTTTTTTTGCTTTTCAAGGAGAGGAGCAAATGGGGGGGGGAGGGGTTTGTGCGGGGAGAAGGGTGCAACAATGAATGAATGGAATCCCAAAATCTCTGTAGATGTGCATTGAAATGAAAAATAAACAACCTAAATTAAAAAAAAATAAATAAAAAGGATATACACGTTGTCAATAAAAATGCCAGAGGGGGTGGCAGGACTGACTGTATTCAATAAAAATGTAAAAAATAAAATCTTTGTATTCTTTACAAATAGCAGAAAATATTCAGTGAATTCATCAGTGTTCAGAATAAACAAGCAACTTACAGCTTTACATTTAAAATCAAACTACAAAACATGAATAATCATGGGAATAAAAAATATACTTGCCACATTCATAAACAACTAATTTTATTGTTATTTCACATTTTAAAGCAACACAAATTAACAAAACCACATTCATAATAAAAGTATTGCCTCAAACATAACATTAAATATCTGGGTTTTGTATTTTCTTTGACCAGAAATCTTCCTGAAAGCTGTCACATTTCACTGACTCATACATAACTTTGGTTTAAGGGAAGGGACACTTCTTTTTAAGTCCAGCTAAATTGTTAAGATTGCTGAAGCACAAGTAACACTGAGCCACCCAATTCTTTGCAATTCTGAAAATTTACTTTCCTGGTAATCAAAGGCAAGTTGAGACAAAATTATCATGTGGACAGGATTTCCGTTTCCATTCCAATCTAGTATTCATGAGTATACTCAACCCTATAACCAAAGATATAGTGTTACACACAAGTAATACTGAGGTAACACTCTTTCCCTATAAGAGAACCATTTTATAGAGTGGATCACCCATCGGAAAAATCATTCAACTGGACCTTGCTCATTTATGTAAATCAGGATTTCCAGTAGTCTTAAAGATATAGGTTATCTGGATTTAACCAACCAAACAAAAATAATAATACATTTGGCATTTATCAAAATAAAAGAACAAATCCAAGACTTTAACTGCAACACTGAAGGATTTGAAGAGCAAAATATAGAATAACAATGGAAGTATTAAAGGAAAGATGGATGGGCTGTACTGTACCAAAAATAATCAATCAACATCAAATCACTTCCAGAAACATCATATGACCAATAACAAATGGTACCAAAAGTGGAAGGCAAAGCTGTACTGAAGATAATAGCAATAAATGAAACTTCAAGAAGAACTGAATGAATATCAGATTTTTCTGCAAACAGATGCAGCACTGAATATGCTCAATGATCTATGCCAAGAAATTCAGAAGACAGTTACCTGTTGAACCTACTCCAGAGAATACATTCTAGTGTCTATTAGAACAAAAAGGCAATCTAACAGAATTTCAAAATTATTGAACAGTATCACTTACATAAAACTTAAAATTTTGCTGAAGATTATTTAAAAGTAGCTGGAACCAGGAATAGACAGAGAAATTAAAGCTAAATTTAGAAGAGGTCAAAGAACAAGAGATATCATTGCAGATGTCAGATGGATTTTGGCTGAAAGCGAATGTAAGAAATATCTTTGCTTGCATTTTATTTACTTTGCAATATGTTGATAATAAAAAATTATGGCTAGAATTGAGAAAAAAATGTGAATCCCAGAAAATTAACAGGGCTTATACGAAACCTGTACAAAAAGCAAAAAGCAATAATTCAGACAAAATGAGGGTTACTGTATGTATTGTTTAAAATCAGGAAAATCTGTGTCTAGATTGTTTACTCACGCCATACTTAATCAATTTTTATGCTGAGCAAATAATTGGAGAAGCTGAATTATAAGAGTAACATGACAAGAAGATTCATCCATAACTTTCACATGACAGATGACAGAAACTTTGCCTGAAGAAAGTGAAAAATTGAAGCATTTACTGGAGAAATTAAAAGACTATTGTCTTTATTGTGCATTACATATCAAAATAAAGAAAATAAAAATGTTTTACTACTGAACTCATAAGCAACATCATGATATATCGATAAAAGATAGAGGTCAATGATTTAATTTTACTTGCATCTACAACAAACATAAGAACTCAGAGGGGGAGCTAGTGGGTAAGGATTTTGTTGTCCACTTATGGGAGAAAGGTAGACAATCTTCTTCCATGTTATTTGAAGTCCCTGAAAACTCACAGGAGGGTCAGCCATGAGTTGGTTTGACTTTTAAAAGCACTGAGAAATAGACAATCAACACTCATGGTAGCAACATTTAAGAAAATAAAAGATACACTGTGTTCAGCAAGTCTGATGGAAAAGATCTTTAAATAAGAGCTTAAATAACAGTAACTTAAGATGAAAAACTTGAATTTGATTCAAAACATGATATTTATCATCACTTCAAATGCATCTGAAAGTTTAACAATGAATAAGATAGAGAAAAATTGATGTATTGGAATTGTGGTATTTATATTCCATAGACTACCAAAAGAACAAACAAGTTTGTGTTGGACTAAGTGCAGCTAGAGACTGACACCCTCTGAGGCAAGGATAATGAGATTTAACATGCTTTGGGTATATTGCCAGGAGTAGCAAGTCCCTGGAAAAGGACATCATGCTTGGAAAGTTGGAGGATCAAAGAGGAAAGGATAACTTTAAATGAGACCTCAACATAATGACTTCAACAATGGGCTTCAACATGGTGGAGACTGTGAAGATGGTGCAGGAGTGAGCAAAGTTTAGATTTGATGCATCCAGTCAGTTTGAGTCACAGTAGACCTTATACCATCTAACATTTAATAACAACAAGACCCAAGAAAAGTTTTACCACATTAATCCCAACTTCAGATTATAGCTAATATCAACCATTCTTCAAATTAATAGTTGAAAATGACACATTTTTTTAAAAAAGCATATGTAGCTATTCTACTACCATTATAAGTTTCATGAAAACTTATAATTCATGAAAATTTAGAAATCTTTGTTATTGCAAACAGATAACTTAGACCTGAAGAATACTTGGCAGGGAATCTGTGACCAATTAGGGGAAGTAGACTGCTTTTGCCTCTGAGAAGAACTGTATGAATGACCTTGAGAAGACCCTTGAATTCTTCATTCTCCTCGTGTACACAGTAGGAAGGGAGCTGTGGTAGTTTAATGGGTTGCTAGCTGTGCTGTTAACTCAAAGATGGCACCTCACTGTCAGTTTGAAACCACTTATTCACTCTGTAGGAAAAAGATGGTCAATCTGTGAGATTTACAGCCTCCAAAAATCTGCTAGGAAATCAGCTGTGACTTGGTTCCAACTATAGAACAAAGAGAAAGCAAGACAGCTATTATTATATGCCATCAAGTTGCCCATGACTCATAACAATCACAGCAGCTCTCAAGCCTGCCCTATCCTGTGCCAGTCTCACTGACACCAATACACCTACCTGAATTGCCCAAGTTATCGTGTCAACCCATCTCATCTGGGGTCTTCCCCCCCCCCCCGTGCTGTTTCTCCACCCTCCCAAGCATGATGTCCTTCTCCAAAGACTGGTTGCTCCTTGCTACATGTCCAAAATATACGAGATGAAGCTTCAAAATCCATGTCTTCAAAGAGAAAATTGGTTTTACCCTAAGACAGACCTATTTGTTCTCCTGGCTGTCCAAGGTACGTTCAGTACTCTTCTCCAGTACCACACCTCAGACATCAATTCTTCTTCTGTCATTCTTAGTCATTGTCCAGTTTTCTGATGCATAGCAAGTAACTGCAAAGACCATGACCTGGAACAGGCAAACCTCAGGCTCTAGACTGACATAATTGCTCTTTAGCACTTTGGAGAGGTTCCTGACAGCAAACTTCCCCTAGTGCCAAGAGTGTTGACTGTGGAAGTGAGCAAGCTGAAAGTGTTAACAATCTCAATCTCATCTCCATTCACAGTGAAAAAAATCTTTGTTTTCTTGGACCAGGAGGCAAAGAGACAATAGAAAGTATAAACTCTGAATTCTATGACAAGATGTTGTTGAGTACCATAGAGTTGGAATCGACCCACAGCTAACCCTTCAGCAGGTTTTTAGAGGCAGTTAATTGTATGGGAGCAGACTGCTCATCCTTTTCCCATAGAACATCTGGTAGATTAGAACCTCATGCCTTTGGAATCACAATGCAGCTTTTTACCATTAGACCCCCAGAGCACCATAAATTATATTTTACCCAATATATAAAATTAGGGAAATAACTTCTAGAATTACTAAACATGAATGCATATATACAAAACAAAGAGCTAAGCTGATGGTGATCAAAAGACCAGCAATTCAAATCCACCAGGTGCTCCACAGGAAATATAGAGACCAGTTTATTCTGTTAAGATTTATATCTTGGAAATCCAACATGGGCCCACAATGAATAAGAACTGTCTCTAAGCAGGTGAGATAATGATTAAGTTTTTGACTGATAATTCAAAGCTTGACAGCCTAAATTCATTAGCTACCCCACTGGAGAGAGAAGTGTCAGTCTGTTTTTCTAAGGATTAGGTAGCCTTATAAGTCCTATGAGGCAATTCTACTGTATCACGTAGGATCATGATAAGGTGCTATTGACTCAATAGCACAAAAAGTATTATAAATTCCTTTGAATCAAAGCTAGCATTCAAGCATTTATAATATCTCACCATGGAAATTTTAAATATGCAATCCAAAAGATATGTATTGCTTGCTTTTCATCTGAAGGTTGGGCAATGACTAAGGATGACAGATGACTAAGCAATGATTTTTAATTGTGGTTTGGCAAAGAGTATTACTTATCCTATGGAATGACATGTAAACTAACACTTCTGACCCGGAGAACTAGGGTGTTCTTTGAAAGCTAGAACAGAGACTCTGTCTCAGATACTTTGGGCATGTTGTAAGGAGGGACCAGTCCTTGGAGAGGGGCACCAAGTTTAGAAAGGTAGAGTGTCAGTGAAAGAATAGAAGACTTTCACCAAGACAGATTAACTCAGTGATTGCAACAATAGGTTCAAGGGTGTCAGAGGTGCTGAGAATGGCACAGGATAGAGATGATTAGGAGTCATTGTCCATAGGATCACTTTGAGTCATAGCTGACATGAGGGCACATTAACAACAACAAGAACATGCATTTAATATATTTCCATGTAAGGTCTACTTATCAAAGATCAAAGGGGGTTGTCAGATGACATCAAGGATGTCATCCATGAGAGAAGCAGTAAGTCATTACATAAACAGAGAAGGAAGAAAAGACCAAAGTAGATGTCAGAAGAGACTCTAAAATTTGCAATATAGCATCAAGAAGTGAAAGTGAAGGGAAAAGACACAGAAGTGAAAGAGATGAACAGAATATTTCAAAAGGCAGCTCAAGAAGGCAAAGCAAAGAAGTATAATGAAATAGGCAAAGAGCTAGAGATTGAAAATAAAAAGCTAAGAACTCATCCCACGTTTCTCAAGCTGAAAGAATTAAAGAGCAAATTCAAACCTTGAGATATACTATGGGGAAATCTTCAAAGATCCAGGGAGCATCAAAGAAGATATAGGGAATGTAGAGAGTCATTGTAGAAAAAAAAATTGGCTGACAAAGAAAAATTTCAGGAAGTTGCACATAACAACAACAGCAGCAGCATATGATCAAGCTGTTGTTAGATGCCACTGAGTCAAATACTACTGATAGCAACCCTTTGAACAACAGATCTGAACCTTCTCCTATCCTGTGCCATTTTCATTATGTCTGACACACTTGGGGCTATTGTTGCAGTCATTGTGTCAATGATAATGAAGAAAGAAGTTCAAGTTGTGCTGAAAGCATTGGCAAAACGTAAGGCTCCAGGAATCAATGGGCTATCAATTGACATGTTGCAACTAACAGATGTGGCTCTAAACATGTTCATCAGTCTGGGCCAAAAATTTGGAAGATAGTTACGTGGCCAAATTACTGGGAGAGACCTGTATTTGTTCTGATACCCAAGAAAAGTCATCAAACAATGTGGAAATTATCAAAAAACATCATTAATATCAAATGTAAGTAAAAGATTGCTGAAAATCTTCCAAAACTTGCTATAACAGTACATTGACAGAGAACTTCCATCTGGGTTTAAAAGAGGCTGTGGCAGTAGAGATGTTGCTGATTTCAGATCTTGGCAGAAAGCAAAGAAGACCTTCACAGAAAAATGTCTTTTTGTACTGTATTCATTATGCAAAGAGATCTGACTCTGTGAATGAACTATGGTTAACATTGAAAAAAATCAGAATCCCAGAACATTTAATCATGTTCATATGCAACCTATACCTGGAAAAAGAAGCTGTTGTCTGAACAGAGCAAGGGAACACTGGATGATTTAAATTAAGAAAGGTGTGTGACAGGGCAGCATCCTTTCTTACCTATTCAATCTGTACACTGAATAAATTATTTGATAAGCTGGATTCTATGAAGAAAAATGTGGCATCTGTATTGGAGGAAGACTCATCATCAGCCTGCATTACACAGACGACATAACCTTGCTTGCTGAAAGTGAGGACTTGAAATACTTGTTTTGAGGATGAAAGACTACATCCTTCTATATTTATTACATTCCATCATCAAGGACACAAAAATCCTCCCCACTGTATTAAAAGGTAATATCATGAAGAAGAAAAGATTGAAATTGTCAATTACTTCATTTTACTTGGATCCACAATCAATGCCATTGGCTCCAACAGTCAAGAAATCAAAGATGTATTACACTGGGAAAATCTTCAGTTAGGAACCTCTCCAAAGTACAAGGGAGCAGTGGCATCAATTTGAAGAGTAAGGTGTAGGTATCAATTCTTCTACTGTCGTCTTTAGTCATTGTCCAGCTCTCTGATGCGCAGCAAGTTATTGCAAAGACCAGGGCATGGATCAGGTGTACCTTAGTCTTTAGAATGACTGCTCCATACTCTGGAGAATTCAGGACATATCTCATAGAGTGTCAAAAGAACAGAAATGTCTTGGAAAAATGTGTAGTTAGAGTGTTCATTAGAGGCAAATATGGGCCTCAAATCTCAAATTTCAATATTGCTTAAAGGAGATATTCCTTGGGAAGAGACATCATGCTAGGTAAGGTGGTCAGCAAAATAGAAGACTCCATGAAATTGACTGACGCAGTGACTGCAGCAATGGGCTCAAATATGTCAGAGATGATGAAGATAATAAAGGATAGGACAGGGTTCTGTTCTTCTGTTCACAGAGTCATTAAAAGTTCTACTTAACTCTACAGCACTTAACAACAACTTGGTTTTTAAACAAATACATAACTGCTTTTGCAAAAAATCACATTGGCTACTAATAGAAAAGTTAGTGATTATAGAATACCAAGGGATTGCTACAAAGACTAGGGTATCTACTGAGGAAAAAAATCAACTATTGAGAACTCTTAGAGAACACAGTTCTACTACAAGCATGGACAGAATTGACTCCGTGGCAAATGTTGATGATGGAGGTGGTTTTGGGGGAAGGAAATAAGCAAAGCCTAAAGAAACAACTTCATACTTCTTTTTCAACTGGTCCCTAAATAGTAAGTATATTTCAAAGATATCCAAATAGAATTATTTCTTTTAATGAATAAAAACAATACTACTTTTAAACAGAATTCCATAAGCAAGGAAGTTGCAAATACAGTCCTGTAACACTTCTTTTTAATTTGCTGTTCAGAACTGAATATTGAAAGGAAAAAGATTTTCTTGAGTCCAATCTGTGAAGGCCTATGTTGTTGTAGTACACCTCAAGTTAGAAACTTGATAGTACACAACAATCAAGGTACCCTTCAGTAGCCTTTTAGAGGCAGTAAATCTCATGAGAGTCGATCTCTTATCTTTCCTCTATGGAGCAGCTGGCAGATTCGAATTATGTACCTTTGGGTTTCTGGAGCAGTTCTTTACCACTGTTGTTGTTGTTGTTGTTATGTGCCGTCGAGTCGTTTCCGACTCATAGTGACCCTATGCACAACAGCCCTAAACCCTGCTCTATCCTGCGCCAACCGCACCGCCTCTGATACACCCATCCCGATTACCCCAGTCACCGAATCAATCCATCTCATAGAGGGTCTTCCCCTCCTGCGCTGTCCCTCCACTCTCCCAAGCATGATGTCCCTCTCTAAGGACCCGTCCCTCCTGGCAACATGTCCAAAGTATGTCAGACGAAGCCCCAGAATCCTTGCCTCCAAGGAGTAGCTTGGTTTAATCCTCTCCAAGATGAATCTGTTTGTTTTCCTGGCAGTCCATGGTACATTCAGTACCCTTCTCCAGCACCACAGCTCAAAAGCATCCACTCTCCTTCTGTCCTCCCTAGTCATTGTCCAACTCTCTGATGCATAACAAGCGATTGCAAATATCATGGCCTGTATCAGGCGCACCTTAGTCTCCAGAGAGACACTGTTGCTCCTGAATACTTTTGAGAGGTCCCTAACAGCAGACTTTCCCATTGTGAAACGCTTTTTGATTTCCTGACTGCTGGTCCACAGAAATTCCATGAACATCTACTGTTGTTGTTATTAAGTGCTACTGAGTCAAGGACAACTTATAGAGACCCTATGAACAATAGACCAGAACACTGTCCTATCCTGTACCGTCATTATCATTCTCGACATCTTTGAGTCCAATGCTGTATGTTGTTGTTGTTGTTGTTCTGTGCCTTTGAGTCGCTTGCGACTCATAGCAACCATACATACAAGAGCTCTAAACGCTCTTCTATCCGGTGCCAACCCAGCCATCTCAAACGCACTTATTCCCACCACTCCAGTCACAGAATCGATCCAACTCATTGAAGGTCTTCCTCTCCTTCGCTGCCCCTCCACTCTGCCAAACATGATGTCCCTCTCCAAGGACCAGTCCCTTCTTGCAACATGCCCAAAATATGTTAGACAAAGCTTCAGAATCCTTGACTCCAAAGAGCCTTCTGTCTTCACCCTCTCCAGGACAAACCTGTTTATTCTCCTAGCAGTCCATGGTATATTCAGCACTCTTCTCCAGCACCACAGCTCAAAGGCATCAATTTTCTATCTATCAACCCTATTCACTTTTCAACTCTCTGATGCATAGCACATAACTGCGAAGACTATAGCCTGGATCAGGTGCTCCTTAGTCTCCAGTCTGATGTTGTTGCTCTTCAGTACTCTTGAGAGGTCCCTCACAGCTGACTTTCCCAATGCAATTCGTCTCTTGATTTCCTGGCTGCTGTTACCAAGGGTGTTGATTGTGGAGCCAAGTAAACTAAAACTGTTAACTATCTCAATCTCTTCACCATCCATACTGATGCTGCCAATTGGCCCAGTGGTGAGAATCTTTGTTTTCTTGATGTTGAGCTTCAGTCCATACTGAAGGCTGCAGTCCTTAATCTTCTGCAGCAAGCACTTCAGGTCCTCCTCAGTTTCAGCAAGCAGGGTTGTGTCATCTGTATAACACAGATTGTTGATGACTCTTCCACCAATCCTGATGTCACAGTCCTCTTCGTTATAGCCCAGTGTCTCAGATGATCTGTTCTGCATACAGATTGAAAAGGTATGGAGACAGAATACATCCCTAATAACCCCCCTTCTTGATTTTGAAGCATATACTGTCTCCTTGCTCTCATCTGACAACTGCCTCTTGGTCCAAGTATAGGTTTCGCATTAGCACAATCAAATGTTCTGGGATTCCCATTCTTCTCAGAGTCAGCCACAGCTTGTTGTGATGCTGTATAGACACTGTATTAATCCATATCTTAAGGGTCTTCCTCTCCTTCACTTACCTTCCACCTTTCCAAGCACGATACCCCCTCCAAGGAACAGCCTCTCCTAACAACATGTCCAAAATATGTGAGAAAAAACTTCACCATCTTTGCCTCCAAGGAACATTCTTGTTATACTTTCTCCAAGACATGTCTGTTTGTTCTTTTGGTATCCCATGAAATATTTTGCTCTGTTCTCCAACACAAATCAAATATATCTATTCTTTTATTGTTATCCTTATTCATTGCCCAACTCTCAGAGGCATAACAAGTGATTTGAAAGACTATAGCTTGATTCAGGCTCACCTTGGTCTTTAAACTGACACCATTGCTCTTCAGAACTTTAGAAAGGTATCTGACAACAAACTTTCCATCTTCTGACTGCTGATACCAACAGTGTTGATTATGGATCTAAGCAACCTTAAATAGTTGACAATTTCAATTTTTCCTCCGTCTATCATGAAGTTGCCTATTAGTCTATTGGTGAGGATTTTTATTTTCTTGTTGTTGAACTAGAATCTATTTGATGGCTGCAGTCCCTGATCCTCTGAAACAACACTTCAGGTCCTACTCACTTTCAGCAAGCAAGGTTGTATCATCTGCAAAGCGTCAGTTGTGGATGAGTCTACCTTCAATCCTTAGGCCACATTCCTTTCCATAAAGTCGAGCTTCTTGAATGATTGGCTCAGCATACAGACTGAATAGATACATTGCTGTTATGTACTGTCAAGCCACTTGCAACTCATAGCAACCCTATGTACAATAAAAGCTCTGAACCCTGCTCTATCCTAAGCCACCTTATTGTCTCTTACACACCTACCCCCATTTCCCCAGTCACTGAGTCAATCTATCTGATTCAGGGTCTTCCCCTCTTGTCTTGTCCCTCTACCTTCCCAATCATGATGTCCCTCTCCAAGGACTGGTCCGACCTTGCAACATGCATGCAGCATTTCCCTTGTTCTGTTGGGACAACAGCTCCTTACCTATAGTGGGTATAAAATTATCTTATGCTCACAAGCATGGATTTATGATCAAATGAAACTAGAAATGTACTAAAAGACATTTGGCCAAATTTTGCTCCAAGTTATTTAAGTGTGATTCACCCCGATGTTTATTGGATTTGTGATTTTTATCTCAATGTACCTATAAAGAGCAAATTGCCAATCTGGTAGTTTTCTCTTAGAATAATGTTTGACATAATTCACTATGGCAAGCTAAACAGTTAACTTGTAATTTTGGGGACAGCTTATTCGTGCAACATTTTAATGATCATATATCTCTATCCCAAAATTAATCTGTTGCTGGGTTAAATCACTCCAAATTCCTTTTCCATATCTACGAGAGTAATTGCTGCTTCAGTTTCAATCATGACACAATAAATCTAGATTTACTTTTAGGCAGCTGTTTTATAAGTCCCTGGATATGCATAATTTCATAGAGTGATTGAAGTCATTTTGATACTATATCAACAACAGTTTATCTATACCATCAATTCAAAACAATTAAAAACTATATTCCACATTTTACAGTTACCTTTTTCAAGTAGTTTGCCTTTGTAGACACAAAGGTTTTCCCCACCGCAGTGCTGCTGATAAACTTTTATTTCATCCCGGAAATCAGAGTCATCATAAGAGAGGTGCACACTTTTCCCCAAATAGATCATTGTAATGACAGCATTGCTATTCAGTGATGCTTTATGGATCCTTTTTGAATCCTAGGATAAACAAAAGGTGGGCTTATTAACTAATTATTCACTAATTAGAGTTCTCATCTGCATACGACATTTTAATAGAGAAAAAAAAACCAGAAAAGGATATTTTATGCACCTAGAAAAAAAAAACCTTTGTATAATGTCAATAGTGTGTAAAATATAGCACACAGAAAGTTACCCCTGTCAAAAAAATAAATCTGTCAAGATAACAAAGCAAAATTCAACTACAATAGCTTTACTGTTCTACTGAAAACAGGTTTGGCCACATGTTGTCACCTTCTATTTTAATTTGTGTGTGTGTGTTACATATCACAAATAAATCTGTGAATCAAGGAGGAAGTTGCTTTTGGCTTTCTTATACATGGCTCCCACATAATTAAAATCATGTGAATTGAACTAGTACTGGTGACATAATTCTGTTTTAATTTAAATAGACATTGATCACAACAACAATAGCTTCTGTAGGTGAGTTCTTTGTCTTTACAACTGATCATTGGAAAGACAGTACTTCCTGAGTTTTTCTATGTGGGAGAAGGACATATCCACTTGATTCCATTAGAGTCATTATGTGGATTAGGAGAGGACTACCAAATTTCATAAGAAATATTTCACTAAACTAAAAAAGAATAACAATTCATTGCTACCAAGTCTGAACTGACCCATAATAGATCCTCTAGTGGGTTTTCACAAGCTATAAACCACACAGGAGAAGCTTGGTCATCCTTCTCCCTCAGAGAAGCTGGTAGACTCAAACTTTCCACCTTTGGGTTGGCAGCATAACTCTCTATCCACCGTGCCACCAGAGATCTCTAAGATTAATATTATTTTTAGTATCAAAAGAATACAACGAACAAACTTTTCCCAATCACTTCATAAATCTATTTGATATGTCAGGGCATTTATCAACATCAATTAGACAATAAGTTATTTGCCAGGCATAAAAGAAATGCCCTATTCACTGCTCCTTAGCTTATTCCTTGTGTCTGTTTTCATAATAGCGAATAAGAATAGTGTCTTCCTAATTTCCAAAAGGAGATGAGGAATGAGGAAAAGAAAAAGAAAAAGAAGAGACAGGGAGCTAAGAATTATTGGAGGAGCTAGAGACTTTATGGTGACTTTCCATGACTATCATAAGCCACTTAGAATTGTGCATGTAAAGATTTCACTGTTAACCAACTTCATTTTTATAAAAATTTAATTTTAGCTAGATTAAATATATAGAGAAGCCAACTTCTAGTCAAGTCAAGGAAATCATTTGAGTTTAATGTCTATTGAACTATGGTTACACTGGAAGCATGCCATTTAAAAAAAATAACAATGCTGCAACAAAAATTTCTAAAGGAACCAGTAAAATATTTTCATCTCCAAACCCATCTCCTTCCACTTCAGAAAATTATTTTTATATCACTTTTTTCCCTCTGAAGCAAAAACCTGAGGAGATAAATATGAAATCAAATTTCACAAGTAACAATCTAACAAATGTAAATGGAAAGAAAAGTCCAAAGTTGAAGATGCACGTCTGTTGGCCTGCTTGCAGATTCAGAGAGCTTCTAAATAGAAAGATAATCACAGAATTCAGAGACATCAGGAGTCAAAAGGGAAATCAGCAAACTGTATAATTCTTTGCAGATTAGACATATCTCTTTGAATGATAGTGGATGCAAATGGTGGTGGCAGGCTGGCTCCTGGTTGTAAAATCATTACTCCACATTTTCTCTTGCTTATGCGACTGTGGAGCTGTGGCATGCATGTGTATAGACCGGTAAACAAGGAGCACACCTAAAGCAAATCCAGCCCTGAGCTCTTGCTAGAACATTTAATGATGTGACTGATTAAATAAAAGCTTTTCCCTTTTGTTAAACACCACTTTCTAAAGCGGCATGGATTTAGAGGTAGTCCTGTGAGCTTCTGGGAGATAAGCATTATATAAATACAAGGTAATGGTGGGATTAGAGTGAGGGAAAGGCCTGCCTCACATGCACAAAATGAGAAGCTGGAAGGAGAAACTCTGTAAAAGAAAATAAAGGAAATGGCAGCCTTTCACCCTTTTCATATCCTCTTATTCATTTTTTTTCTTGCTAAAGCATATTTCTGATATCAACATCCTTTTTCTCCTGTGTCTAGTTACTTCATTCTCTTTTCAAAAACATTTCCCAATTATTGCCACCAGGCAACCTTTTCTGGGCTCCAACTAGAGGCCCGAGTGACAGCTCGTGATTAAATACATGCGGTAGGAAATGAACAATTGTTTCTTTCAGTTGACTAAATTGCCTCCACACTTACCATCTTCCAAGGTTATAATGACCCTAGACTGATGAAACTTTAACAAGGTTTCACAGCCCTTTCTGCTGCCCTCAAACAAGTACTAAAATCTTCAGTGAAAATTCAGCTCCATTTCAAGAGCATGGGTGAGGCTTCCTCTGCCTGAAACAACTAAGGATGAGCTTTCTTACTGTCTTCCCTGGTTATTTGTGGCTTTCCTCTTCATTTCTCAGGCAAGTTTAAGCAGGACAGAGAAATAAGCAACAAGCCCACTGAGCAGAGAAGGTAGCCAGTTGTTACATATTACAGAGCTCTGGTGGCCTAGAGTTATTCTTCCTGGTCACAGATACATTGTTTGGACAGGAGAAAGATGGATAATCTCTGTGTGATTTAAAGCCTCTGAAAACTCTTTCGAGGGCCAGCTAGGAGTCTTCTCTGAATTAACAGCAATGAGCAATAGTTGTTCTTAGATGCCATCCAAGTGACTATGACTCATAAGGACCCTATTAACAACAGACCAGAACATTACCCTAACATGTGGGTTGGCAGTACACCTTAGTAGCTACTAATAGTACTAATAGTTGTTGTTATGTGCCATTGAGTCACTTGCAACTCATAGTGACCCTATGTACAACAGCCCTAAACTCTGCTCTGTCCTGTGACAATCTCACTGCCTCCGATACATCCATCGCCATTATCCCAGCCACTAAATGAATCTACCTCTTAGAGGGTCTTCTCCTCCTGCACCTGCCCTCCACCCTCCTAAGCATGATGTCCATCTCCAAGGACTGGTCCCTCCTTACAACATGAGCAAAGTATGTCAGACAAAGCCTCAGAATCCTTGCCTCCAAGGAGCAGCGTGGTTTAACCCTTTCTAGGATGAATCTATTTGTTTTCTTAGCAGTCCATGGTACCCTCAATACTCTTCTCCAGCACCACAGCTCAAAGGCATCAATTCTCCTTCTATCCTCTCTAGTCATTGTCCAACTCTCTGATGCTAACAAGTGATTGAAAAGACCATGGGCTGTATCAGACACACCTTAGTCTCCAGAGAGACACCATTGCTCTTCAGTACTTTGGAGAGGTCCCTAACAGCAGACTTTACCATCGCAAAATGTCTTTTAATTTCCTGGTTGTTGGTGCCAAGAATGTTAACTGTGGAGCCAAGCAAACTAAAGCTCTGAACAATCTCAATCTCTTCACCATCCATCAAATAGTACTAATGTCATATATTTGCAATATTTAACATTTGTCTGAGGAGGCCTACTAAATTTTTACTGAGATTTCTTTATATTAGCTCAAAATTGTGTGACGTTGGGTTAAGGGATTGCACTAGTGTTGTACTAGTGTTGAAGTGGGCTGGCAATCCAAAGGCAAGCCATTCACATCCATCAGCTGCTCTGTGGGAGAAAGATAGGAAATTTTTCCACATGATTACAGCCTCTGAAAATTTCCTGATGGGTCAGCTATAGGTCAGTTTCATCTTAACAACAATGAGTTTTGAGTTTGACTGGTATTAACAATACTTTTTCTTGCTAATAGAGGTGTGATCTTTCCATTCAATCTCTGTTAATTTCTGAATATCATAAAGATTCCTTTCTTGACCATGGCAATAGGTTCCTTCTTCATAGGTTTATGATAGAATTTATCATTGAAACTGGAACACACAGAGTTTGAAAAGGATGTTTTTCTCAGTTACTGAGGAGAATGGGTATAAACTGAAACTGTTCTTGGAAAACTGAAATTCACTGTCACTCTATTAATCAGACTTTCCATCTCCAGTCTAAGCTCCTTTAAAATCAACTTCCTCCTAGATATTAAAGAGATTGATTGTGACTAAATAATGTGATTTTTCTGCCCCAAATTCCAGATGATCATCAATATGCAGAGTGTGAGGTCCAATGCTCCTAAAACAAAATTCAAAAGATCTTGCTTTCTAACCCATGTTGTGTCTCAACTACTGTCATTTCTTATGTTAAACTTACAAGGTGCTGGTAGTACAACACATTATTCATGACGGGACTGCTAAGCGAGAATGGAGAAAGACAGGGTAAGGTTCAGAGTTGTTGTTCTGAGAACACCCCTTTCACACTGAGTCATGGTGGCTCCATGGGACCTGATAACAACAATGGAAAAGCTTCCTCCAGAGAAAGCTAGGTAGTCTGTAAGTGAGGTGATAAAGCACTTAGTAGCTAATGGAAAGGCTGAGTGTTTGAATCCACCCAGGAGCCTCAGAGGAAAGGTGCTCAAGACGCTCTGCTCTGTAATCTTTATTACTGCTATTAACTACCATTGCTGGAGGGAGCTCTGGTGGTTTAGTAAAATGTCATGCCTCTTTGGAATTCAAATCCCCTAGCAGTTTGAAGAGAGACATGGGAAAGAGAATCATAGGCAATCTCTTGCCATATAATTTTTAAATGTGGAAAGCTCTTGGAAGGTGAGTTATGAGTTGGTGGAGAATGTATGTTAATGTGCATGATGATTGCTGGGGTTGACTTATATTTGTTAATACTGGATAACCTTCCAAGGACTCCAAAATAAACAACAGCAATAAATTTGCCATTAAGTCAATTCCAAGTCTTGATGGCTCTACCTCTGTCAAAGCAGAACTGTGTTATGTGGATCTTTAGAATGATTGGGTTTTTGGAAGCAGACTGCCAGACCTTTATTCAAAGGCACCTCTAAATGGTTAGTGTCTATAGATGTTAAGCATTTGCACCACCCAGTCATTCTAGATAGCCTATAAACAAAACCCAAATCCATTATCATCAAGTTGTTTTCTGCTCACAGCAGTCCAATATGTAGAGTAGAACTAAGTGACCCCTAGTGTTCCTGAGACTATAAATCTTTAGAGTAAATTACCTCATTTTTCTACCATGGAATGACTGGTGACCTTTATGTTAACAACCAACCTCCAGGAAACCTGCCTTCCTCATCTGATTTAACAGAATAAATACAAGCGATCTCGTAAGAGCTAGAAATTATCCATGTGGATTTCACTTTTGCTGAGAAAGTTCAGAAGTTTGACCTCCTTAGTCAAAAAGTCTGCCCTTTAGTTCTAATTCTAGCAATGACATGCAGAAATATCTTTAGATCTTTCTGACTTCTAGATTTTTTTATTCACAATGACAGCCCCTAAGATGTTTTGACAATTGAATTGGCTTTTTGAACTCTATTTTCAAGCCGTGTTTAGTTATGTAGTTACAAAAATCCATTGTTAATTTTAAACAAAAGCATTGCTTAAATTATTTAAAAGTAAAGTGCCTGAAACAAATCAAACCTTTTCTGAGATATGTTGAATTACCATATATTAAATCATGTGGATGATTTTTTTTTCTTTTTCTAAACTGACTACTGTTAAGAAAGCAAAATAGTAAAATGCCAAGTTAATATATTGACTCAAGGACACCTAACAACAATAACAAAGATGACATAGAGAGAGCTATGTTGGCCTAGTGGATGCTACCAAACTGAAGGTGTGTGATTTTAATCTGCAGCCCTCAGGCCAGGTTCAAATTGTTTTCCTGTCAAACATTCTTCTAGGGGGTATAGCACTGGTCTATACATGCTGTACAGAGGTGATGTTGAACACTGGGACACTGATGTGCCAAATGTGATGATGGGTACCCATGGTGGGTAGTGTTTGCTGAAACTTCCCAACTAAAACAAGCCTGGAAGCAGGAGAGGCACCCACTTCCAAAATGGCTTGCCTCCAAAAACTCCATGTACGAACAGTGCTCAGGCCTTTCAGTTCGTCAGGTCACTATGAGTCCTCTACGACTCGACGGCACCTAACAACAACAACAACAACTTCTTATTTACTTGTAGTGTTAAAGATTTGTTGTTAAAAATGGCTTTACTAACAATTGAGTTTGACTTTCCCCTGTGGATGGATGGGAATATGTGAATAGGGTGGGTGTGGTAGCCTATCCACAGTGGATTGACTAGTCTCACCATTAAATTCAGCGGATTCAGCATTAGAACGTCAGAATCTCACAACAGCAAAGAAGAAGCAAGAAAATGCATCATGTCTGTCAGGGCCAGAGATTCTTGAACCAGCCAGACCAGGACCTAATAAAAAGAAGGCTCTAATTTCCATGTTGAGGGGAAAGACAGGAGCCTACTCATAGCTACCATTTCATAGGATGTAAATGCGACTGTAAAAAAAAAGAAAATGCAACTGTGAAAATTGTTGAATAATGTTACGGATATATCTAATTACTAGTGGCCCTTCATGGTGGAGAAAGTGGTAGAACAGTCTGGACTGCTTAGTCTGTGACTTATCTGTGTGATTTAACAGAAATGAGTGGAAATGAGAAATCTGAGAGCTTCTATAATGGCAAGTGGCAATGTTTTTACCAAGTGACATTTAGTTAGTAGTTAGTTATTATGGCAAAATCATATCTCCATGTTATCTTATTTGCAAATATGAATAGTTTGATCTATGTGTATGTATGTCTGTGTGTATCACACACATTTTCCTATAAAACTGTATTCCTTGTTCAAGGCGCAAAACATCAGATTTGGAGACTGAATTGTCTGTGTCATAAAATAGTTTTATCATTTTAACAAAAAAAAAAAGAAACCATCAGCAGAGAACCTTTGACCTGACATGTGAAGGATCAGGTCTGACTTTGGTACTGTTACAGCATGGTACCAGAGCAAAGAGTCATTTGTTCAAGTTTGTTGGATGATGGGGAGGGGAGAAGAACCGTAATTGGCAGGACTAAGAGACTAAAGTGACGAGGCTGAAGGCTGAGGTGCCTGTGAGCACATTCTAGAAGGTGTCTTGATTAAGTGATAGTATGCTGATACTAACCTGAATTATAGCCTTTTGATGACCC
This sequence comes from Elephantulus edwardii, assembly GCF_000299155.1. Classification (NCBI taxonomy): domain Eukaryota; kingdom Metazoa; phylum Chordata; class Mammalia; order Macroscelidea; family Macroscelididae; genus Elephantulus; species Elephantulus edwardii. The sequence continues at coordinate 16,527,350 of NW_006399819.1, read as the reverse complement.
CAATATGGTTCCTAATATAAGGGCTCTTTGTGGCTTCATGGTAAGAACTTGCACTGAAATCCCAAAAGCATGTGGTTTGAATTCATGGGAGAAGGATGGGCAAGCTCCTCCTGTACCACTAACTGCCTCTGAAAGCCCATGGGAGGATCAGCTCTGCAATGGTTGCAATTTGATGGTACTAAAACCCAACAGTATGGTTCTATTGTTGCTATTATAACAATTTTGGACCCAGTAAAGCAGTAAGATTGGTGTTGGAATGAGTAGAAAGTGGTGTGCATGAGTGTAGTAGAACATGTCAAAACCTTTGAAAACTGGTTTTGTATTGTGGTTTTTTGTTTTTTTTTATGGAGACAGTTCTCCCTTTTGGAGTTGATAAAGATCAAAAGTGGCCATTGTCGTACAGCCATTGCTCTTTTTACAGTTGATGTCAGGAAGTGGGATTTGTTGCAATGGCTCCAGACTCATGAAGTATGGAATTTGTAAGAGTAAGAAAATTAAAGCAAGCCCACAAGAACCAAAATATGACCTTGAGTCTGTTCCATATGAATTTTAAAAACATCTTAAGAACAGGTGTGAAGCATTGAACACCAGTGATCAATAATGTGAGTTGTCAGATGACATGAAGGCTATCATCTATGAAGAGAGCAAAAGGTCACTACAAAGACAGAAGTGGAAGACAAAACCAAAATAGATGTCAGAAAGAACCTGAAAATTGTGCCACAAAGTCAAAACAAAGTGATGAGCTATTGAAGTAAAAGATCTGAAACAAAGATTTTGAAGAGCAACTTAATAATACAAAGCAAACCATTATAATTAAACATACAGAGACTTAGAACTGGAGAATAAAATGGGGGGAAATGTGTGTGTGATTCAGGCCATGTCTTTTCAGCCTCTGACTTACACACCTGAGAGCTGGACAATGGATAAGAATGGCAGAAGAATTGATGCTTTTGTACTGCTTCATTGGAGAAGAATACTGAGTATCTCATAGAATACCAAAGGAAAAAAACAGATATATATTAGAGAAGGTGCAGTCAGAGTGCCCTTTGGAGGCAAGCACAGCAAAGCTTTGTCTCATCTACTATGACATGTTGCTAGGAAAGGCTATTCCTTGGAGAAGAACATCATGCTTGGAAAGGTGGAGGGACAACAGAGGAGAGGAAGAGCCTCAACAAGATGAACTGACACAATAACTACCGCAATGGGCTAAAATGTGTCAGAGATTGGGAAGTTGGCACAGAATAGGACAGGTTCAAATCTGTTGTTCATAAGGTCACTATGAGTTGTACTGGACTCTATGACACCTAACAACTACAAAATTAAGGTTTTGAGAAATACAGCTAAACTGGCTACTTTGTTGCTACTAAAATGGAAAATAGTTAAACTGCTTTTTGCCTGAAACAAAGGGCAAGAACTAGGCCATATGCACATGAATGAAGTAAAAGAATGACAAAAGAAGTTGAAATGGTATTTTTTAAAAGTTTTTGTTGATTAACATTATTAATATTGCTGTTTCTGCTTCTACCATGGAGTAATGTTGTGGAGCTCACTGATTAAAACAAGCTTGGAAGAAGGTGTGGCATCCACTTCTAAAAATAGCTTGCCTCCGGAAACCCTATGAACCCAGAGAAATGATGAAAGTTATACAAGTGTTGACGACTTTCGTTCACTGGGTCCTTATGAATTGCCTATGACTCAACAGCACTTAACAACAACAACAAAAATGAATAAGGTTTTTGTCGAGTTAGTGTTAAGTTGTATGATATAAATGAATATTAGATATTATAGGTTTTGAAAGCGTATAATTCCACCTTTATCCAGTAACTGGATATACCGAAGGGGGAATATTTGCCCTGAGGAAATGCTTGTTAACAGCCATAGAACTTGGAGGCACAGGGGCCTAACCTGGGGGGAAGATTAAGCCTCTCCCAGTACTCTGAGTAAATTTGCATTTGAATGGATTTATAGATCCTTCTTGGACTTTTGATTGAAGAGACTTACATTTGGAAAAAAGGCAACCAGGAAAGGGTGTGGGGAAGAGACTTTTACCTTTTAAAACTGCAGTGAGTGATTTGGCTTCTGAGATAAGAGTAAGATCGGTACCCATCAGAGCCTCCTTTCAGGACTTGCCATTCAAGAGTATTGGCATGTTTGCATGTGGTGACCACCTGAATCCATTGGAGTTGAACTAGGAGGCATGCAGCAATGAAGGGACATGTTGAGTTTGGGAATAATCTGTCATATTGTTGACCTGGCATGTACAGAAGTATGGATAAGTTCAAAAGAGTTGCTGGCTGGAGGACCCTTGATTGGCCTCAACTAAGAATTGGCCTGGAACAAAGGAAGAAAGACGAACTCTTGAGTTTGCAGCTGATGCCCATGGATGGCTGGAGATGACTTTGGCAAAATCCAAATTCACGAAGATACGATGTTTCATGCTGTGAGCTAGTGTTGCTTGTTGCAACCTGATGGTTTGCTGTGGAATGGAGTTTGGTTATGAATGTAGTTGCTTAAATTTTCCAAACAGAGCAGAAGATCCTACAGACAAAAGGGACATGCTTATACCTACATAATGCTGGCTTGATAGGGGTGGGCAAATTAAACATTGCTCATCTAAAATGGGGAGATTAAAGCAGGAGGCATGGAAAGCTTACATGCTTTCGTAAGTATGGTTATGGCTAGAAAAGTCAGGGGGTAGTCTGTGGTGTTAAAGGTTTATTAATCAAAATGGCTTTCCGTTGAGTTTGAGCTTGCCTTGTGGATGAATGGGAATATGTCAAGAGGGTATGTTAACCTATCCACAACGGGAATGAGTAGTCTTGCCATTAAATTAGGTGTATCTAGCAGCATAGATTGAGAATCTCATCACCAGCCAAAAAGAAGAACATACAACCAGGAGAGAACAAAATAGATGAATGAGACCTTCTAAGGATCATATCCCTATATAAATTTAAAAAAAGAAAAACCAACCAAAATCAAACAAACAAACAAACAAACAAAAATACCAAAAACCTTCTCCAAGAGGATAGAAATGAAAGCCACATACTGGGAAAAAAAGTTTTGGTAAAAACATAACTGATAAAAGACTCATATATAAAATTTATAGAATATTCCAGCACCTCAACAAGCAAAAGGTATAAATAATCCAATTGGAAAATTGGCACAGGATATGAACAGACACTTCACCAAAGAAGACACTCAGATGGCAAACAAACACATGAAGAAATGTTCAAAATCAAATAAAAATAATGTAAATCAAAACAACTATGAAATATCATCTTACCCCAGAAACAATAGCAAAGTTCAACAAGGCAGCAAACAACAAATGCTGATGAGGTTTTGGTGATCTTGGAACCCTTACTCACTGCTGGGAGGAGTGTAAAATGGTGCAACCACTATGGAACGTGGTTTGGCACTTTCTCAAAAAGTTGGAAATCAAAATATCATTTGATACAGCAATTGTACTACTAGGAATATGCCCTAAAAAACCATAATCACCATCCCAACAGATGTTTGCACACCCATGTTTATTGCTGCATTATTTACAATAGCAAAGAGATGGAAGAAACCCAAGTGCCAATCAATAAATGAATGGAAACAAAAACTATGGTGTAGTCACACAATAGACACAGCACCAGAAAACTCATAAAACATTACACAACATGAGTGACCCTGGATTAACATTATACTGAGTAAAATATGTCAGTCATAAAAGGACAAATACTGTATAATACTGCTGTTATTAAGCAGAACTGACATGGGGGAGAGGTTGGGAGGAGAATAGAAAAAGAGTGGATAGATAATGAACACTGTATTGGAACAGATGAAGTAAAGACCTGTTTAAAAGGAATATATGATTAGGCATTACATGTAAGACAACAGTCTAAGAGGTATATTGCAAAGAGGACGAGGGGTCAGGGACAGGAGATGTGCAAAAATGAATTAATTTTTTTTTTAAGTGAACTTGGAGAGGGAGAAGAAAGAGGGAGGGAGGAAAATGTGCAACAATGAATGAATGAAAATCCAACTTTTCTGTAAACTTCCATTAAAACAAAAAAAATTATTATTAATTTTATAAAAAGAAGCAGCAAAAGAATGCACCATGCCATTCGAGGCTAAAGATTCTCACACAAACCAGATCAATCCTATTGGAACAGCAGCCATCGAAGCCAGCAGTAGAGAACCAGAGACCTGAAATAAGATAGAGTTGATCGTGGGACTACTACATCACAGAAATGTAGCTAAGGGCCTTTTGCCCAAGTTTGTTGGAGGAATTTGTGGGTGAGGGACAGTGAGAAGAGAACCATAATTGGCAGAGCTAAGGGCCTGGAGCCACAAGGCTGAAGGCTGAAGAGCCTGTGAGCCTTATAGGAAGCTATCTTGACTGAGTCATTGCATGCTGCTACTAACTTGAATTATAGACCTTTGACTACCCTGTGTTGTGTCTGTGAACTATTGTAATGAACTCTTTACTCAATGAAGCAGTAAGAATGGTATTGGGATGAGTAGAAAGTGGTGCAGCAGTAGAGAGACATGTCTGACCTCATGGGAATAGTTTTTGTGGTAGTGTTTTTTAATGGGGATAGTTCCCCTTTTTGGAGCTAGTAAACATCAGATATGACTGTCCCTATGCAGCCTTTACTCTTTTTACAATACCCCTATGCTAAAGCAATTGGACTAAGTCATGTATTTAACAATCAAAAATGCAGAGTTACCAGTCTGAACTAAACACAAAGTACCTACATGCTGCACAGATATCTTGAATACCTAAACTGTTAAGCTAAAGATACAGAAAGTCTGGAAGTAAAAGAAATATCTGTATGTGTGTAAAAAATAACAAATAGTAACCAAAAGAAAATATATGAGGCACTATCTGGTGGCCTAGTGGTAAGAAGCTGTGCTGTAATCCCAAATGTACATGGTTCAAGGCCACCAGCTCCTCCATGGAAGAAGGATGGGCAATCTCCTCCCGAGTGAATAAGTGACTGGAGGGTCAGCTCCACTCTATGGCACACAACACAACAACATTAACATAATAGCTTTACATCAAAAAGTAATAGAGAGAATCAAGATTTTACATGATAAAAGAATGCTTCACTGGTAAAATAGTATTATCTTAAAACTGTGTGAATTTAACAAGACACTCTGAACAGTACAAAACAGAACTTGACGTCATTCTGAGCAAATAATTTTAATCCACAATCACAGAAAATGAATTTTCATTATTAATTAGAAGCTTGATGCCCAAGCAGAAAAGAAAAATCAAGTCCTAAGAATATTAAAAAAATGTGAGCAATATATTTATATTCTATTTTATATTTACAGCTCTTTGTACCTATTATGCAAATAATCGCACTTTCCCAAAACTGACCATATATTAGTCCATAAAGCAAATCTCCACAAATATCTAAGAGTCAAATGCAGAATAAAAGTTATTTGCTTTTAACAGGTAACATTCAGTGAACAAAGAGTAGTTCTGAGAATTAGAACATGGTGGTTGTTGTTGTTATGTGCCATCAAGCTGCTTGCGACTTGTAGCAAGCGACCCTATGTACAACAGCCCTAAACTCTGCTCTGTCCTGTGCCAATTCTACTGCCTCTGACATTCCCACCCTGATCACCCCAGTCACTGAATCAATCCACTTCATAGAGGGCCTTCCTCTCCTGCACTGTCCCTCCACCCTATGAAGCATGATGACCCTCTCCAAGGACCTGTCTCTCCTCACATGTCCAAAAGTAGTATAAGACAAATTCACCAGCTGCTCCTCAAGAGAAGGATGGGAAATCTCCTCTCTGCGATTAACTGCCTCAGAAAACCTGCAGGTATAGATGGTTCCAGCTGGATGACACTCAACAATGACAGTAGTTGTTTGCCATCATGTCACCTGTGACTCAGAGTGGCCCTATGTACAACAGCTCTATTCTGAGCCAGTCCCACTGTCTCCAACACACCTTCCCCCATTACACCAGTTGCTATATCAATTCATCTCAGCTGGGGTCTTCATCTTCTGCATTGCCTCTCCACCTTTCCAATCATGAGTCCTTCTCCAAGAACGAAGCTATCCTGGTATTATGTCCAAAGTATGTAAGACAGAGCTTTAAAATCCTTGCCTCCAAAAAGCAGCACGGTTTCATCTTTTCCCAGGATGAACTTGTTTGTTCTCCTGACAGATACTCTTCTCCAGCACCACACCTCAAAAGGCATCAATTCTTCTTCTGTCTTCCTTAGTCATTGTCTAGCTCTCTGATGTATAGCAAGTAATTGGGAAGACCGTGGCCTGAATCAAGAGCACTGAGACTGACATCATTACTCTTTAGCACTTTGGAGAGGTTCCTGACAGCAGATTTCTCTAATGCAAAGTCTTTTGATTTCTTGGTTGTGGGGGTGAGCAAGCTGAAATTGTTAACAATCCCAATCTCTTCTCTGTCTCATGAGTCTGCCAACTGGTCCAGTGATGAGAATCTTTGCCTTCTTGGTGTTGATCATCAATCTACATTAAAGACTGAAATCCTCGACCTCCTACAGCAAATGCGTGAAGTTTCCCCTAGCTTCAGCAAGCAAAGTTGTATCATCTCGATATTGGAGACTGTTGATGATGGGTCCTGCAATCCTGATGCCACATTCCTCCTCATAAAGTCCAGCCTCTCTAATTATCTGTTCTGCATATAGATTGAAAAGGTATGGAGACATGACACCTCCCTGATATACTCCTTTCCTGATTTTGAATCACTCAATGTTTCCTTGATCTGTTCTGACAACTGTCTCCTTGTGCAAGTATAGGTTTTGCATGAGCACAGTCAAATGTTATGGAATTCCCATTTTTCTGAAGGTTAGCCACAATTTGTCAAGATCCATGCAGTCAAATGCCATAGCACGATGAAATATAGACAGATACTCTTCTGGTACTCTTAGCTTTCAGTCAAGATCTATTTGACATTGGTGAAAATGTCTTTAGTTAAAAAGCCTCTTCAAACCCAGCCTATATTTCTGATTCTCTATTAATGTACTGTTTCAGTCAGTTGTGGATAATCTTCAGCAGGATTTTGCTTGATTGTGAAACCAGTGATATCACAATAATTTCAAAAGTTTTCACACTCTGTCAGGTCACCTTTTTTATGGGGTGGGAATAAATATGGATCTCTTCCAGTCAGTTGGTAGGGTGGGTAATTGTCTTCCAGATTTCTTGGCACAATCTGGTTAGCATGTCCAGGGCAGTATCTGTTTGTTGTCAAACATCAATTGGTATTCCTTTGATGGCTGGGGTTTTGGTTTTTGCCAATTTTTCCAGAGCAGCTTGAACTTCCTCCTTCATAACCTTTGCCTTTTGATCATATGTTGTTTCATTAAATCCCTCTGTGTCAGTTAGTTCTTTTTGGTAAACTGATTCTGTATTCCTTCAATCTTCTTTTCATGCTTCCCGTGTCATTCAATATTTTGCCCACAGTATCCTTAGATAATGCAACTCAAGGCTTGAATTTGTTCTTTAGTTCCTCTAAAGAAATGCTGAGCAAGTTCAGCTCTTTTGACTTTTTTAAACTCCAGTTCTTTGTACATTTAATTATAATACTTTGCTTTTTCTTCCCAAGTTGCCCTTTGAAATTTTCTATTCAGCTCCTTAATGCCCTGATTTCCTCCGCCCCACCCCACCCCCACCTTTTGCTTTGGCTTCTTGATGTTCTACTGCAATATTCAGAGTCTTTTTGGACATCTATTTCAGTTTTTCCCCTCATCAATGACTTTTTGCATTCCTCATTGATGATATTTTTAATATCCTCCCACTGCTCATCTGGTCCTTGTTCATTAGTGTTTAAGGTCTCAAGTCTGTTCCTGAGATGGTTTATAAATTCATGTGGGATAGATTCAAGGTCAAATTTTAGTCCTTGTGGATTTTATACAAGGAAAAAAAACAGATGTAAAAGATAAAAGTATACTAATATTTTTCAGAGCGTAAAACAGAAAGACAAAGAAGTTGAAAATAGAGAAAAATCCAAGAATTAAAGAAAGCATCAGTCCAGAAGAGTTACAAAGAGGATGAATGAAGACTTAAAACGAAAATAATCACTATGTCCCAATGGAACCCTGCAACTTGAGACAAACAAGATTTATCAAGACTGTTGTTACTGTTGTTAGGTACCGTTGAGTCAGGTATGATTTGGAGCAACCCTATGAACAACAGATCTGAATTCTGCCCTATCCTGTGCCATTATGATCCTCTCTGACACTTGAGCTCATTTCTCCAGTCAATGTGTTTATCCATCTTATTGAAAGTCTCCCTCCCTTTCACTGACCCTGCCCCTATCCAAGCATGCTGTCCCTCTCCAAGGAATAGCCTCTCCTAGCAACATCCTCAAAGTATTTGAGAAGAAGCTTTGCCAAAACTAAGATACTTATTAGCGCATTAAAAATATCCCCCTGCATTTCTAATCTGATAACACAATACCATACTTACTTTCTTACTTCTACTTCACTCATCAGGACGATAACATGGAGAAGTTACTGCATGCTATTCCAAATATAAATACAAAAGCATGGTCCACTCAACAATTTTCTGCTGACAACTCAGGATTTGGCCCTTTCAGGATTTTCACTAGCTTCCCTGGTTCTGGTGACTTTCAGGTTTCCTGGGACATGAGAATCATGATTATGATTCTCTTCTCTAAAAGAGACTGTTGAAACAACCAAGCAAGCTGAAACTGGACTATGACTTAAAATCTTTATCTTCTAGAAGTATTCTCCTGGTGTAATGCTTGATTTGAGATAGTTTCTGAGATGTTATACATATAAGCGAACCAGGGACATAGTTAACACAGGAACAGTATACTCTGAAGAGGAATGATATTATGTGTTCAGTCAAGAAACAGAAGACTTTAAACATGACAGTAACATTCTATTTTGTTAAGACATAATGGTATGTGGATGGGTATTTACTGGATTATTACAGTTTATACCGTATACACAGGGAGTTCTGGTGCTCAAGTCTTGAGGAAGTTGTGCTGTTAACACAAAAGCTATGCCTCTCAGGCAGTTGGAACCCATCAGTGACACCAAGGAGAGAAGATGAGCAATTTCTTCCCACATAATTTACGGCCTCAGTAGCCTGCTACAGTATTAAGCCATGTATAAGATTTATTGTTTTTATTTATGAAATATTTAAATATAAAGAAAAGTGTAATTAAGTATATTTTGTACCAGTAATGCATATTAATATCAGAAAATCAAATGCTACCGCCACCAAGTGTTTCAGAAAAATGAGGAAGCAAAAAATGTTAATTTCCAGACATACCTTTAGAGAAAGCATTCCATTTGTCCTGGTCAAACCAATCTTAACATTATTGGTAGGTGCTGCCTAGTTCATTACAATTCCCAGTGACTCTGTGAACCTTGCCCTATCCCGCCTTACACTTATATGACAGTCACTGTGCCAATCTACCTTGTTGAGGATCTTAACATAGGAAAAACTCAACAGTAAGTTACTGTATGTAGGTGATTCTATTATTCCAATTGTTCCCTATCCTTCTCTGAGATGGACTGATGTGTACCACTCTATAGCAATCAGGCTTGGCAGAAACAAACAATGCGTGACATTCCTAACTGGAAGCTTTCAAAGGTATGCCATAGTATTGTTACCTGTGAAGCCAATCACCCAAAGAGGGGAAGTTCTTCAGTCTTGCCCCAGAATTGCAACTGGCCCCAAACAGAGGTTGAAGTGAGGAAGCAAGAAATAAACATTTCTCTTAGCAAATTGGTCCTTCAGTTATTTGTTAGGGTACCAGACTAAAACAAGCTTGGAAGCAAGAGTGGATCCACTTCCAAAATAGCTTGTCTCCGGAAACCCTATGAACTTGGAGAAATGATGAAAGTTTACAAGTGTTCAGGTCTTTCATTCAAAGGGTCGCTATGTGTCATCTACAACTCGATGGCACTTAACAACAACATAGAGAGAGCACAGTTGGCCTAGTGGACAGAAAGTGATGTTACCAAGCCAAAGTTGGGTGATTTTAATCTGCGGCCCTCAGGTCTATTTTAATTGTTTTTAGTCAAACATTCTCCTAAGTAGTATAGCACTTGTCTGTCCATTTGCTGTACAGAGGTAACTCGTGGTTGCTGTGATGCTGAACACAGTGACATTTGTGTGTCAAATGCAAGAAAGGTTACCCATGGTGGGCAGTGTTTGGTGTAGCTCCACGATTAAAACAAGCTTGGAAGCAGGAGTGGCATCCACTTCCGAAATAGCTTGCCTCTGGAAACTCTATGGACTTGGAAAATGATGAAAGTTATACAAGTGTTCAGGTCTTCAATTCATAGGGTCGCTGTGAGTCATTTATGACTTGACAGCACTTAACAATAACAAACTATAATAAACTGCTCCTCAGAGAACTTGGCGGTACAAAGAAGGAGAAGACAGAAATCTAATGTTATAGCACATGAGGAAAGTAGTCTGTATAAGTCCCATGGCCAAACTGGCAAGGTGTTGCACTGCCAATCTAAAGGAAAGCAGTTTGAATCTAACAGGTGCTCCACAGGAGAGAGGCAGGCAATCTCCTCCTGTGTGTAATTTACAACATTTGAAATCACAGCTGACTGTTTAAAAGTGGGTCAGCTACAAATTATTCCAACTCAGTGTCAGTGAGTGAGTGAGTGAGTGATAAAGAGCCACAGAATCCCTGGTAGTACAGAGTTTAAAAGTTCAGCTGATGGAATCTATCAACTGCTCTGAAGGAGAAAGATGGAGCAGCTTGTTTTTATGGAAAGTTGCTGTTGTCATTGGGTGCTGTCAGTGGAAACTGACCCATAGCTGGCCCTTCAGTAGGTTTTCAGAGGCAATTAATAGCACAAGCAGAGATTGCTCATCTTTCTCCCACAGAGTTGCTAGTGGATTAGAACTGTGTGTACCATTGGGATTGTAGAGCATCTTCATACTACTGGGCCACCAGAGCCCTTGAAAACTCTATGGAGAAGTTCTCTGGGGTGGTTATGATATGGAATTGGCTAGACAATGTTTATTTGGGTTTGTTGTTATTGTTGTGCAAGGCTCAAGTATATTGAGAAGTAGAGAGAGCATATTGAGAGGATTTATTACAGGGAGGATGAAAATGTATCTAAAATGGAGAGAAGAGTAATTTGCACTACAGAGAGCACTCTGCTGAGAGTAAGATGTGGACAGAGGATGTATTGTAACCTGGAGACTGAGGTCAGCTATGTAGAGCAAGTAGTTAGACTCCTCGCAAATGTGGATTCACTACTTCATGACTCCACTATCTGTTAATAATGACAAAGCTGCATACAATTATTGGTTGTAATAAAAATGAAGGGATCTTTTACTTTCTTACTAGTCTGTGTCTAAATGAAGATATAAAGTCAGCTTGTATCAAGACTAACTTAGAACCATCTTCATTAGTATTTTGAAAAACTAAGTTCAGCAAACTATACCATTTTAAAAGAATGTCAAAAGAAATTTTTCCTAATTATTAGTTACTTATTATGTTGTTGTTGTATGTCTTGGAGTCACCTGCAACTCATAGTGGCCCTATGTACAATAGCCCTAAACTCTGCTTTATAACGTGCCAGTCTCACTGTCTCCAACACACCTACCATCATTGTCCCAATAACTGAATCAATCCATCTCATTGAGAGTCTTCCTCTCTTGTGCTGTCCCTCCACCATTCCAAGCATGATGTCCCTCTCCAAGGTCTGATCCCTCCTTGCAACATGTCCAAAGTATGTCAGATGAAGCTTCAGAATTGTTGCTTCCAAGGAGCAGCCTGATTTCATGCTCTTCAGGATGAATCTGTTTGTTGTCTTAGCAGTCCATGGTATATTCAATACTCTTCTCCAGTACCACAGCTCAAACGCATCAATTCATCTTCTTTCATTACTAGTCAATATCCATCTCTCTGATGCATAGCAATTGATTGCAAAGACCATGACCTGTATCAGGCACACCTTAGTCTCCAGACTGGCATCAGTGATATCCAGTACTTTTGAGAGGTTTCTGACAGTAGACTTTCCCATTGTAATACATCTTTTAATTTCCTGACTGCTGGTGCCAAGAGTGTTGACTGTGGAGTCAGGCAAACTGAAGCTATCAACAACCTCAATCTCTTCACCATCTATCATAATGCTGTCCATCAGCCCAGTGGTGAAAATCTTTGTTTTCTTGATACTGAGCTTCAATACACACTGAAGGCTGCAGTCCTTGAAATGCTGCAGCAAATGCTTGAGGTCCTCCTCAGTTTCAGCAAGCATCTGCATAAAGCTGATTATTAATGTCTTCCTCCAATCCTGATGCCACATTTCTCCTCATAGAGCCCAGCCTCCCGGATCATCTGTTCTGCATATAGATTGAAAGGTACGGACATAGAACGCATCCTTGGTGTACACCCTTCCCAATTTTACATGTAATGTTTCCCTTTTTTTCTTACCTTTATTTTTTTTATTTTATTTTTTACTTTTTAAATTTAAAATGAGTTTACTTACAAAATTCAAATACTTTGTCAGCTAAATCAGCTTCTTTCAATTTATCTCACCCCCTCACCCATAAAATTGTACAACCCCATGATTAATCTCCCCTCCCCTGCACATCCATTTCCACTCTGCTTCCACCCTTTCCCACCCCTCTTGGATCCTTATACTCATTCTACAATAATAGTTTTATACAATATTTATCCTAATGGGACTGAGTTAGTTCACTTGGCATAATGTTCTCTATTCCCTCCCAAGTTAGGCAATAATTTACAAAATCATTGCTCTTGGGTGCTGCATAGTATTCTATTGTGTGAATGTACCACAATTGCTCAGTTCATTCGTCTGTGGTTGGACATTTGGGCTGTTTCCATATTCTTGTGATGATGAATAATGCTGCTATGAACATTTGTGTAGAAATCTCGGTTTGTGCCTCAGTTCTCATATTCTGAGGGTCTATTCCAAGTAGTGGAATAGCTGGGTCATATGGAATTTCTATGTTCAGCTTTTTGAGAAAGCACCAAACTGCCTTCCATAATGGTTGCACCATTTTATATTCCCACCAACAATGTATGAGAGTTCCTTTTTCACCACATCCTCTCCAACATTTATTACTTGCTGCCCTGTTAAACTTTGTCACTGTCACTGGAGTGAGATGGTAACTCATTGTGGTTTTGATTTGCATCACTCTATTGCCAGTGATTTGGAGCATTTCTTCATGTGTCTGTTTGCCATTCAAATATTTTGCTCTGTGAAAATTCTTTCCATGTTTTTTGCACATTTTTTATTTGTGTTTTCAGTCTTTTTCTTATGGAGGACCAGGTGTATTCTGTAAACTTTTGTTGTATGACTCTTGTTTGAGATGGTATTACCAAATGTTTGTTCCTAGTCTGTAGGTTTTCTTTTCACCCTGTTGGGAAAAGTTTTTGATGCACTCATACATTTACTCTTTAGAAGGTCCCATACATTAATTTTTCCTCTTTAGATTGTGCATTTCTGGCTGTATTTGGCAGTCTTTTTATACCTTGGACTAGTGCTTCTACACTTCATCCCAGTTTGTCTTTTATGAATGTTATGGATTTGTGCTTTACTCCCAGGTTTCTCATCCACCTTGAGTTGATTTTTGTGTATGATGTGAGATGTGGATCCTGTTTCAGCTTTCTGCAGGTGGAATTCCATTTTTTCAGCACCATTTGTTGAAGAAGTTATCATTTCCCCATTTGATAAATTTGATTTCCTTGTCACATAACAGTTGACCATAGATAGCTCGGTCTATTTTTGGGTTCTCAATTCTGTTCCATTGTTTTATGTGCTACCATTATACCAGTACCATGCTGTTTTGGTTACTACTGCTGTGTAGTAGGTTTTGAGGTCAGGGAGTGTTATGTGTCCAACTTCATTTTTGTTTCTCAGTAGTGTTTTGGTTTTTCAGGGTCTCTTGCCTCTCCAAATAAGTTTGGTAATTTTCCTTGCTCCGTCCTGACAACTACCTCCTGGTCCAAGTAGAGATTTTGCATAAGCACAATCAAGTGTTCTGGGATTTCCATTCTTCTCAGAGTTAGCCACATTTTGTTGCAGTCCACACAGTCAAATGCCTTTGCATAGTCAAAGAAATACAGATAGATATTCCTGTAGTACTCCCTACTTTCAGCTAAGATTCATAATCATTAGCTACAATATCCCTAGAACCGTGGCCTGTTCTAAAACCAGCCTGCATATCTGGCAGTTCTCTGTTGATGTGCTATTCTAGTCATTTTTGGATAATCTTCAGCAGAATCTTGCTTGCATGTGATATTAATGATATTGTTCAATAATTTCCTCACTCTGTAAGATCATCTTTCTTTGAAATGGGAAAAAATATAGATCTCTTCCAGTCAGTTGGACAGGTGGTTGTTCTCCAGATTTCTTGGCACAACTTGGTGAGCACATCCAGGGCAGCTTCTGTCCCTTGAAATATATCAGTCAGTATGCTTTCAATTCTTGGGGTCTTGTTTTTTAGCCAGTTCTTTCAGAGCAGCTTAAACTTCTTCCCTCATTACCACAGACTCTTGCTCATACATTGTTTCATGAAATTCTTCTGTGTCCACCAATTCCTTTTTGGTACAATGACTCTGTATACTCTTAAACTTTAATAAGGAAATTATCATGGACTGATAAGAGAACAAACAGGTCTATCCTGAAGAAAATGGAACCAGGTTACTCCTTGGAGGCAACAATTTTGAAGTTTTGTCTCACATACTTTGGGTATGTACCCAGGAGAGACCAGTCCTTGCAGAAGGATACCATGCTTGGAAAGGTCAGAGCAAGGAGGAAGACCCCGGATGAGATGGATTGACACTGTGACTGTAAGATTGGCTCAGGATAGGACACAGTTCAGGGCTTTTGTTCCGGGTCACTCTGAGTGATAGTTAACTCAAAGGTATAAAACAACAGCAACAAGGTTTTTTAAATACTAAAACAACATGGCATGGCATAGGAAAAGTAAAGGGGACATGCAATTAGCAAATAGTTATAGTTCAAACTTGGCCATAAGATCTCCTACTAAATCTTCTATTAATTAATGTGTTAAATTAATAATTTAGTCAATAAAAGTTGGTGAAGGAGAGGAAGACCCTCAACACAGTGACTGCAGCAATGGACTCTTCTGTGTCAGGAAGTGTGAGGTTGGCACAGGATAGGAGAGGTTCAGATCTTTTGTTCATAGGGTCACCGTGAGTCTTACTCGACTTGATATCACCTAACAACAAGTACAAAGGACACAAATCCTTGGTTATGAATTCACTCAAGCTTATAATTTATATAAAGAATCCATTTCTATTTCTCTAAGCAAAGCATTTTTTATGTGTTTTCCCAAATCATTTTACTTGATGTCTAGAAATATAAAGGGTTTCCACACTCGAGTCACCAGCAGCCAGAGCCACGCAGACCACGACCCACTGGGCCCAAAGCCCGGACTGAGTGCGTGGTGTGTGCAGGGTGTGGGCCCAGTGAGACCAGGAGGGCCGGCGGGCAGCCCCTGGGGCCTCGGCTCAGTCAGAGACGTCACCTGTGACATAGGGCAAAAAGTGTCTCCTGAGCCGAGTCCCTGCACAATGTCCCCCCACCCGCCTCCAAGGACTCGCTCTGTCTATACAGCTGGGCGGGTTCTGGGGAGAACGGCAAGCATCCATGGGTGACACAACCATGGCCCGAGGTGTCCAGGGAAGGGGCGGCAGTACTAACCCCCACAGCGTCCAAGGAGGCACAGTGCCACCAGTGCAGCAAGGGTGGACAGAAGGACGGAGCCACTGGACCAACAGAGCCACGGCCAGGTAGTCCTGACCACGGTGACCTGTCCCACAAAGGAGCAGCAGTGCTGGTGACACATGTATCCGTACTAACTTAAAAAAAGGGGAAAAAGTGATTCCATATTTACCTTTATAAAGAGAGTTTCTAGGCCATTTGGAGCTGTGGTTGGACGAAATCTTCTCTTCCTCCATGTTTCAGCTCTATTTTCCCTTGGGAATTTTCCATCCGTGGGAGGAGGAGGAGGAGGGATAGGTACCAAGTAATTGTTAATGTTTGGAAGTTGATACAGAGTTGTCTTCTCTGGTTTTCCCAGGGAGCTTCTAAACTTCATCACTGCCTTCTTGCCCTGTAATCAGATTTCACGTTGTAAGAACCAATGAAGCAGAAGCAATAATCTAACATAATTGAAAATTAAAGCCATGCCTCCCTGATTGGCATTGTGTGCAAACAAAACAGACACCAAATTCTACCTTAGTAGTCTTAAAAATGAGTTCTTGCAGAATCTGTAGGCATTTAAATTATTTTAAATATTTCTAGTCTTATTTTAAAATATTTTTTCTAGTATATTTTTAAACTACATGCTGTTATAAGACTTTTATGTTACTTTTGGGATTCCCCTTCAATAACCCATTAAATCTAGAAGGGCTCAGTTAAATTAAACAGTTAAAAGGCAGAGCTTTTGAAGTGGTTTACTTTGAAGCAAGATCCCATGTTGACCTAGCAGTGGGGAGTTTGTACTTTTCCATTTTCTGCTTTTACCTATCCAAATATTAAACTATCTAAAGTGGAAAACAGAGAAAGAACTGCTAATCTAAAAAACACTTTTGAGGGTAAATTAGTATTATTTTATTAAGATAAACCTGGGGAATTTATGAAAGTTGTTAAATATATATACTCTTTGAATTAGAAATTCAACTTGCTGAATAAAAGTCCTACAGACCTCACAAGAAAAAGAGTATAAATGTACAAGGATATGCATACACACACATACACACACATGCACATACATTCACTTACAAAAAAAACCACATATTACTAATTTCATTGAATAATCCCAAACTATATCATCCTTAACTTCATTAAATAGGAGAACATGTAACTAAGTTTTGCTTTGTTTCTTGCAATACATTTTTCCTAAGGGTTAAAAGAATAATGAAAATGTTGTCTGATACAATTATTTTAATAATCATATGTCAATTTTCATAAAGACAAAGGAAATTGGAAAAATTAAAACAACAAAGGTTGCGTTTGGAGGTTCAGAATATTGAGCTGCTATCATCTGCACCAATTGCCTGTCAGTTTGCCATGCTATGAGGGCTTATGTGTTTCTGTGATGCTGGAAGTCATTTCATGAGTTTATTATATAAGAGCAGCGTTAGCCATGGTGGGCGGGTTTCAGCAGAAACTTCAAGCCTAAGAACAGACTAGGTAGGAATCAGAACTGGTCACAATTTCTGAAATTATGGACCCATGGAAACCTTAGGAATACCAGAACATTATTTTTAACATGGTGCCAGGAAATGCGGCTGCCTGGTTAAAAGAGAGTGAGGAAAAGCTGCTTCCACAAAGTCAGATCTACCTTAATGGTACTGATGGAATGAAATTTTCACCCAATGAGAGACTCAAAATGAAGCAAAACTGCTAAAAAGCATCAATTCATTGTTGAGACTATAAAATATAAGAGACATGAATGTAGAGAAATTGGAGATTGTAAAAAATGAAAAGGAATGCATGAAAATTGATAACCTAGGTATTGTTGTTATTGTTGCTGTTGTCATTGTTAAGTGGTGTCAAGTTACTTGAGATTCATAACAACTCTATGTACAACAGTTCTGAAGCCTATCTTATCCTGAGCCAGTCTCACTAACTTCACCACACCTACCCTCAATGCCCCAGTTACTGTGTCTATCCATCTCATCCAGGGTCTTTCTCTCTTGCACCATCCCTCCATCCTTCCAAGCATGATGCCCTTCTCCAAGGACTGGTCCCTCCTGACCATATGCCCAAAGTATGTGAGATGGAGCTTTAAAATCCTGGCCTCCAAGGAAAAATTTGGTTTTATCCTCTCCAAGACAGACCTGACTAGGGAGGAGAGAAGGAGATTTGATGCCTTTAAGCTTTGGTGTTGGAGAAGAGTATTGAGAGTACCATGGATGGCTGGAGAGGGTTAAACCAGGCTGCTCCTTGGAGGCAAGGATTCTGAGGCTTTGTCTGACATACTTTGAACATGTTGTAGGGAGAGACCGGTCCTTGGAGAAGGGCATCATGCTTGGGAGGATGGAGGGCAGTCGCAGGAGGGGAAGGCCCTCTAGGAGGTGGATTGATTCGGTGACTGGAGTAATAAGGATGAGTGTGTTGGAGACAATGACATTGTCATTGCACAGGACAGAACAAAGTTTAGGGTTGTTGTACATAGGGTCACTATGAGTCGCAAGCAACTCAACATCACATAACAACAATAACAACAAGGTAGACCTATTTGTTTTCTTGGCAGTCCATGATATGTTCAAGACTATTCTCCAGTACCGCTATGCAAAGGCATCAATTATTTTTTGTCATCTTTAGTAATTCAGTTCTCTGAGGCATAGCAAGTAAGTGTGAAGATCATGGCTGGATCAGGTGCACCTTAATCTCCAGACTGACATTACATCTTCTCAGTACATGGACTGGTCTTACCCACTTTTTAAATTGGACAATGACATGATTTACTTTACTGGCAGTCATAAATGGGAGAGGTCTGGTGTTATAACCATTGTCAAAAAAAGAGCATTTTAGGATTTATTTTTCACTAAATTACTTAAAGAATCTCAGTTTGTTGCTTAACAGTGATCTATAGACTTATGCCTGCTTCTCTTTCAGCAACTTTCCACATATATATTCTTTACTCATGGAAAAAATCAGTAAAACTTATTGGAAGCTCACTATATACTCAAAAATTATGCATAATACTATTTTTTCATAATTTGTTATCTGAGTTTATATTAAATCAATGTCTTCATCAGATGCCATTGGGGGCAAAAAAACCCCCCCTACATGTCTTTGCTGACATATTCTACATTATATAAAGATAAAAGCTGCCACAGAGCCAGTTAACTCATAGAAACCCTAAAGGACCAAGTATAAGTGTCCCGCTGGGTGTCTATGACTGTAATCAGTACAAAAACAGACCGCACATCTTCTCTCATGCAGAAGTTGGTGAAGTCACATTGCCAATTATTCAGAGAGAAGCTCAGCACTTTTACCACTTTTTCACCAAAGATCCTTTATTACTATAAATTCTAATAACTTAAAGTGCTGTTTTGTCTGTATTGATAATTGACATATCCCTAATATCTAGTCCATAGTAAGTGCCAAGTAAATATTAAAGTAAATTTGTCTAATCAAAATAAACATGAAATTGATCTTAACCTTGACAGCTCTTTAGGAATACAGCTAAGCATTTACTCCTCTGTCACCCATACCGCAAAAACGTCTAGATAATGAAATTCATCCCTGCATGAACTTAATTTGCAAATCCATTCAGTGTTTCAGAGAAGATATAGAAACTAACCTTTAAGCAAAAAAGAACCCTCTCCAAGCCAAAAGAAATTGATTATCTGACCGATATTATTCACTCGTCTAACCGAAAATGGATCAATCAAAGTAGAGTAACCAATTATAGGAATTCGATTAAGAATATATAATCACCTTCATAAGTGTGGAAAATGTCCACCCAAGTACTACCTAAGAGAGAGGAAATCCCACCCATTGGACTTTGAATATCTATCGTCCTAGTAGCAACATCTTTCAGAAGAATACAGAGGATTTCAGCCAAAGACCTTTGTGTTTTCTTGTATCCTTGGTAAGACCATTCCATGCATGAGATGAATTAATCAGGCTATGTTAGCCTAATGCTACTAACATTCCATTCTATTATATCCTGTCATTCCGTTTCCATGTTCACCAGGCAGCCTTCTCATTGTGATTTGGTTTCCCATAAAGGTCAGCTCGCAGGAACAGAATACACAGCTTTTACACGCTTGACCATTTTGTATCTCTGTTGAATTAATAAAAAGACTCTTGATTTTGATTTGGCTCCCTATTTTGGTTTATTACAATGAGCGAAATGACCTTTTTGTGATAGTTATGTTAGGTACTCTGAGATAACTTGTACATCTAGATAATCTCATTCCTGTATAGTGGCTGAAATGGGAACTTTCTGGGGCCTGAAAACCAGAACTTAAAGTGTACCAGCCTAATCAATTTAACAACCCACTAAGTTCCACCATTAAGTGGTATTTCATAAACAAAACTCTACTACTTTTATTCAAGAAACTGGACTCTGTGAGGAGGAATATGGCATCAGGATCTGAGGGACGCTAATAACCTCATAACCTATATTATGCAGATGACACAACCTTGTTTGCTAAAAGTGAGCCTCCTTATGTGAAGCACTTGTTTCAGAAGATCAATGAATACAGCCTTCAGTATGTATTGCATTTCAATGTCAAGAAAACAAAGATTCTTACTATTGAACTGATAGGCAGTATCATGATGTATGGAAATGCGATTAAAACTGTCACCAGTTTTATTTAGCTTAGATACGCAATTAACACACTTGGTACCAGCAGTCAGAAAATAAGGAGACACATTGCACTGTGAAAATCTGCAGTTAGGGACATCTCCAAATTAGTAGTGATGTCAGTAGTGAGGAGCATTGATGTCAGTTTGAGGGTTAAATTGGGTCTGACTCAGGCCAAAGTCTGTCTGATTACTTGCTATGCATCTGAGAGCTGGACAAGGAATAAGGACAATAGGAAAAGAATTGACATCTTTGAGCTGTGATGTTGGAGAAGAGCACTGAACATCCCATGAACTGCCAAAAGAACAAGCAGGTATGTTTTGAAAAGGGTGTAGCCAGAATGCTCTTTGGAGGCAAGAATGATGAGGCTTTGCCTCACATATTTTGGGCATGTTGCTGGGAGGTGCTATTCCATGGTTAAAAACATGCTGGAAAAGGTAGAGGGTGGGTGGAAGAGAGGACTGCCACGGTGACTGCCACAATGAGCTCTTACATTTCGGGAAGTGTGAGGATGGAACAGGGTACAAATCTTTTGCTCATGAGGTCACTATGGGATGTACTCAACTTGATGGCACCTTACAACAACAGATAGCTTCATTCCTGTACACCTGCTGAAATAGTAACACACTGAGGCCTCAAAACAAAAGCCAAATCTTAAAGAATACCAGCCTAACTGACATAACAGCCCACTAATTTCCATCCTTATACTAGTAGTCTTTCCTAAAAACTCTACTTTTCAATTAATTTCTCCTGATTTTGGAGAAATAATGATTAACTAAAAAGTTCTTCACAAGCTGAAAAGCACATTAAATAGATTCAAATATTAGTTATTCTTTTAAGAATTATATTTGTACTTTTACTGTCAAACACAATAATTTATTATTCTGAATTAATTTCTTAGTGTCAAGGTTATCTGTCAGTTAAAGATAAAAATATTGTCATTTCAGATGTCTTGTGCTTCCTTATAAGGGATAGAGCTAAATTCACCCATTTGAACATAATGACAATTGTGCTCATGTTAAAAGTTATTTCTTAAACTGACAAATATTTCTTTCTTTTTGTCAGAGCGATAAACAAAACCCTCCATAAATAATAAGTTCTAATTATTCTTCTCTGTGTAAGTAATATATTATGGCTTCCATACATTTTTCCTGTACTCTATTAAAATAAGTTAAAATTGCTTGAGATATAACCTTTAAAGGCAAGCAGAATCAAGCTCTTCAGTGTGATTAACTCAGCATTTTTAAAAGATGGACATTCTTTCCCTCTTGTATTCAACTTTCTCTAGAGTCAAACGTGAGGCAATTTCATACACTGATGGGAAAGTAAGTCGGCATGCAAATGCAAACCTATTCTTGGAAAGTTTCATTTTCTTGGTTTCATGCATTTAAAATTTGGAAGGAGTCAATGCTAAGGCTAGACTGATAGAAGTCTTTCTGACTATAAAATGTTTTCTCTCTTTGTTTTTCCATCAAATTAATGAGACATTACCTTATACTATACATATAGATTTCTTATTCTTCTGACTTAAATAATACAAAGATGATTTAATTTCTGGTGAGTGAAATGTTAGCAAATACAAATACATAATAGGCACTTAATAAATACAGAGCATGAATTTATTGAGTAATTAAAACATGTCAAAATGTATGATCATCTATCATTCTAATCAAATATTGAAATGTTATCTCTTAAGGAAATAACTTTTACCCCAACTGGAAACGGAGCTTCATTTTCCAGGAGTGAGGCTTTTGATTTGGCTCCCGAAGTTAGCTTTGGAACAGTTCTTATTGAAGGATTACTCTGAAGAGGCTGCAATCGAACTGGAGGCTGCATATTTCCTGGGGCAGTATATGGTCGAGGGGCTGTCTAAAAAATTAGGAGGTGGGAATGCCAGTTAAATTAGTATCTTGACATGTATCCAGAACCAATTAATAACCCAACAAATTGCCTATAGTAATTAATGAACCTTTTTACTGAACAGATTAAACTTTAATTATATCCTTCCATTATACATACCCTTATGACCCAAAGTATTTGTTAAAACATATGGTGTTGAAGCCTGCTACAAAACTAAGTGCCACAATTATAGAGTACTCCAGACAAAGGAAATGTACTCTATCAGATTCCTCTATTTTTAGGCAAACTGTAAACTCATTGGCAATACCTAATATATGCTGTCTGTAGAATGATTTTGCTCAATTAAAAGTTAAGCTAAATAATGTTCCTGCTGCGGAAGGCTAAATAAATGTTGTTGGGATGGACTCATTTCTATTTCAATGTTTTCTGCATTAATCCTACTGAATCCTTTAAACATTAAGATTAGTGTAGAAGGAAAAAGAGACAATATGACTCAAAACAGAAAAAGAAGATGTTAAACTGTTATGCCTTACCACTTATTTAACCTGCTCCATGAAATATACAGAAAGCTAAAAGACAAACAGTAAGTGGCAACTTTGGAAGACATCACACAAAACCAGATGTTTCTGCACTGGGTTAATTCCATTTGCCTCACTAGATTTACTCTTCTCCATAGTCTTTGTTTTGCCTTTGGCCCTGGAAGTCAAGCCTTTATGGACTACAATAAATTACCTAGGATTCTAACTGGATTCAGGCAATGAGAGACATTGGCAGAAGATCAAAGGGCAGTCAGAGAAATTTGAGGTCTTCATTTCCCTGGGCCCTACCCAGTATTGTCATATTCCCCCTGTGACCCTTGCTTTCCAAAGTCCATAGCTTCTCTTGGACAACTCTGTCCTATATCCACAGGGACTTTGCCGGGACTGTGTCCAGTCCTCCCCCTTACTGCTTAGACCAAGGTGGCATGCCTGTCTATTTCGCTGACCCAGCATACTTACTATCACTATTGGTTTTATTAAGCCAGTCCGCATCTTTGTAAACAGTTTCTTTATTAAACACTTCCTAATTACCCTATTTGTGTAAGCCATCTGTTTCCTGCTGAGACCCTGACGGGTGCGCTTTCCAAACAAGAATGTTCTGCAAGGGATACCAAAAGTGTCAGTATGGAGAATTAGCAGTACTTTTTGAGACACAGAAATAAAATTGTCACTACAGATCAGCAATGTTTCAAAAGTGATATAAATGAGACTTTAGCCTCAGTTATTAGATAACAAGAAGATAGAGCCTGTTGACGACAGTGCATGCATATTTGAGTAAGGCTGAGAGATGCTACATAAAACTGAACATATTTACTTTAAAGAAGTACGAGGATGGACAATACGTCTTCAACTTTGAAAAAATGTGTGTACAAGAGTAAAAGTACATAGGTAGTCCTAACTACGAAAAATTAATTTTAATGTCACCTTTGAAAAGCTTGTCATATGTCACGTAATATTTTATTTTGTTCAGGTAGCATTCATTGAATTCCTACTCTAGGCATTATGAGGAAATAAAGTATTTTTTCACATTTAATGGTGGCACAAGAAAATTAGGTTTGAATGAATCACTCAAATTCTGTCAAACCAACAATAAAAACAAGCAAAAAAATCCCAAACAACTAATGGAATTTATAAATACCTAGACTATTTGGAGTAAATAAATGAAATAATAATAAAGTTTCAAAGTAGCAGTTAGGTTTTATGTAAATTGTTGCTCAAAAGAATGAAATAAATAAGTAAAGTTGTTGTTATTGATAGGTGCTATCTAATTGCGTACAACTCACACTAACCCTATGAACAACAGACCTGACCGATGCCCTAGCCTGTGTCATCCTCATCATCTCTGACACACTTGAATCCACTGGTTGTCACTGAGTCAATATATCTCATTAGGAGTCTTCCTCTTCTTCTCCAAGCCTCCATCTTCCCAAGCTTGGTGTATCTTTTCAAGGAATAATCTTGCCTAGCTACATGTCCAAAGATTAAGAGACTAAGCTGCTCCATCTTTGCTTCCAAGGAAGCAGGCTGGCTGCACTTTCCCCAAAACAGATTTGTTCATTCTTTTGGTAATCCATGACATTGGCAGTACACTTCATCAGCACCATAACTCAAAGGCATCAATTCTTTTGCTAGTATCTTTATTTATTTATATTATTTTATACTGGTTTACTTACATAGTTTGCACACATTGCTTTTCGCACCAGATATTTCCCTTTCCTTTACTCACTCCTCCCTCCACCCATCTAATTGTGTGACACTATGATTAAGTAACCACCCTCCTCTCCTTGGATCCTCATACTCGTTTTACAATAATGATCTCACATAGTATTTGTCTTTATAAGACTGAGTTATTTCACTTAGTACAATGCTCTCCAGTTCCTCCCATGTTAGATAGTAATTTACAACATCATTGCTTGTGTATACTACACAGTATTCCATTGTGTGAATGTACCATCATTTCTCAATGCACTTGTTTGTGGTTGGACATCTGGGCTGTTTCCATGTTCTTGCTATGGTGAATTACACTGCTATGAACACTGGTGTGCAAGTTTCTATTTCTGCCTCAGTTCTCATTTTCTTGGGATTTTTCTCAACAGTGGAATAGCTAGGTCATATAGAATTTCTATGTTCACCTTTTTGAGGAAATGCCAAACTGCCTTCCAGAATAGTGGTACCACTTTATAATACCACCAACAATATCTAATAATTCCTATCTCTCCACACCCTCTCCATCATTTATTACTTGCTGCTCTGCTAAACTTTGCCACTGCTACTGGCATAAGAAAGGTATCAATTCTTTTTCTGTACTCCTTATTCATTTTCCAGCTCTCTAATGAGTAGCAGGTGATTAAGAATACCATGGCTTGAGTTGCTGGTCCCAAGGGTGTTTACTGTTGATTCAAGCTAAATGAAATCACTGACAGCCTCAACAGTTATCCAGGGAGCTCTGGTGGCCTAGTGGTAAGAATCTATGCTATAATCCCAAAAGATGCAGTTCAACTCCACCAGCTGCTCCATGGGAGGAGAATGGACAATCTCCTTTCATGTGATTAAATGGCCTCTTAAAACCTGCTAGAAGGTCAGCTATGAGTCAGTTCTAATTTGATAGCATACCAACAATAACAACAACTATCATATTTACTGACTGTTAGTTCCGTGGTGAAGACTTTTGTTTTCTTGATGTTGGGATGTAATCCATGCTGAAGGCTTTAGTTATTGAGCTTCTGCAGCAAGCATTTCATGTCTGCCTCAGGTTCAGCAGGTAAAGTTATGTCATCTTCTTATCACAGATTGTTGAATCTTCCTCCAATCCTGATGCCACTTTCTTCTTCATGGAGTCCAGCCTCATGAATTACTTGCTCATCAAGCAGATTGAATAGGTATGAAGAAATAAAGGCATCTTTGAAAATCCAATATGAAAAAAACGAAACTGTCATTTGAATGCAAATCATGGGTTGCTATTGTCATTAGATGCCATTGAGTCAAGTAAGACTCAGTGAATCTATGAAAAGCTATTATGAACCCTGCCATATCTGGTGTCACTCTCACCATCTTTAACAAACTAGAACCCAGTACTGAAATCACTCATCTTATTGTCAGTTCAACTCAATGGAGTCTTCTTCTCTGATCCCTCATCTTTCCAAGAATGATAAATGTCCGTATTCAAGGAATAGCCTCATCTACCTACATGTCCAAAATATGAACAAGATGAAGTGTCACCATCTGTGCCTCCAAAGAGCATTCTGACTGCATGGTATTCATAGATAGTCATGGTAGTCACAGGTAGTCATGTTATCCAGGTGTAAGCCAGCAAAAATAATAATCAGTCTCCAGTATATTTTCCTTCTCTTAGCTAAAAGAAGACTGGAAATATGACTATCCTAAATAAAGAATATCTTTCTCAGCCTCCTTTGCAACTCTCTGGAGACATATGTTTTGTTGTTGTTGTTATGTGCATTCGAGTTGGCTGCAATTCACAGTGACCCTATGCACAATAACTCTGAACCCTGTCCTATCCTGAGCCAATCTCACTATCTGACATACCTACCCCCATTACCCCAGTTACTGCATCAGTCCATCAGGGTCTTCCTTTCTTTTGCTGTCCCTCCATCCTTCTACACATGATTCCCTTCTCCAAAGATTGATGCCTCTTGACAACATACCAAAAGAATGTGAGACAGAACCTCAAAATTCTTGCCTCAAAGGAGCAGTTTGGCTTCTGCCTGTCCAGGATAAACTTGTTTATTCTCTTGAAAGTCCATAGTATGTTCAATACTCTTCACCACCATCACAAGTCAAAGGTATCAATTATTTTTCTGTCATCCTTAGTCAGTGCCCAGCTCTCTGATGCATACCAAGTAATTGCAAAGAACATTGCCTGAATCAGGGGCACCTTAGTCTCTAGACTGACATCATTGCTCTTTAGCACTCTGGAGAGGTCTTTCACGGCAGATTTTCACAATGCAATCCATCTTTAGACTTCCTGAATGCTGGTGTCAAAAGTGTTGATTGTGAAATTGAGTAAATTGAAATTGTGAACAATCTCAATCTCTTCTCCATCTATCATGGTGCTGCAATTGATCCAGTGGTGAGAATCTTTGTTTTCTTGATGTTGAACTTCAACGCATATTGACATGACTTTGTGCAATAAGATATGAACAGAAGTAATAAATGAAACTTCCAAACTGTTCCCCATGTTTCCCTTTGCTCTAATTGAATTATTCATATAGTTGTGCTATTTAGGTTCATAAGAATGAAAGGAAAACTTTGAATTGTCAGATCAATGATAGAAAAGGATTCTGTGCTCTTGATGGCATCATAGCATAGACTTTCCGTATCAGCTAAGTCTTATATGTGTATGTGGGGGAGGAGGAGTGTCAAGGGTGTGTGTGTGTTGAGCTGAGAAGGAAGAATCTAAGTGTAAAGCATTGTTAGTTGGAGTCTGCATGCAAACCTGAAATGCAACTGATATAGAAAGCCAATTAGATTGACTTGAGTGATATTTGATTGAAAGGAATTGGACAGAACTGCATATGGGACAAAAGGTGAAAAGATGTAACTCACAAGAGAAATTAAACTAAAAGTTTCTGAACAAGGGAGTCAGATTATCCAAAAGATTTCTTCTGAAACCTGTAAAACAAACATGACTTCTGCCTCTCTACTGTTGAGTAATCCAACTGGACACAGAAAACTTTGGAAATCTGATGTAGAAAATCAAGAAAGTGGGCTATTGCAAATGGGTACATGATCTATTGGTTGTTGTGCTCAAAATTTTATTTCCCCACATTTGCATACAAATATCATTCTGTTAGATGAATGTGGTAGTCAGATGTGTAACTGATTACATCTAATCTCTAAAAACAAATCTGAACCATTAACAAACAGCTGTGAGCTACAAACTGTCCTAGTGAACATCACACATTGCTTATAATTGCTATATATTTAAGCTCTTCATAATATATTTTCTTGGAATAAATATGGTGTGGTAGCTTAATGCTTTCAAAACCGTACCAGAAAGTGAATTGAATTTGCCTACACAGTTTAGCTGAGCACATCTAATACTTATCTCTGGGGCAAAATTTCTAAGTGGGATTGGCTGGATGACTTTCTGCAGATTTAATGGAAATGGTACAACTAAAAGCTCATGTGTCATCTTGAACGTTTAGGAGAAAAAAAAATTACCAACTCTACTAACTCTTCATTGGATATTTCCCTTATCCACTGTAGAAAGTTTAAAGAAAAATATCTATGGTCATACCCCAAAAGGTTATTATCTTCACTTCAATGGTACTTAGAGGTCAGAAGTCAGACTTAATGGATACAAAGGCTGGGAATGGAAAGACAAAGACCTAAATGTCTGTGTAATGGCAGCTACAATTCCAAGACCTTACTAGGTATCAATCCCGCATGATGCAGAAGCACAATAGGGGTGGCCCAGTGAGAAACTGTGGCATAGCAGACAGAAAGGATTCTGAAATGCTGGTGTCAGTGTTTCCTGTAATTTTTAAATTACTTTCTCACTCCTGCCACATTAAGATCTCCTGGATGTATCATAAACTATTTATTGAGGGTGTTCAGCTGGAAAATTGAAAAGAAAGCCTTTCAAGGATTTTTTCCTCTCTGAAACAGGTGAGAAGATAGAAAACAGCACTTGATTGTTTCTTTTGTTTCTCCTGGGTTAAGCTTTTGAGAGACTAGTGAATTTGCCGTTTCATGAAGAAATTATTTGTATATATAGATATATATTCAAATCAAACCTAGAAATATGATAACAAAAAAGGGAAGATACTTGTTTTTCATAGCTTGAGCTGTTCATTGGAAAATATGAAAACATATTTACCTTTTTGAAAATGTCAAAGCTTGGCACTATATATGATGAACCTACTTTTCAATCTGTGAACGCATTACGATTTCTCGAAAAATATTGTGCCATCAAAAAAAAGTACATACTAACCAAAAAATATATTAGGCCACAGAAAGTAAGAATAATGATATGATCAAGCAATTCATTTAGGCTTTAAATCAGCAACCTACAACAAATCTTTTGCAAATTTTTACTGAATTTTATTGTTTCAAGGTTTTTACCTCCCTACAAGTAAGTATCACTTCTGGATTATGAATGAATTAAACTGGATGAAAATTTCAGTGTAATTTCTTCAAATATAATTTCTGTGACTTTAATGACCTTATCTTAGAGTATATGTACAATTTTTAGAGCACTAATATCTGGATCAATATACTGTACTGTATCACCGGATATCTGTGCATTATGAATAAAGTGAGAGTAGAAGAAACAGGAATAATATCCAGAAGTCATAAAATATAGAACAGGCAAGGGGCTAGTGGTTCAGTTTTGCTGTATTGTGGAGTACTAAAGGATAATTATAGGGAACAGCACTGGGATCTCTAAATTGGTCAAATACGGTGTATGGTCTTACATATCAGATGAAAAAATCTAGACTTTTCTAAAAGTGACATACAGCCAGTGAAAACACTAGGACATGTAAGTGGCATAAGAAATCTGCACTTCAAGACTACTAATCTAGTGGCAACACTTGAAATGGATATGAAAGGGATAATATTGCTGAAAAGCAAGACTTCAGTGGAAACACGGATAAATAGATGTAAGACTAAATTTTCATTTGGTAGGCTTCCTAAGATTATACAGATACTTTCCCAGAGATCAATCATTTGAAAGTAAATAAAAAAATTATAAATTACTTTGTTAAAATAATAATATGACAGTGCTTAATATGACTCACTGGTGGGCTGGAATCTCCTATGTCTACCAGAACACCATGGCCTAGGTTACGCTTCTGGCCAACTGGTGGATGGGGAGATAGGTATCTCATGTTGTTTTCTATAAACCTTCTGGAGGACTCCCCCTAGAAAAAGAAAATTATTAGAGAATAGCTGTATAATAAATAAATTATATTTGCCATGTAAGAGATATTAGCATAAAAGTCCTTTCATACTTTTTTAAAAAGTGCTACTCTTAAGGCTATCATAGTAGTTGGTCTTATAGTCATCGTGGTCAGAAGGATAAACCATTGAATGTGATTTATGCTGTACTCAAATAGCAGCAATAGAATATATTTTGTCTTTAACCATACCATATTCATTAATTTGCTTAAGCTGACCACTATAAAACACAATCATCTCCAGTAGTCCAATAAAGAGAACTACCAGAAAATAGTACTTTTCTACCTTGAAAAATGTTCAATTACTTTTCCCATGAGATAATGAAAAAAATTTGCAAGTAGATAGTGGTTAAAGTTATGCAGTATTGTGAATGTCATGAATGCAAATGAATTGTACATTTTTAAATGGTCTAAACGGAACCATTCATTGCTAACTCAAAGGCAGTGACTCTCTTGTAGTTCAAATCCACCAGTCACTCTAGGAGAATCTCTTCTGGGTGACTGCTTGTTATTACGTGCCATAAACATTTCTCTACTCTTTGCTTTTGGCCAAAATCCATCTGCCATTACTTATAATGTCTCTAGACCCACAACCTCTTTAAATTCAGCTTGTATTTCTAGTAGTTCTCTGTTAATATACTCTTCCAGTCATTTTTAAATAATTGTCAGCAGGATTTTGCTTATGTGTGACATTAGTGATTATTGTTGCTCTTGTTGTTTTTATGCGCCATTGAGTTGCCTGCAACTCATAGAGACACTATGTAAAATAGCTCTGAAGCCTGCCCCATCCTGAACCAATCTCACTGATTCTGACACACCTAATGTTATTGTTCTAGTTATCTTGTCAATCCATCTCATCTAGAGTTTTCCTCTTCTGCACTGTACCTCCACCCTTCCGAGCATGATGTTATGATCCAAGGATTGGTTCCTCCTGGTCACATGCCCAAAGTATGTAAGACAGACTTTCAAAATCCTAGCTTCCAAGGAGGAACTTAGTTTTACCCTCTCCAAGACAGACTTATTTGTTTTCTTGGCAGTCAAGGTGTGTTCAAGACTCTTCCCCGGCACCAAAACTCAAAGACGTCAATTTTTTGTCTATCATCAAAACAGGCAAATGTCTTACAATAGTCAATGAAACACAGATAGATATCCCATTGATAGTCTTTGTTTTCTGCCAGGATTCATCTGGCATTGGCCATAGTGTCTCTAGTGCCTTGGCTTTCTCTAAACCCAGCTTGTTTTTCTGGTATTCTCTGTCAATGTACTGCTCCAGTCATTTCTGGATAATCTTCACCAGGATTTTGCTTGCATGTGATATAAGTGATATTGTACAATAATGTCCACAATCTGTCGGGTTGCTTTTTTCGGAATGGTAATAAATATGGATCTCTGCCACTGAGTTGGCCAGGTAGTTGTCCTATAAATCTCTTGCCATGACCTACTGAGCATGTCCTGGGCAGCATTTGTTTGTTAAAATATGCCAATTAGTATTCCATAAATTTCTGGGGCTTCATTGGGCAAGTCCTTCAAAGCAGCCTGAACTTTCTCCTTCATCACCATTGCCTCTTTCTTCTATGTCATCCAATTATTTCTGGTACAGTGATTCTGTAAACTCCTTCCATCTTCTTTTAATACTTCCTGGATCATTCAATATTCTACCCAAATATTGCAACTTGAGGCTTGAATCTGTTACTTGGTTTCTTCAGCCCAAGAAATGCCAAGTGAGTATGGACCTTTTGATTTTTTTCTACTCCAGTTCTTTGCACATTTAATGAAATAGAATGATAACACTTTGTCTTCCTGTGCTGCCCTTTGGAATCTTTTAGACATCTTTTTAACTTCTTTTATTTTTATTTTTAACAAAGAGTTGAATATTTTATTAAGTGCATATTTATTATATTTAAAAGCTAAGAAATTTGTCAAAGACAGTATTTGTTCCTATAATACACTTTAACTGTAAGTTAAAAGTTGAGGGCTACACAAGAAGAGGTAGAGAAATGAAACTGTTGGATAGAAACAATCTGTAGACAAATGAGATCATATATTCCTATCCACTGGATGAAGTATGATATTGAGTGCTGTAGACTAAGGAAAACAGAAGTCCAAAGAGAACAGCGAAAGAAGATGAAGAGAATATCTGTGACAGAATTAGACTCGTGCTATAAAAGTTGACAACTAACCTCTATTCTCACCTTTATTAGGGGAAAATACCTGTCAATATGAATTATCAATTAATTTGGAAGAGGAATATTCAAATTCAGTAACATACTTGTACATATGAGTTATCAATTTATTTGGAATAGGATTGTAGAGTTTCAATATTCAAGTTTGCTGTGGTTGTTCGGTGACACCAAGTTGACGACTACTCACATCCTACTCCATCTTCACAATCTCTGCCGTGTTGAAGCTTACTGTCACAGTCATTGTGTCAGCTCATCTCATTGAGGGTCTTCCTCTCCTTCTTCTAAGGACTACCCCTCCTGACAACACACCCAAAGTGTGTCACACAGAGTTTCACTACCCTTGCCTCTAAGGGGCACTGTGATTGCACTTCCTCCAAGACCGATTTGTTTGTTCTTTTGGCATGGGCAAGTCAATTCTCTTTGCCAACACAGTTCAGAGGTATTGATTCTTCTTCAGTCTTACTCAATCATTGTTTAACTTTCAGATGCATACTAAGCAAATGAAAATACCATGGCACGGATTGGACTCATCTTCATTCATCCAGTTTTATTCCTGTCCAGGACACTGGGTGTCAAGGACTGGATATAAGCACAGGTACATATTTAAGCAGCAAGATTATAATCAAAAGACTGAAAGTTGAAAATGCAGACTTTTGTGATTTTATTTAAGCTTTTCTCATGTCACAACTATGCAGGAAATCTTCAATGGCACAAAATTAGAGACCCACAGTCCAGTGTTTTGTATGGTATAAGAGCTCCAGAAAAGGGACTGAGGCAAACGCAACCCCTCCAAGTAGGGCAAATTCCCAGAAAGCCACTTCTGCAGAGTTTCAATCATTAAAATTTACAGTTTGTATCATAGTGAGGCCAATGAAGCCTCAACTCCTTAACTTTTTCTTCTTCTTCATCTTTTTTTTGGTTTAAGTGATGATGCTCCTTAACTTCTTGATTTCTTCCCTTTGCTTTGGCTTCATGGCACTGTACTGCAATATTCAGTTTTTTCTGACATCAATTTTGGTCTTTTCTACTTTTATAAGAAAGACCTTCTTTTTAAATTTTATTTTATTAGTTTTAATGAACATTTACAGAGATTTTGAATTTCCATTTATTCATTGTTGCACTTTTCTCTCTGCCCACCCCTCCCCCCAGTTTGCTCTTCTCTTTGAAAAGTAAAAGAAAATTTCTTTCATTGGTATACAATCCCCCACGCACACTACTATGCAACCTTAATTCTGGACTCCTGTAATAACCATAATACCCTATCATATATCGCTTTTAAATTGTTCTCTCCCTCATCTGTTTCAATGTAGTATACATAATTTATCCAGTTTTTCTCAGTCTTACCTCAACCCTGGTGTCAGTCTCATTCTACAACAGTGGCACCATGAAGTATTTATCCTTTTGTGACTGAGATATTTCACTTAGCATAATGTCCTCCAGAGTCACCCATTTTGAATAATATTGCATGAATTCCTTGTTTTTCAATGCATCGTAGTACTCTATTGTGTGAATAAACCACAGCTTCTTTATCCATTTGTTTGTTGATGGGCACAACTTTTCGCTATTGTGAACAAAGCCACGATAAACATGGGTGTGCATATATCTGCTTGTATGTCGGTTATGGTCTCTTTAGGGTATATTCCCAGTAGTGGAATTGCTGGGTCACATGGTATCTCTATTTGTAACTTTTTGAGAAAGCGCTACACCATTTTCCATAGTGGTTGCACCATTTTACACTTCCACCAACAGTGAATAAGGGTTCCAGTCTCTCCACAACCTTGCCAGCATTTGCTGCTTGCTGTTCTGTTAAATTTTGCTATTCTGACTGGGGTGAGATGATATCTCATAGTTGTTTTGATTTGCATCTCTCTTAGAGC
>NW_006399819.1:16491413-16492724 GCF_000299155.1 Elephantulus edwardii | reverse complement strand
GGTTTAACCCTTTCCAGGATGAATCTGTTTGTTTTCCTAGCTGTCCATTGTATTCTCAATACTCTTCTCCGGCACCCTTAGAGCCCTCAAATCCCAGCTAGGTCAGTATGAGTCAGTTGCAACTGGACAACAAGGAGGGTTTTTTGATACTATACAGAACATAAAAATAACATCATTAAACAAGGCAATAACAAGCATAAGGAATAATAAATAAAGAGAATCTAAAGCATACCTTTTCCCAGATGTAGCTGTAGAGGAAAATTTGTTAGAAATAAAGACAGAAAGGAACAGGAATATCTATCGTGAATCTCTCCCAATGCCATAACCTGCATTTGGCTCTATGTGTCTAGTAAAGTGGATGATGGTGAATGCATCAGAGATGCAATAACTGAACCTGCTTCTGGCAGTAAGTGTCACCTTTCAATTCCAGGAACCATTTTTCTCTATCAACATTTTAGTAGATAAATTACAGAATCTATAACTTGGTCTTTAATACAGGACAGTATCAGCAAAGTTGAATTAACCACAAATCTCTGTACAGCCACCCTCTGATCTTGGAAAAACTGGCCTATTTTCTATTACATAACAACAGTCTTTTAATACAATTATCTTTTGAGTGTGATAGAATGAACAGATCTGAATCTAGCAGTAAAAGGGATAATTTATAGTCTTATATGGCCACTTATTCCAGAGAAGCTCTAAAAATATATTTATGAGTCTGGGAAATGTGATTTAAGCCGCATATTTATAATATTGCACAGAAAATTAAGAAAAACATGCAAATTTAAACGGCTCATAAAATTGAGTAAATCTGCCTGCCTAAATGGTAACCTTTCAAATTTGCCCCATTGAATTTCTTAGTTCTTGATGTAATTTATACATTTCTTAAGTTCACAGCAGTGAAAGATACAAAATACAAACCTAAAGAGCAAACAGAATTTTTTTAAAATTACATGTACAGACATGTGTACTTCCTATTCAGATTCTATCATTATTCTTAAAAAAAAAAAAAAGAAAAGGAAAATTAAATACTGGCTTTATATGGGGGCAATAGGAAGAGATCCTAGATATGCTGAACTGAAAATGAAAATTAAAAAATTTAGTAGGCAGTATGATACTTCTCAAGCTCAAAACTTACTATACTGGGGAGCTCTGGTGGCCTAGTGGCAAGGAACTGCAACTACAATCCCAGAGGTGCACGGTTCGAATCCACCAGATGCTCTGCTGGGGAAGGAGGGAAAATCTCCTCCTGTACCTGTCAGATCTGATTTGACGGTACACACACACAAAAATAATAAAATAAAATAAAAT
>NW_006399819.1:16475383-16491258 GCF_000299155.1 Elephantulus edwardii | reverse complement strand
CCAGGCTTGATTTAGTCGGGAAGCTCGGAGTGCATCAGGGCTGTATTCTCTCCATATCTTTTCAGTCTGTATGCTGAGCAAATTATTTGAGAAGCTGAACTCTCTTTGAAACAGGGAGGCTGCATGCTGTGGCTTCTTCCAGGCCTCACCTTATCGGCCTCTGTTCATTTGTATCCTTTCTTACGGTAATAAATCTGTAGCTTCCAGAATCCAACTGCTTCACACATGAGTCTACTATACTAGAGGGTACCTTTTATTGGTACTCTGACGACACATCTATTAATGGAACATAATTGAGAGCCAAGAGGTAGATCTACCTATTGATAGTCAGCTATAATAACATTGATTTCATTGTTCGTTAAAATATCTGGCTGTTAACGAAAAGGTTGGTGTTTGAATTCATCAGTCATTCCAAAGGATAAAGATAAGACCATCTGCTCCCAAAAGGACAAACACTTAGAAACCATGTGAGCAATTAATTCTACACCGTATTAAAATGTTATTGTTGTTGTTGTTGTTATGTGACTTTGAGTCACCTGCAACTCATAGCAACTCTACGTACCACCGCTCTGAAGCCTGCCCTTTCCTGGGCCAGTCTCATTAATGCTGACACACCAACCCCTTTTGCCTTAGTCATTGCATCAATCCATCTCATCTGGGGTCTTCCTCTCTTCAACTGTCCCTCCACCCTTCCGAGCATGATGTTCTTCTAGGATCGTTCCTTCCTGGCCACATGCCCAAAGTATGTAAGACGGGGCTTCAAAATCTTAGCCTCCAGGGAGAAACTTTTTTGTGAGTCAAACTCAACTGGATGGCAGTGGGTTTAATTTGGTTTTAAATGGACAGGTGATCCTCAAGAAAGGGTCAAAATCCATTAAACGCAGAAGAGATAGTCTCTTTAAGAAATTATGTGGACAAAAATTGATGTTCAATTGCAGAAAAATGTATGCTTCACAAGGTATAAAAAATAACTCAGTGGGGATCAATCTAAAACTTTAAACATTATAAAAGGAAAAATAAAGGCAAATTTGGGAGTCCTAATTTATGGAATAAATAAATGACTAAGTATATCCAAAAATACACAATTGGCAGAAAACAAAGTAGGTAACTGTCACTTTCTAAAAATTAAACATGTGTTTAACACTTTAAAGGGACTGTTCTGGTGCCTTAGTGCCTGAAGGTAGACAGTTCAAATCCACTAGCTGCCTCATGAGAGAAAGATGATGCTCTCCTCTCCTGTAAGTTTCTTAAAACCCACTGTAAGGTCAGCTATGAGGCAATTCTAATGCATAATCATATAACAACAAAATGCACATCAAAAGAATTCTTCAAAAGGATAAAAATAATAAGTAGACTGGATAAATGTTTTTAGAAAGAAAACATGACCAGGTTAAAAAGAAAAAAAAAAGATTTCTCATTTTTCTCCGACGAGGATTTAAACCACAGGCCTTTTTGATAGCAGCATAATACATTATACTCTCTGCTGCCAGAGCTCCTCCATTATTCATTGTTGTTGTTGCTGTTCTGCCATCAACTCAGAACAGACCCATAGCTGTCCCTCAAGTGGTTTTTTCAGAAGCAGTAAATCAAACAAGAAGAGACTGACCATCTTTCTCATGACAAGCACCTAGTGGATTTGAACTGTGAGCCTTCATGATTGCAGCACAGACTCTTACCGGTAGACCACAAGAATTCTATTATCTATTGTTGTTGTTGAGTCTTGTCTAGCGGGAACAGACTCATAGCTGACCCTCTAGTGGGTTTTTAAAGGCAGTTAATTGCATAGGAGGAGATTACTCATCCTTCTACAATGGAGCAACTGTTGGATTTGAAATGTGTGCATTTGGAATTGCAGCAAGTTCTTACCATTACACCACCAGAGCTCCCTTATAGAGATACAAATAAAAACGAGATATTCCATTCATTCTAGTAGTAATAGCAAAAGTATGAAGAAAGAAAGAAAAGAAAATCCAGAAGACAACAAATGCTGGTGACAGTATAGAGATACCGGATCATTCTTACACTGAAGATGTTGTTCTTGTAGTAATGCATCATCAAGATGGAACAAACTCATAACTAACTCTCCAGCTGGTTTTCAGAGGCAGATAGTTGCACAGGAGGAAATTGTTCATTTTTCTTCCAAGGAAGAGCTACTATGTTCAGACCACCTGCCTTTGGGTTGACATAACAACTCCTTAACACAAAGCCACCTTAAACTGTTGTTGTTGTTAGGTGCTGTCAAGTTGCGTAGACCCTAGTCATATCTGAGTATACCCAAGTCGAGTCACAGCAACCTTGTGAATAACACATCTGAACCCTGTCCTATCCTGTGCCATCCTTATCATCTCTGATACATGCTATCTCATGGCTGCAGTCATTTTGTCAATCCATCTCATTGAGGATCTTCCTCCTCATCATTCATCCTCCATGGTTCCAAGGAGTAGCCACTCCTATCTACATGTCCAAAGTACGACAGATGAAGTTTTGCCATATTTGCCTCTAACTAGCACTGTGGCTGCACTTTTTTTAAGGCATATCTGTTTGTTCTTTTGGCAGTCCATGGGATATTCAGTACTCTTCTCTTAATACCACAACTCAAAGGTATCAGTTCTTCTATCACCCTTATAAACTGTCCAACTCTCAGATGTATAGAAGTGATTGAAAAGATTATAGCCTGAAACAGGAGCACCTTAGTCTTCAAACTTACATCATTGCTCCTCAGTCATTTGAAGAGCACTCAGTACTATATATCTCCTGATCTCCGTAGGTACCAAATGTGTGGATCCAAGTAAGATCTGAAAATATGCCCAAAGCATGTGAGATAAAGTTTCATATTCTTGCCTTTAAGGGGCATACTGTCTGTACTTCCTTCTAAACAGATTTCAACACTCTTCTCCAATACTACTATTTAAATGCATGGATTTTTCATTGATCATCATTTCAGATTTGTAGGAAACAAAAATATAATGATATGGATTAGATGCATCTTGGTCTTTAAATTGATAGCTTGGCTCTTTAGCACATGAAAGAGGTCTTTGACAGTAGATTTTCCTAATGAAATGAGTCTTTTAATTTCTTGATTCTTGCTACCATGGGTGTTGACTACAATATTTTGAATCTTTTTTCAACCATGATGTTGTCTACTGGTCCAGTCCCAAGTATTTTTGCTTTGATGATGTGGAGATGCATTACATATTAAAAGGCATAATTGTTGATGTTCTTCTGTGATTGATTCAAGTTTTCTTTACTTTTTGCAACCAAAGTTGCATCTTTCACATACACAGAGAAAAATGAAAAAAAAAATATATAGAACAGATTTCAAGATAATGAAAAAAGATCAGATTTTCAAATCTGATAAAGACTAGTGGAATCTTTAAAGACAGGCCTAGGGACATCCTTCCAGTAATAAACTTTCAGGTAAAGAACAAATAGGCCTACAAAATGAAAAAGAAAACCAGAGGCAACATATGCCCCAAAATAAAGTTCAGAAAGCAGAAAGGGGTAGGAAGGACAAATGAAAACAGAGAATCCATGCTGGGATGATGTGAGCAGAGTGATGATGACATTGCAAAAAAAAAAGTATATAAATTGTTTATTATGATACTAATTTGATCTGTAAATTTTCACTCAAATCATAATATAATACTTTTTAAAAATGCCCTTTTCAAAATGGCCTAGATACCATTATGCTTTCTATTACCACCATGGAATTTTCCTACAATATATTTTCAAGCATCATAATTGTATGCAAATATACCATATATAATTCTTAAAATGCCTGTTTTCCATAAGATCAACAATATCATCATCTGCTTTCTGCCTTTTCAAAGCAAACGAAAAAACCACATTGGCTTCCAAGTCTTAGTTGACACTCCAATAGGTTTTCAGAGTAAATAAATTGCATGGGAAGAGATTGCCTTCTTTCTAGAGCAAGGCAGCTGGTAGATTAGAACTGCAAACCTTCATGTGGGCCCCTTACCTCTAGGCCGCTGGAGCCCCATAGATTGGTCACGAGTACATATTATTCAAGGGCTTAAAAATATAAAATTTCTAACTTGAAACTATTTTCAAGTTGTTGCTTGCAAGGCGTGTGTCTTTGAGAAATTTGTTTCCCTAACCAACTCCAATTTTGTTATAATATTCTGTAATGATTGCAGCCAAAATCAAGCTTAGAAGAAACATAATTTGACTTTAAGGATAAATTATCTAAAAATAAATTG
The DNA here is from genome assembly GCF_000299155.1 of Elephantulus edwardii. Classification (NCBI taxonomy): domain Eukaryota; kingdom Metazoa; phylum Chordata; class Mammalia; order Macroscelidea; family Macroscelididae; genus Elephantulus; species Elephantulus edwardii. The sequence continues at coordinate 16,487,038 of NW_006399819.1, read as the reverse complement.
TCACAAAGAACTTCAAGGATAGAGTACCTTTGGGTTTCAAAATTATAAAATAAGTAGTATGACGTAAAAGAGATTTGTATGACTCCTTACCTTAAATCTCTGGACTCGTTCCTTTCTAGCTAAGGTCTCGAGTTTCTTTTTTATTTCAAGTTGATGATAACGCTAATCATATGGAAAAAAGAAAAGGAGAAAATTGTATCAATGACCATAAAGAATTTTTTGGAAGAAAGGAATCCTAAAAGTTAACTGTATTCTCTAAATGTATTATTGGGATAGAAAATAAGTACCCACGTAAGTATGCAGATGGTAACATAAATTGATACAACTCTGGAAAACCAATGCCTACCAAATATATTAGGCAGTTAAAACTGTTTATACTCTTTACCCAGTAAATTATTTTACTTTTAAACTGAGGGTAAAAAATCTGAATAATAAAATAAATGTTTATACGGATATGAGTTCCTTTTCTCCACTATCACTGCAAAAACTCAAGAGTAATTTGAAGACTGGGGGAGGGCGTGGGGGGAAGGCGAAGTTTCTGTTATAATCACATGACAGAAGGTCTTTGAACTCCTATTAGCACTGAGCTGGAATCATCTCATAACTGATCCTTCAGAGGGATTTCAGATACTGTAAATTGTATGGGAGGTGATTGCTCATTTTTCTCCTGAGTTGCCCTAGTGGATTCAAACGACCAGAGACACATCACCTTTGGGTTACCAAGACAGTTCCCTCTCCACGAGGCTGTTAGAACTCCACATGACAGAACAGAATGTAATAAGTGAAATACAAAATTTCTAAATAAAAAAACCTGGAAAATGCAGATAAAGAAGACAGAAAGCAGGATTTCTATGGTGCAGAAGTGCCATTTACTTGATGAAAACCATATACTTGACTGTCCTTATACAGAAAGGAAACATGTTAAACATTACCAATCACAAGCAGTTCCATGATCCAAATGAGAAAACTGAAGCACAAAAATCATGAACTTGACCCAGGCCACACATCTAGTCAGTGAAGGAAATTTAAAGCCGGACTATCTGACTCTAACTTCTAGGCATTTTCCACTAAGCCATATCTCTCTCCCTTTCACAGTATCATTTCATTAGTGTATTAACAAAAATGGAAAAATAAGTACTAAAAGGAAATATTAACAGCAGCTATCTCTGCGAGAAGGATTAGATGATTACTTTCTTTCCCTTTTTCCCCCAAATTTTCTTTAATATGCTAATTACATAATTTAAAAATGAACTTCACATAAAAATTATCTGTTTATAATTCCATTTCAAACCATTCAGACATATTTGAGGCTGTTTTATTTATCACTCATTTGGCCTTTTGCGGGGGGGGGGGGATATTTTTTCCCTTTGTTCTTGGTCCTATTTTGCTACCTTTGGGACTTGGTTGCCTCAATCATTCTCTGCCTAAGTATCATCAGTCCCTTCATGATATCTCTCTTTCTTGCTCCTCTTTTTCTCTGTTGTCTTTCTTATTACCAGACTTTATTTATTAAATTCATTATAAACCATTTTTTCTCATCTCTATGTAAAATTAACTCATTTTTAACCCTTTGTGGTCAGGTAGCCACGTTGTTGTTGTTAGGTGCCATCAAATCGAGTATGACTCATAGTGACCCTATGAACAAAAGGTTGGAAACTAGTCCTGTCCTCCGCCATCCTCACACCTCCTCACACACAAGAGTCCATTGAAGTAGTCACTGTGTCAATATGAACAAAATGTTGGAACCTAGTCCTGTCCTCTGCCTCCTCACACCTCCTGACACACAAGAGTCCATTGAAGTAGTCACTGTGTCAATATGAACAAAAGGTTGGAACCTAGTCCTGTCCTCTGCCATCCTCACACCTCCTGACACACAAGAGTCCACTGAAGTAGTCACTGTGTCAATATGAACAAAAGGTTGGAACCTAGTCCTGTCCTCCGCCATCCTCACACCTCCTGACATACAAGAGTCCATTGAAGTAGTCACTGTGTCAATTCACCTGGTTGAGGGTCTTCTTCTCCTTCGCTGACCCTCCACCCTTCCCAATGTCATGTTCCTCTCCAAGGAAGAGCACTTCCTAGCAACATGTCCAAAGTATGTGAGGTGAAATCTAATCATTCTACTCTCCAAAGATAACTCTGGCTGCATCCTCTCCAAGATATATCTATTCATTCTCTTCCCTGTCCATGGGATCTTTAATGTTCTTCTCCAGCACCACAGCTCAAAGGCATCAATTCTTTTTCTGTCATCCTTATTCTTTGTCCAGGTCTTGGATGCATAGCTAGTAACAGAAAAGACCATGGCCTGAATCAGATGCACCCTAATCCTCAAACTGACATCACTATTCTTCAATAATTTGGAAAGGTCCCTAACTGCAGTCTTTCCCAGTGCAATGCATCTCCTTATTTCCTGACTGCTCATACCAATCCAAGCAAGATGAAGCTATTGACAATTTCAATCAATTATGACACTGTCTGTTGGTCTAGTGGTAAGAATCTTTGTTTTCTTGATATTGAGACACAATCCATACTGAATAGTATATTCCTTGATTTTCTGCAACAAGTGCTTCAAGCCCTCCTCACCTTCAACAAGTAAGGCTGTGTCATCTGCATAGCACAGGTTATTGATGAGTCTCCAATCCTGATGCCACATTCCTCTTCATAAAGTCCAGAATCTTGGATAATTTGTTCAGCATATTGATGCTTTTGAGCTTTCGTGTTGGAGAAGAGTGCTAAAGGTGCCATGGACTGCTAAGAGAACAAACAGATTCATCCTGGAGAGGGTTAAACCGGGCTGCTCCTCAGAGGCAAGGATTCTGAGGCTTCGTCTGACATACTTTGGTCATGTTGTAAGGAGACTGGTCCTTGGAGAGGGACATCATGCTTGGGAGGGTGGCGGGCAGGCGCAGGAGGGGAAGGCCCTCTGGGAGATGGATTGATTCGGTGACTGGGGTAATTGGGATGAGTGTGTTGGAGGCAATGCGATTGGCACAGGACAGAGCAGAGTTTAGAGCTGTTGTACATAGGGTCGCTATGAGTCGCAAGCAACTCGATAGCACATAACAACATATAAATTGAACTGGTATGGAGATAGAATACAATGCTAATGTATTCCCTTCCCAATTTCAAACCATGTAATGCTCCCCTTCTCCATTTTCACAGTCTCCTGGTCCAGGAATAGGTTCCTCATGAGCACAATCGAGTGCTCTGGGATTCCCATGCTTCTCCATGTCAGCCACAACTTGTCATGATCCACAGAGTCAAATGCCTTTGCATAGCCAATAAAGCACAAATAGACATTTTTCTGGTATTCCTTACTTTCAGCCAGGATCCATCTGACATCAGCAATGATATCCCTGGTGTCCCGGCCGCTTCTGAATCCCACTTGAACTTCTGGAAATTCCCTAGCTATGTACTTTTTTAATTAAGTCATTTTTTAATGATCTTCAGAAGTATTTTGTTTGCATGTGATATTAATGATATTGTTCAACAATTTCCACATTCAGTTGGATCACTCTTCTTGTGAATAGAAAAATTTTGGACCTCTTCCAATCCATTGGCCAGACAGTGTCCTCGAAATTTTCTGGTATAGACTGGTGAGTGCATCCAAGCTGCATCTCTCAACTGAATGGAACAAGTCAATTGGTATCCTATTGATTCCTGAGGCCTTATTCTTTGTCAATGCCTTCATTGAAGCTTCCACTTCCTCTTTTATTACCATTGGCTCCTGTTCATATGGTACTTCTTAAAACTTTTCAGTGACAATCAATTCTTTCTGGTATAATGACTCTGTGTATTCCCTCAATCCTCTATTGATGCTTTCTGTGGCATTCAATATATTGCCCATAGCACCTTTCAACATTGCGACACAAGAGTTAAATTTGTTTTTCAGTTCTTTCAGCTTGAGAAATGCTGAGAGAGTTCTTCCCTTTTTATTCTCCAATACCAGCTCTCTGCACATTCCATTTAGTACTTTGTTTTGTTCTCCCAAACTGCCCTTTGAAATCATCTGTTCGGCTCTTTTACTCAGACATGTTTACATTTGGCTTCTCAATGCTCCAGTGCGATCTTTAGAGTCTCTTCTGACATCATTTTAGATTTTTCTTTCTCCTTTGCTTTTGTAATGAATTTGTTTTAATCATGGATTATATCCTTGATATCATCCCACAACTAATCTGGTTTTCTATCACCAGTGTTCAATGCCTCAAACCTATATTTAAGCTGATCATGAAATTCTGATGAAATTGATTCAAGATCATATCTTGCTTTCCGTAGACCTGCTTTAACTTTCCTCAGCCTCAGTTTGAACTCGTATATGAGTAATTGATGATCTGACTCACAGTCTGCTCCTGGCCTAGTTTTCACTGCTGATATTGAGCTTCTCCAACAATTTTTTCCACTAATGTAATCAATCTGATTCTTATTCAGCCCATCTGGTGAAATCCATGTGTAAAGTCCTCTTTTGTGTCTTTTGGGAAAAAGTATTTGCAATTAATAAATCATTGTAAATACAAAATTTAATCATTCTATTTCCAATCTCATTTCTATCACCAAGCCTATATTTTCCAACTATCATCCCTTTTTCATTGTTTCCTACTTTTGCATTCCAGTCACTAATTATCATTAATGCATCCTGACTGCATGTTCATCAATTTCAGACTACACAATTTGGTAAAAAATCTCAATTTCTTCCTTTTTGGTACTAGATTTAAGAGCATATACTTGAGTAATAGATATGTTAACAGGTCTTCCTTGTATGAGTATGGATTTTATCCTATCTCTCACAACATTGTACTTCAGGATAGAATCTGAAATTGACTTTTTGACTATGAATGCACCACCATTCTTCTTCTGTTTTTCATTCCCTGAGTAGTAGATCACATGTTTATATGTTTATTTTTTTTTCCAGGCTGCCCTACTACTCCTCTAATCACCATTAAAACTACTTTTCCCCCCAAGGACACCAAAGTTTTGGTCTTCTGGATCAAACTCAATTTTGAGGTTTTCTCCCTAATACTCAATTTATTCAACTATTCTCTAGACTGTTCAGACCTCCTGGTTTCCACCACACAATTTCATCCAAAATGTTGTTCTTAACTTGAAAGATTTCCCCCACCCCTGCCTTGGTTGCTCTTGCTCTCTCATCACATACAAATCACTGACAGGAGTTACTACAGACTCCTTCTTCTCCCTTACCCTCTTCATATCATCATCAATTTAAATCTCTTCATTTCTTCCTCTTCAATGTCTCTGTGGATATTGGCATCTCCCCAGCTCTACCACTTCTGCTGCCAGCCCCTACTCTTGAAGTAAAACTGCCTGATCAACCTCCTACACCCAATCTTGTGCCATCCATGAAGCCACCTTCCACATATTCAGCAACATCTTTCTTCTAAAACATCCCTGTTCATTTATTTCACCCTCTTACTGAAAGACATGTTCTCACCTAAGCTACAAATGTAGTTGGGAAGAAATGATTGTCCAGACACAGCTTCCAGCTAGTGTCATTTCTTATCACATCTCCCAACGTACTGTGCAGTCTGCCCTCAGAGAGTATTTTCCTCTGCCCCCTGGTTCTTTCACACTTATGTATCTTCACACTAGCTCTCTCTACTCCACAGAGTATCTTCCTATATTTTCATATGGTGAATTATCACTTGGTCTTCAACATCCAGTTCAAATAGCAAGACTTTAATTCAGTATCTCTGGATCCCACAAAAGCTGCATCATTCTCCTCTGTCCTGGGCTTCACCTATAAAATCCTATTCTAGTACTTAATGACTTTCCACTATGTTTTAAGAATTTTTATTTTATCTCTCCATAGCTACAGCACACAGCCTCATGCTGGCACATGGTAAGCCTGCAATTAATATTTGTTGCATGGATGAATACATGAATATTAACACAGCAATATTAGTAAACAACATCGGCATCAACTAAATGTGAAAGGAATGTGACAATTTAGAGAGAAATAGTGTTTCAAATATTCTATTAATATATTATATTCTATAAGTATATGTGTGTATATGCTTATGATTGAGATAATGACACACAATTGACACACAATAAAAGATATGCATGTATTTATAAGGAAGAAATCCTTGTGGTATAATGTGTTACGTATTACACAGTTCAAATCCACCAATTGCTCTATGAGAGAAATATGAAGTTTGGAATAAATACCTTTCACAAACATAAAAAGAAGAAAATATGTAATGTCATTAATATATAACATGTACATTTAATAGGGCATGCTGTTAACTGCCATAGAGTTAATCCCTAAATCACGGCAACCCCACAAAGAGACTGGTTTGGTGGAACCCGCAGTATTTTTAATGGTTTACTATTTGAGAATAGAGCACAAAGCTTTTCTTCTAACTTAATCTACCAGCTTTGCTGAAAGATTTTCAGAATCATAGCAAGGCGCAAACCTCCAGTGACAGGCAGGTGGTGGCAAAGTATGAATGTATTGGCAGGGAATCAAACCCTATTTTCCCACCAGAAGGTGTGAATACATACATGTTGCATACAAATTATATTTTATGCATCACAGATTAGACAAAAAATACATGTTGACATTTAAAAATAGCACATTTACTATGTGGTTATTGTTGTGTAGTATTATCAAGCTGAATACTACTTACAGTGATACTATGAACAACAGATCTGAACTCTGACCTAACCTGCACTATCCTTATCATCCTCAACACATTTTAGTCCATAGCTGCAGACACTATATCAATGCATATTATTGAGGGTCTTCTACTCCTTAGCTGACCCTCCACCTTTCCAAGAAATCATGACCTTTCCAAAGAATTGCCTCACCTGAAACATGTCCAAAAGATATGAGATGAAGCTTCACCATTTGCGTCTTCAAGGAATATTCTGATTGTACTTTCTGTAAGCTCTATCTGTTTGTACTCTTCTCCAACACCAAAACTCAAAGGCATAGAGTCTGCTCATGTAATCCTTATTAATTGTCCAGCTCTCAAATATATATCAGGTGATTAGAAAGTCTGTGGCTTGAATCAGGCACATCTTGGTCTTGAAACTGGCATCATTGCTCCTGGCAGCAGATACTCCCAATGCTATGCACTTCTTTATTTGTTGTCTCCAGGAATTAAGGGTGTTAATGGTGGATCTGAGCAAGATGAAATTTTTGACAGTTTCAAGCTTTTCTCCATCTCTCATCTATCCTATTGGAGCAGTGGTGAGAATTTTTGTTTTCTTGATGTTGAAATATAATCCATATTGAAGACTGCAGTCCTGCAGTCCTTGATGATCTGTGGCATCCACTTTTGACCAGCAAGATTGATAACCATTCCTCCAATCACAAAGCTACACTATTCTTCATAAAGTCCAGCTTCTCTAATGCTTTTTTTGGCATACAGATTTAATAGATATGGAGACACAACTTTGCCAGTTTTAAACCATGCAGTGTTCCCTTGCTCTGTTCAGACAAGAGATTGTTGGTCTGAGTACAGATTTTGCATGCACATAATTATGTGTTCTGGAATGCTCATTCTTTTCAAGGTTAGCTATAGTTTCTTATGATCCACATGATCAAATGTCTTTGCATAGTCAGTAGGACACAAAGAGACTTTCTTCTGGTATTCTCTGCTTACAGCCAAAAACATCTGACATCAGCAATGCTATCTCTGGTGCCTCCCCCTCTTCTCATTCTAGCTTGAACTTCTGAAAATACTCTGTAAATTTACCGTTCTAATCATTTTGGATGATCTTCAAGAATATTTTTGCTTTCTTGTGCTATTAATAATATTGTTCAATAATTTCCACATTCAGTAGGATCAGCTTTCTTAGCAATGGTAATAAATACAGATTTCTATTGGCCAGATAGGTAGCTATCTCTCATATTTCCTACACAAACTGATGAGCAAGTCCAAGGCTGTATCTGTTATTTGGAACATGTCTATAGGTATTTCATCAACTACAAGGGCCTTGCTTGGTTGGTGTGGTTTGTTTTTTTTTACCAATGCCTTCAAAGCAGCTTGAAATTCTTTCATAATTGTTGGCTTTTTATCATATGCTACCCCCTGAAATATTACAGTGTTGACCAACTCTTTTTGGTTCAGTGATTCTGCATATTCCTTCCATCTTCTTTTGATAATTCCTGTAACATTTAAGATTTTCCCACAATATCTCTCAGTACTGAACTCAAAGCTTGAGTTTCTAAGTTCTTGTAATTTGAGAAATGCCAATGAGTTCTCCTTTTATATTCTTCAAATCCAGATCTTTGCACATTCCATTAAAACACTTTGCTTTGTCTTCTAGAGTTGCCCTTTGAAATCTTCTGCTCTTCTCTTTAACTTCTTTCCTTTTGTTTTGACTTCTTGATGCTTAAGTGCAATTCTCAATCTCTTCTGAGGTCCATTTTGGTCTTTTTCTCCTCTGTCTTTGCAACAGCCTTTTGCTCTCTTCATGAAAGATACCTTTGATGGCATCTCACAATTTATCTGGTCTTTGATTCTTAGTGTTCAGTGCCTCAAACCTGTTCTTGAGATTTTTTTTTAATTCATATCTCAGATTAGATAAACTCAGAGTCATATTTTTTTAATAAAAATATTTAATGCTGCCAAAAGGTATAAAAATACAGTAGGAATGGCAGTAGAATACAAAGTAGTTTCCTTTCACTTCTTTCTTTTACATCTTTCTACATTTCATACACACATGTAAAAATAAACCAATTTAGATTAGACTCTTGTGAACTTGCTTTAATTTTCTTCAACTTCAATTTGAACTTGCACCTAGCCTGGTTTAAACTGAGGAAGAAGGGTGTTCTTGGATTCATAATTTAAAAAAAAGACAAAACTGTTTTAAGATCTATCCTGAAGTACAATGCTGTGAATGCTAGAATACTATCCACACACACACACACACACACAAGACCTGCTGACATAACTGATACTCAAATACAAGCACCAACAGTTAAAACCAAACAAGAGGAAATTGAGGAATTCTACCAAATTCAGCAGGGAGGTCTAGTGGCCTAATGATAAGAGGCTTGGCTGTCAATACAAATGTATGTGGTTTGAATCCACTAGCTGCTTGGTAGGAGGAAGATAGACAATCTCCTTTCATGTGACTTTCATCTCACTATCACTGATACACCCACACCTATTACCCGAGTCACTGAATCAATCCATCTCATAGAGGGTCTTCCCCTCCTGTGCTATCCCTCCACCCTCCCAAGCATGATGTCCCTCTCCAAGCACTGGTCCCTCCTTGCAACATGTCCAAAGTATGTCAGACAAATCCTCAGAATCCTTGCCTCCAAGGAGCCACCTGGTGTAACCCTTTCCAGGATGAATCTGTTTGTTTTCCTAGCAGTCCATGGTACTCTCAATACTCTTCAACAGAACCACAGCTCAAAAGCATCAATTCTCCTTTTATCCTCCTTAGTCATTGTCCAACTCTCTGATGCATAACAAGTGATTGCAAAGACCATGGCCTGTATCAGACGAACCTTAGTCTCCAGAGAAACACCACTGCTCTTCAGCACTTTGGAGAGGTCCCTAACAGCCAACTTTCCCATTGCAATACATCTTTTAATTTCCTGGCTGCTGGTGCCAAGAGTGTTGACCATGGAGCCAAGCAAACTAACGCTGTTTACAATCTCAATCTCTTCACCATCCATCCTGTTGCTCTCAATTGGTCCAGTGGTGAGAATCTTTGTCATCTTTATATTGAGCCTCAATCCATATTGAAGGCTACACAAGAGCTTCAGGTCCTCCTCAGTTTCAGCAAGCAGGGTTGTGTCATCTGCATAATGCAAATTGTTGATGGATCTTCCACCAATCCTGATGCCACACTTCTACTCTTAGAGCCCAGCCTCCCAGATAATCTGTTCTGCATACAGGTTGAAAAGGTATGGAGATAGGACACATCCTTGACATACACCCTTCCCAATATTGAACCATGCAGTGTTTCCTTTCTCTGTCCTGACAACTGCCTCTTGGTCCAAGAACAGACTTTGTGATAGCACGATCAAGTGCTCGGAGATTCCCATTCTTCTCAGAGTCAGCCAGAGTTTGTTAAGATCCACACAGTCAAATGCCTTTGCAAATCAATGAAATACAGATAGCTATTCCTCTGGTATTCCCTGCGTTCATCTAAGTTGCTAGGAGAGGTTATTCCTTGGAGAAGGACATCATTCTTAGGAGGTTGGCAAAGGAGAGGAAGACCCTTCACCAGGTGGATTGACACAGTGATTGTGGCAATGGGCTTGAGTGCCTCAGAGATTGTGAGGATGCCACAGACAGGACAGAGTTCAGACCTATTGTTCAGAGGGTAGCTATGAGTAGTACTCAACTTAATAGCACCTAATAACACAATATTAAAGATTGAATCTGTTTTTCATAGAGTTGCTACGAATAATTGTCAACCTATTGGTCCCTAATACAATAACTCTGTGTCAAAAATTCTATAACGTGAGATCTGCAAGGACACCAGAGGCAGTTCCAGGTCAGGGCTTGTGACCCAGCCTTCCTGTCTGCTACCACTGCGGGTACCGATTACAGTTCCCAGAGATCTGTGGGGAAACACCATCTTTGTAAACTTGGACTTTGTTGGCAGATCTGCAAGGACACCAGAAGCAGTTCCAGGCCGGGGCTTGTGACCCAGACACCCCACACCCATTTAGGCCCTCAGGCCTTCGGCCCTCAGGCCAGGAAGACAATCATATTTGCCACATATATAAGATTTATCAACCTCCCTTAAAATATTCATGTACCATTGAGGATTAAGTTACGTGGGGAATCAAACTGGTTTCTGGCCCGAGTACGTAGGGCCCACTAACTCAAACAACAGGGAGATCCTGAGCATCTCCAAAGAGTGGGGAAACTATTCCAGGAAGGGAACAACAGATTTCCTCCTTCATTATTTAGGTTCTCCTGAGGACCTCCCCACGTGTATCAGTGTGTGCTCCCTCTCTCCCCACTCATGTGAGTGTTGGAGTGTGCATGCACCCTCTGCGCATTTACTCTTGTTTCTGCCCAACTTTCTTCTGGAGCAGTGACGTCAAATAAAAAAAAAGTCAAATCAAAAACCAGCTACCACCTCAGACACGAAGAACTCTGCCACACCAATGGCCTGTAGAAAGCAGAGTGCTTCACTTGTCCCACCAGCCCAAAGCAAGATATCAACCCCCAAAGAAGACACAGTAGCAATGGATTTCCTGGAGCCAGAAAGCCTGATGGATCTTTCTGATAGTGATTTTAAAAGAACAATGATTGAATATTTTCAATGGATAAAAAAGAAACTGGATGAAATACAGAAGAGTGCTAGCAAAGATAAGGAGGAGCTTAAATAAACAATCCAAAACAATGCAGAGAAAACAAATGAAGCATTAGAGGCATTGGAAAAACAAGAAACTGTGACCAGAATTTGAAATCTAAGGTTTCTGATGCTGTCAACATGATGGAGGGACACACGAATAGAGGAGAAGAGATGGAAAACAGAATCAGTGAGATAGAAGATAGAATTGTCACCGCAGATCTGACCTAGAAAAAAGCAGAATCCAAAAAGAAGGAAACAAAAGAAAGCTTGAGAATACTGTGGGATACCATTAAAAGAAATAACATCCGCATCATAGGAATCCCAGAACGGGAAGAAGCAAGTAAAGGCACTGAAAAAGTT
>NW_006399819.1:16442525-16470550 GCF_000299155.1 Elephantulus edwardii | reverse complement strand
GGGGAGAGGGGTGCAACAATGAATGAATGGTATTCCAAAATCTCTGTAGATGTTCACTGAAATGAAAAATAAAGAAATAAAAAACCCTTAGTCACAAAGTCACAAAAAAATTCTATAACATATCTGTTATGCATGATAACTATGTAAATAAATAATTTCTAAAGAGAAATATTCTTGTCTTGAGTTAAGAAATATCTCTTTTACAAGCAAGCAAAAGAAGACCCCAGATGAGATGGATTGATAGAGATTGGGAAATGGGGTTTTGTTTATTGGATTTAGTGAGACTGACTGAAGGCAGGGTTCTGAGCTGCTGTACATAGGGTCACTGTGGGTCACAGGCAACTCGATGGCACACTACTACAACAACAACAACTATTCCAAGTAAATCAAGTACATTATATAAAAAATGAATGAGTTCCTAAATTAGTATATCATACATAGCTAAAATTAACAGAATATTTGTTTAATAAAGTGGTGTTGCAATAATAAATATTTTTCTGTATCACTACACTTGGTATTGGTTTACTGATGACTCTACAGTCGCTCATAAATGTTTATTACAGCCATAGGTCAATGGTTTTATGAGCCAATATTTCTGATTTACTACTTACTGTTTGGTCAAGCCAAAAAGTGACAGGTTTTTTGTTTTTTTTTTCCACTGATATTAAAAAAGACTGTTGATGCTTGAACCTACAAGTTCCCTAGTTCAAGACTGAAATAATTTATCAAGTTAGCAAGATATCCTAGTTAAAATTCCATATCAGGTTTAAAAAAAAATGCACGCCAAAAAAACCCACAAACTCTGTTGATAGTTGGGTTATAAATCCATGCTGACCAGTGTGGCCTGACGTAGGAGGGACAGCAGATGTTTCCATGCCTATTCTTTGAAACTAGCATACGGCTAAGCTTCAGAGCCTTAAAAAGATAGCAGATTTGAAAGAATTCATGGCAGTGGGATTACTGATATTTAAACAGATGTCACTTTTTTTTTCTTTCCTGCAAATGAAAATTGAGGTACAGATGGTGAGAACTAGTATGTTTTAAAGTAGCCATTGTTGATTAAAAAACTATATTTAGGAAACTAAATATCACAAAATATATAATGATATCCATTTTTTAACCCTTCTGAAATGAACAAAAAGTTACTGTAAACCTCTAAACTTGCTCTAGATGCCTGACAACAGAGAATTTTCTATAGTTATATAAAGAATGTCTCAGGCCCTCTTGTTTATTTCTTTTTAATGAAACATAGATTATAAATCCTCTTTCTCACTAAAGAAAAAAAAAACTATCAACATCATATTTTTAAATATTCTCTATAAAGAAAAGAAAAAGCACTTATACCTCCATATCAAGAACTTTATGAAAAATAGCCTGGGCCAAGCACTCCCGAATATATTTCTGATGATCTCGCTTCATGATATTTAGTTTGTATTCCTTCTCAGAAAGTATTCTTCCACTTCTTGTGATCTGTCATGAACAAATAGAGCATATATGTATAAAAAGAAAACAGAAAATTAATTTCTAGTTGCCAAAAAAGTGGGTGAACAAGAGAAAGAGAAAACAGCAGGGCATCCTCTACTCAAGGAGAACAGCACTACAAGTTGATAAACTTTCACTTTTAATGAATATTTCATTAGAAAAAAAAGAGCAAGAGTGTCTCATATACACCCATCATTGTGAAAACACGCAGGTGGTGCACTTGACGTCTAAAACAAGGTTTTCATTAGAGTAAAAATTTTTTTTCTTGGTGGAACCCAGGTGTTCTTTTTATTTCCTCCTCTTTTAATGTGTTCAGGGAAAGAGGGGGCAGAATGCCACCTTGAAACAATGAACAGAAGTGGTGATCACAGGGCTGATGCTCTTGCTGGAGATACTTTGAAGGGCAAAATTTGTAAGTCACAAAAGAGCTCATCAAATTGTTTTGAAAAGTAATTGGTTTCATTACTTTGGCTTTGTTGGTTTTTTATGGTTGTTTCTTGTTTGTTTTGGGGTGTTTTTTTCCAAAGTTCTAGGCCAAATTGTAATTTAATTTGCCACGATTCTAAATCTTGCATGTTATGTAGAATTATAGATAGAAAAGAGATTGATAGGTCTTGAGTAAGAGTGGTATCAATGTCCAGCCCAGAAACAATCATCTCCAAGTTTTTATTTACTTTTCTTCTTTGTTGTCTTCTTCCTCTGGAAAGAACCCCAGAGGTGCAAAGAATTACGTTTAAGCGGATATGAAAATGTCCTCATTTTTAGTCTCTTTCCTTAAAGGTCACAGCCTTGGAAACACTATGGGGCAGTCCTACACTGTGCTATAGGATTATTGTTGTTGTTGTGTACTGTCAAGTTGGAACAAACCCATCTGAACCAATCCATAGCTGACCCTCCAGCTGGTTTTCAGAGGTAGTTAGTCAAACAAGAGGAGACTGCCCATCCATCTCCTGCAGAACAGCTGGTGAATTCCAAGCACCTTTGGGATTGCAGCACAGCTCCTAACCTTGGGCCACTAGAGGATAGGTTGTAACTGACTCAACAGAAATGGGTTTAGTTTGTTAGCAATGGCCATATACATTGTATATTTCTATATCTCCAATAAACAGAAGGTATTATCCTTCATGGATTGTTTTTTTTCTTCCTCTTTTCCACTTGTTTCTTCTTTTTCAATTCAAAATCATATTTATGTATTTTTAGTTGTGCTCACAAATTTAATAACTATAATATCAACATTGTCAGAACACAATACTCTTGATATCAACTATAGCTAAGCTAGAAGTAATACTTGTTTTAACTTTTTGTGTCATTTGAGTAAAAGTTCACAAAACAGATTTTCTTTGCAACCACTTTTACACATTTTGTTTAATGACACTGATTATAATACTCATCTTATAATAGTACTCTCTCTACTTCTACCCTGTAAGTCTTCTTTCCATCCATCTTCCAAATTCGTTAAATTTTATCCCTGGACAAATGCCACCCTTTTTTTTTTTTTAAATTTTTTTTTTTTTATTATTTTTGTGTGAATGTACCATCAAATCAGATCTGACTGGTACAGGAGGAGATTGTCCCTCCTTCCCTGGCAGAGCATCTGGTGGCTTCGAACCGTGTGCCTCTGGGATTGTAGTTGCAGCTCCTTACCACTAGGCCATCAGAGCTCCCCAAATGCCACCCTTTTGATTTTGTATGGTTGACTGTTCTAAGGACTGAGTTGAGCCCCTTCCTATTCATCACTGCTCACCTCATAGGCCTATCTATTATCTGACTGAAAGTTGACCCCAAGATAAGCAGATCTTATATTTTCATCAAATGCAAGCATTTCCAATGAGGTAAGTGGAGTAGATGAAAACGTGTTTGGAATTAGAAATACTTATTATTACAGGTTGACTATTATGTGTTAACTATTAGCATGTCATGTATTAAATGTGGAAGTCGTGAGAACATTCTGCAGAAGCATCCCCTCAACAGTTTACACCACTAATTCTTCTCTGTCCTCTGGGAGCATATCTGTTCTCCCAGTTAGACTGGAATCTCCTACTAGACACAGGTGCTCACATTTCAGCATTCATTCAAATTACTTAGTGGACTTATTGACAGACAAGTAGGTTAGGGAGCTCTATCCTAGAGTTTCTCATTCAGTAGATCTGAAATGGAACTCTTTGTTGTCAGGGCCATCCAGTCAGTTCCTACTCATACAACAGAATGAATGCCTCGGATCCTGCACCATCTTCACAAGGGCTCTTGGGCCTGAGCCCATTGTTACAGTTGTTTAAACCCATGGAATCAATGATCTTATTTTTTCACTGACTTTCCACTTTATCTAGCAAGCTGTCCTTCTCTAGGGATTGGTCCCTCACAAAGACAAAAAAATAATTCACATTTTCTAACAAGTTCCCAGGTGATATTGAATTCTGCTGGTTCAGGGGTTACATCTGCAGCAATGATCTAGAAAAATATACCATTTTCTTCATTGCAAGTGTCACAAATATTCAGTGTTCCATGGAATATGATGAAAGGCTGAATACAAACAAGAATCCCACATAAGAAGTGGGAAGAGGGTGGTTACAAAGTGTCATAAAACAAAAACTGTATGAATGATTTAATGGAAAACCAATTTGTTCTGTAAACTTTTACTCAAAATATGATAAGAAGTGTTTTTTAAAACTCTATTTTTACAAGTCTTCATAAAAACATTGGTAAGTAAATAATACACCTGAAGCTTACATATCATTATCCAAAGAGAGAATGTTAATAATAACAATAATAATAATTATAACGGCCATTTACTGTTAGAGCAATCCTCAGGACTAGGTATCATTATCCTCAATTTTCAATTTAGCACATTGGGACTGAGAAAGTGAAAGAAATTATTTGCTTGATATTTAGTCTTATAAATGGCAGGACAAGGGCTTTAGCCCAGGTCTATCTGATAACAAAGCCCCAAGAGACCAAATGCAAGCTCTTTGGAGATCACCCAGCTGGAGCACCAAGCACACACAAAAACAACAATTAGCCTTTCAAAACCATGGCAACAAGAGTTAAGGAAACTCAATATGTTTTAAGAAGGTAAACAGCTACAACGATTATTTACTTACTTTCTATAGCCACATGCCTTTCTTTCAGTGGAAAATGATAGTATTTCAAAAAGGTTTTCATATTACATGTACTTAGAGAATTGGGAATTTTGTAGGAAGGACAGCCTGGGGTCTGATGAAAGGCACAAATGTATCAATAAATCTCCACAGGAAATGAGTTTTTAAAAATCCAAGGGGGAAATTTTGAATTGTTCATGTCTTCCACACTACAGACTATGATTATTAAAAACAATAATTTGACTCTACCCGCTTCTCATTATGCTGGCATTCATAAGACGTTCTGCAAAAGACTGGTGGTTGCCAAGCACTGGAGATCCAGGGGGAGGACATGTGAGAACTCTTAGGGATGATGAGAAAGGGTCTGAATCTTGGCTGTCACAGCGGTTACACACTGCCTACCTACATATATAAAATTCATAGAGACATATGACTAAAGAGTTACTGTGTATCAATTATACTTAAAATGGAATTTTTTAAAAGAACTTTTATGATAAAAACAAGAAGTAAACATTTCTAGACCACACAATATGTTCAATAAACATATAATAAATACATAAATGAATCAACAAGCAAATAAAATACCCTTTTGGAAACCTATGAGGGCATTGTCTTAGTAATTTATGTCTTCCTAGCTGTCATTATGACCTTTTGTCCTATCTTTTGAAACGTAGCTTCAAATAGATAAACAAAATCTATGGAAAGTAAATAATTTTTTGTAAAATGATAAAGGAAAAAAAGATGTCACTAATCAGCTTAAAGAGAAGAAATCTAAGAAGCTGGGGTATTATTGTACTTAGTGAAACCAAAAGGAGGGTAGGAAGTAAATTGAATCTTACCAGTCCAGATCTTAAGAGATGCCTCCTTATCCGTGTATTGTTAAAATATCCAGCCAGGTGTTTATCTGTGAGGCTATTATACGCTGCAAGTAAGCTGAAACATAAAAATCATATCATTAGTGTTCTATTAAGTGTCGTGATAACTAAAGAAGGCATTTCTTATCTTTCTAGTCCTCAAATGTGCATAATCATTCACTCATCCAGCAGCCCGCCATTGATTAATGCTTTTACTTAACTTGTATTGAGCACCTACTGTTGCCTACATTGTTGTTGTTTTTGTTAGGTGTCGTCAAGTTGTAGACAACTCATAGCGACCCTATGAACAAAAGGCCTGAGCACTGTTCGTACATAGAGTTTCCGGAGGCAAGCCATTTCGGAAGTGGATGCCGCTCCTGCTTCCAGGCAGAAAATCAGTTATAGTCTTGAATTTGGTCATCCCAAGGCAAGTATTGTTATCCAACATGAACACAATTAAACTGGGTATGAAAAGTCCAGTGGTAGAAATACATAAAAAGTCCTAGTAATACAGAGAATAGGCTCTAGCTCTAAGCCATTGCCAGAGAAAGCTTCTTTCATACAGAAAGCCTAATGTGGAAAAAGGAGCTCTCAATTAAAAAACCAAAATAAACTAAACTCAGTTGCCTGAGTCAACTCTAATCTCTGTCAGTCTTATGTGTGTTGGGCTACACTTGCCCCATAGAGTTTGCAGTGGTTGTTTTTGCAGAAGTAAACCACAAGGCCTTTTTTCTGAAGCACCTCTGGGTAGACTTGAAAGTTTAACCGTTCAGTTAATAGTCTAGTACATTAGCCTGTAGCCCTAGCCTATATGAAACACTCTAAATTCTGGTAACTCAAATTTATATGCACCCTTCAACATGTTCTGTGCTCTCATACTTTTAGAAAACAATACACCGTTCATTATCCCTCCCCTAGAATTTATGGAGGACATCTTGATACAGACACAGTACTTTCGGGAAACAGCCCCTGGCAGTGTTACTCTTTTGCTCCACTACCATAACACTGGAGCTATGGCCACATTACATAATATGTCATTGATAAGTCATTGTTTTTGTTTTATGCCTTCCAGTCAACTGACTCATAGCAACTCTAAGAACAACATATCTGAACTTTGCCCTATCTTGTACCATCCTCACTATCTCTGATATATTAGATGGATGTTGGCTGAAAACAAAGAATAGCAGAGGGATGTCTATTTGTGTTTCATCAGCTATGCAAACGTATCTGACTGCGTGGGTCACAACAAATTGTGTCTAACATTGAGAAGAATTGAAATCTCAGAATAAATTATTGGGTTCATTTGAAACCTATGCCTAGATCAGAAAATTGTTGTATGAACTGAGCAAAGGAACACTGTATGGTTCCAAATTAAGAAAGACGTGCATTAGGGACATATCCTTTCTTGAGACATATCTGCAGAACACATCATTCAAGAGGCTGGACTTGATGAAGAAGAATGTGAAATCAGCACTGGAGGAAGACTCATCAACAACTTTCACTGTGCAGATGACACAGTTTTGCTCACCTAAACTGAAGATGACTTAAAGTATTAGCTGCAGAAGGTCTAGGACTGCAGTCTTCAATATGGATTGCATCTCAACATAAAAACAACCACCACCACCACCCAACAAATATTCTCACATGTTAGTCAGTTGACAGCCAATTTCTCCTTCATTATAGAAGGAGAAAAGATTGAGATTGTTAACAATGTCATCTTGCTCAGATTCACTATCAATACTCTTGGCACCAGCTGTCAGGAAATCAAAAGATGAGTTGCTTTAGGAAACTCTGCTGTAAGAGACCTCTCTAGAATGCTAAGAAGCAATGATGTCAATCTAGATATTAACGTGTACCTGATCCAGAACATGGTCTTCTTAATTGCTTGTTGTGCAGCTGAGAGCTGGAAAATGACTAATAGGGAGAGAAGAATCTAGGCCTATGAGTTGTAGTGCTACAGAAGAGTAGTGAACATACCATGGACTGCCAAGAGAACAAACAGTTCTGTCCTGGAGAGTTACTCCTTAGAGGTAAGGATTTTGAAGATCTGTCTTACATACATTAGGCATGTTGCCAGGAGGGATCAGTTCTTAGAGAGGAACATCGTGCTCAGAAGGGTAGAGGGTCATCATAGAAGAGGAAGACTCTGGATAATAAGATGGATTGACACAGTGTCTGTGGCAATGGGGTCAGGTGTGTCAGAGATGGGAAGGTTAGCTCAGGATAGGGCAGGGTCCAGAGCTGTTGTTCACAGGGTCATTATGAGTCAATGGCACATCACAACAACAAACAATTGTTACAGTCTCACCATGCCAATCAATCTTGTGGAGGGACTTCCTCTCTTAAGCCGACTCTCCACCTCCTCCAGTGTGATGTCTCTCCAAGGACTAGCCTCTCCTGGAAAGAACTGGTGAGGTACGTGAGAAAAAGTTTCACCATCCTTTCTCCAAGGACCACTCTGGTCACATTTTCTCCAAGACATACTTGTTCATTCCTTTGTTAATCTGTAGGATACTAAGTACTCTTCTCTAACACCACAACTCAAAGGCACCAAGTCTTTGGCCATCCTTTGTCATTGTCAAATTTTCAGATGCACAGTAAGCAACCAAAATGACTATGACATGCAGCAGGTGCACCTTAGTCTTTAAACTAACATCATTGACCTTTAGCACTTTGGAGAAGTCCTTGATAACAGACTTTGCCAGTTCAATACATCTTTTTGACTTTTTGACTGCTGGTACCAAAGGTGTTGACTGTGGATCCAAGTAAGACAAAATCAGTGATAATTCCAGTCTTCAACTATTGTGATGTTGCCTTTTGGCCCAGTGGTGAGGACTTCTGTTTTCTTGCTGTTAAGACATAATCTATATTGAAGGTTATAGTCTTTGATATTCTCAAGCAGGTGTTTCAAGCAAGCATGGTTATGTCATCTGGATAACACAGGTTGCTAATGATTTTTTCCTCTCGTTCTGATGCTTTATCTGTGTGGTAATGAAAGCTGAAATAGTGTGATATTCTTAGTAATCGTAGTGGATATTTTCTATTATATTATGAAATAGGAAAGTCATAGTTTTGCTTGGGTTAATTCCTACTCCTCTAAGTTTCTAATGAAATGTGTGCTTATCCTTCGAAGAGTGTGAGTTTACTCACTCACTGCTATCAAGTTGGTGCTGACTCATGGTGGAGTCTATTGGCTTTCTCTGACCAAAGGCGTAAATCACAGCCGAAGACGACTGCCTATCTTACTCCCAAGGAGCTTCTGGTAGATTCAAACCTCCCCAACATGGACAGTCACTGCGTTAGCAGCAAAACTCATGATTGTCTAGAACACACAAGCAGATACACAAAACGTATTAGATTCCTTATATACATCCATGCCATTTTATTAATGCTATATATACCACCGGGAGGTGGGAGGATCTTTTCTTTTGAGAGTTAAAGTAAGTCAAATCAGTCCCTTGATTACATGCTGGCCAATCTTAGTCAATAAATCATTTTCAGCTAATGTCCTGTACCTTACAGAAACACATGTACAAATATACAAATATGCATGTACATGCGCAACTTCACATATACATATATTTTAAAACAAAGAGAGAGAGAGGCTTTATCTGTAGTTGTTAAGTACGCAGCTTCAAAGATTGATTAGAACCCATCTGCCCTCCATGAGAGAAAGATACCACATTCTGCTTCTACGAAGACTTATAGCTTTGTGAACCCTAATGGTCATCCTAGTTTTCCAATAGGAGGCCACTGTGAATCAGAATTGACTCTTTGCCAAACAGCAACAACATAAATGAGTACATATATAGTTGGTGGCACAGCACAGAATGTCTTGGGCTCTTAATCAAATAGTGGTTGGAATCCATCAGCTTCTCTACAGTAGAAATGAAGGCAATTTTCTTTGTAAAGATTTGCAGCTTCAAGAACACAATTGGGAGAGGTAGGTCTCCATGATTCAGAATCAAACGGAAAGCAATGAGTTTGGGTTTATAAATGTGTTTGTGTACACACATATAGAGAGAGGCAGAGGCATACAGAGAGAGACACACTCTTAAAACAAATGCCTTTGAAATGTAATTACAATAATAATGCATACACTATTACATGCAACAAAGATTTACAATCCATGAATTTTATATTGTTATTTCTCAACTTATCCCAACACCAAAGTGAAGACTCATATAGTAGAGTTGAGTAAATGGTAATCAACAATTTCATTTAACTACTCGCACTGTGTTATTTGCATGGAGATGGCATTGGTGACCTTTGCTGTCTCTTTTCTCCTTCACAGCTCATCACCAGAAAGTTCCATGCTGTCAAATGATAAAGAAAGTTTAATTTTGTCGGCAAAAGGGACTGAAAAGCATTTACAAAGCGCAGAAGCCAAGGCACCACCTGAGGGCTGCAGACACATGAACAACGCGGAAGCCTTTATTTCAACCTGAGGGCTTCAGTAATGCACACTCAAACTCAGCGTCAGGTAATGCTTTGAAGCCATCTTTTAAATGAACTGTCTGGGTGTCCTATAGTTCATCAAAGGTTTCCTGTCTCCAAAAGGTCAATGTTGTATCCTTTACCCTTTCTGAATCTCAGAATATCGTCCAGCTCCTCATTTCAGAAAGGTGAGCAGGTGTCTCTCAGTCCTAACAATCATGATTCCACAGTTCACAGATTCTTAAGATGAATCATTATAGTGGCGTCATATATATATAGTCTTTTGTCTGTTTTTCAGGCTCAAGTGTTTTTTTTTTTTTAAATCAATAGTTTTGGAATAGCTGGGAGTGCTAAAACCTTGATTAAATGAAGTGAGGTCAGAAAGTTGTGATAACAAGGATCTCATCTTCCCTACTGACTGATAACAATAGTCCTTTATTTCAACTCAGACTCTGCAACTTTTAAAAATAATTAGGTTTTAATAACAATGCTTGGGAAGTTCTATAGGCCTACTTGTAAGGAGCTGTGCTGTCAACCCAGAGGTATGCAGTTCGAATTCACCAGCTGCTCTGTAGGAGAAAGATGATCAAGCCCCTCCCATGAGATCAATTTAATTGACCTCACAGTGTCAGCTCTGAGCGGGTTCTGACTTGCTGGCGTGAGACAACAGTATTAACAATGCTCAGGGAACTCTTGATTTTGTTGGTGAGAGCTGCTCTGCTAACCAAAGGCCGCGTTTTTTTCTGAGGTTTGAATCCCCCAACAGCTTCTTGAGAGAAAGAGAAACAATTTCTGCCAGTGCAATTTATAGCCTCAGAAAACCTACTGCAGCATCAGTTACAAATTAGTTGTCTTGACCCAAAGGCAATGAGTTAAGCTGAATCACAATGCTTAGGATTCCCTGGAGGCTGCTAACAGAAACGATAGACGTTTGAGCCTATTCAGAGGTAAGTCAGAAGAAAGTCCTGGCAATCTTATTTCAAACAATCAGCCAGTGAAAACACTGTGAATCACAATAGCCCAATCCTGTTGTGTACAGAGTGGTCACGATTCAAGATCAATGCGATGGCAGATAGCCCACAACAATAACAATGCTAAGAGAGCAGTGACTGTTGCTGTCAGGCACCCTCTTGGCTTCATAGCAACTCTCCATCATATTTCCAGGGTTGTAAATAGTGACAGGAGGATACTGCCCTCATTCTCCCTAAGATGCCACTGGTGGATTCAAATCAGCATGGCAGGCTAACAGTCAATGTACTATGCCACCACATGTCTCTGGTGTCATGTGCATCTCTTCTTACTGAAAGGTTCTAGCAAGTCCATTTCCAATGATACCTGTGCACACATACATTTTCTTATCTTCCCCTATTCACAAACAATTGCGGTCCCTTACTGGTATAACGTTAAGCTGTAGTGGAGTAGTCCATAAGGAGTTCCGCTGCTAACCTAAAAGATCTCTGGTGGTTTGAATCTACAAGCAGGTTCTTAGGAGAAAGGTGGGCAACCTCCTCCTATTCAATTTATAGCCTCAGAAGCCCACACAAGGATGGTCAGCTGTTTTCCAAAACTGTTATCATAAAATTGATACTGGAAGAGCTATCTGTTTCCACTTAACCTCAGTTATTTCCTTTATTACAGACAATTTCTGGATTGGGCTTTTTAATTGACATTTTAGAAATAATTACTTGATAAAAAGAACTTTACACTGGAGCAAATAACTGATTTGGTTAAACGAACAGTGCAAGTGTTTCCACAGCGTCACTTATGGATGTCATCCTCATTCTGGCCATCAAACCCGCTTCACCAGGGAGATGGTCATGATCCTGTGTGTGTCCATGTGTTGGCCACAGTCCCAGTACGTCTGATCCTAGCTGCTCTAGCTGCTCTGGGCCTCTCTGTGCATGTAGTGTAGGAGTATAGCTTCACTATGAAAGCTTTGTTGATCGAGCCACACAGGCTGATAGAGCGCTTCTGATGTTTCTACCTTTGTCCTCCACATGCACTGACACAGCTTTTGTCATTTCTCTTCTTTTACTCTCTTGAACTCTGTGTAGTCCTGGGCCCAGTGAGGTCATCTTGCCCCAGGCTCGGCGATTGTGTTGCCTCTTGAGTCCTTCACTCCCTTTGTATATGCTGTCAAAGCCAAACTTCCTGATCTTACCACTTCTGTCCTTACCAGCCTCCCACCCTCCCTGTCTCCAATGGTCAAGGCAACCACCTGCCACTGGGACTATGTTGTGTTGTTAGTTCCAAGCCCCACAACCACCATGCCAGACCTGCCTAACTTGCCATCTTTGGATCTTAAACAGGACTATTTACCCACTTCAGCTTTCCCAAGTAGGGAAAGACTCACTTTCTGACTCAGTGTACCAGAGAAAGCAGTCCCCCTGGGAACAAAGCAACCCTTTTGCTCCAGGTTATTAGTGGTTTCTGCTTCATGATCTCTAGCACATGCCCTGTACCCCTTGGTTAGAGGAGCTGGCTGTTGATTCGCTGTGAGGGCTCCCTCCTCAAGTACTGCCGTTCAGTCCTTACCCCTTCAGACCCAGGCCTCTCATTGTGTAGAATATATGTAAATGTGACTCCATAGCAATAAAAATTAGCAATTCCTATCAATCCCTCCACCTTACCCCGAACTGTTTGTATTTCTAAAACCACAAAGGGAGAGGGACTGTGATAGTTATCAAACACAAATATGGGCACAGAGATACCCCAGATACTGCACTCATAGATGTTCCAGTTTGGTAGAATAAATAATATAATGTCAATTTCTTTTTTGCATCACAGACTAACATATCCACAAACAGTTACTGAATGTCTCTCTATCAGACATTGTGTTATGAGCTGGAGTAAATGTTTACATATACCTTAGTCAACAAATTAAGGAGCCTATTATGGATTGTGCACAAGGTCATTAGTTAAAATGTACGGGCTTAGACACAGGAAAAAAAATGAGCAATAAAGATTTGCACCCTCTAAAACATGATGAAGGGTCACTATGAGTCAACACTGACTCTACCCAGTGCATTTGGATTTTTGGTTAATCTATAGATTACAACACTCTTCTCCAAATACATTTCATTTGGTTTATTTTAAGGCTTTGCATTTGAGTAATATCTATTGCAGCACTTCATCTTCTTAAAAATGAAAAACTCTAAAATAAGATTATTGTTTAATATGGATCAAGCTCTAAGCAAAACTGTGAATTTGACACCATTTCTTCATGGATCTAATGATTTAATGACTAAGGGTCCTTCCCACTGATTTTTAGTATCTTAATTTATAATCTGCTCTGCTGTCACTCCCTTTGCCATACCGTCTATTTTTTGGGGAGAAAAACCATATAGTTCTAAAGATATTGTTCAACTCTAGTTCCATTTTGGTTCCACTGCCACTGGCTTTTTAGCTTTGAACAATTAAGCTAACCTCCTTCTGCCTCAAATGTTTTATCTGTAAAATGGGACCACTCACAATCACTATATCATAGGTTAAGGGTAAAACAAATAAGTTTTCACCTTATCAATTCCTTCATGTAGCAAAAGTTTACCATGAAAAGTTTAGAAGACTGACTGGCACATAATAGGCATTAAACAAATGTTAATAACTATCATTATTTTCTTTGGCTCTCCAGATATCCCAGAGTAGAGGATTAATAGCAATGAATGCTCAGAAATAAAATTAGTTTTCAAAAATAATAGATATACCTAGATTTTAAAAAGGTGTCTAAGATTATGTCCAAAATACTCTTTGTCGCACAGTTTCAGGGACTGTGGTAGCCTGGTGGAAAAGACTATTCTCCTAGCCAGTGATATGCTAGTGTTAAAAAACTAGCTCTCACAGACAAAAATAAAATTCCTTAGTTCATACAATTTGCCAATTTCTGCAATACAAATAAGTCCACAGTGGTCTAGCATGATGTCACTGAATGGGGAGTTGGGAAGCAGTGAAGAGAAGCACGTTGCTATTACTGCATTCTTAACCCATAAAGGACTCCATAGTCATATGGAGTCGCACTTCTAAGCCAGTAGTTCTGTGGGAGAAAGATTGCAATCTCCTTTCATGCAACTTACAGCCTTAGAATAGGCTGGAGGCTCAGTTACGAGCATGTTCTCACTTGATAACAAATGAGTGGGTGAGTTAGTTGTGATTAGATGTCATCAAGTTGCTTCTAGCTCATAGTGGCACTACCTACGTACAACAGAATGAAGCACTGTCTGGTCTGCACCATCCTTACAAACTCTACTGAGCTTTAAACCCTTATTGTAGCCTTTGTGTGAATTTATCTCGTTGAGGATTTTCCTCTTTATGACTGATCTTTTACTTTTCCAAGAATGATGTCCATCTTCAGGGACAGGCCCCTCCTGATAAAATATCAAAAGTACATGAGAGGAAGTCACATCACCCTTGGCTTTGAGGAACATTGTAACTATGCTTCTAAGACAAATTAGTTCATTCTTCTAGCAGTTCTGTTATACTTTATTTCCTTTGCCAAAGATATAATTAAAATGTATGAGTTCTTCAATTTTCTTTATTCCTTGTCCAGCTTGCATGCACATGCATATAAAGTGACAAAAATTACTATGGCCTGACTCAGCTCAACCAAACTCAACTCATGACTGACATGGCCTGACTCAGCTCAACCAAACTCAACTCATGACTGACTCTCCAGCAGGTTTCAGAGTCTGTAGTAAATCACATGGGAGGAAATTGTCCATAGTTTTCCTACGGACAGGTGTAGATCCAATCCACCTGCCTTTGGGTTGTTAACACAACTCTCTAACCATGAGATACTGTATCTTAGTTCTCAAAACAAGATCTTCGGTTTGTTTTGACTGTTGATATTGGACATCATCTTCTCTTTCCAAATATATGGTCAATTTGATTCTTACATATTCCATCTTCTGAGATGAGACACTGAGATCCACTTAAGGTTTTGTTTGTTAGTTTTTTTAAAAAATGTACTTGTAACAAATAAGTCATTTGCTTGACTAGATAATTCAATCTGAGAAAATAGGCCCCCACAAAGTTTCCAGACTAACATACAGTAAGAAGAAAGACCTGGTTATTTTATTTATTCCAAAACCTAGGAAATGACAACTTATGAATCTTAATATATTTTATCTAACTCACTTACTTAGGTCACTTCATCAAGAGGATTAAATCACTGAAAGACATCATGTTAAGAAATGGAGAGTCTGAGTGAAGGTGAAAGAAATCTATGGTGACATGAATTGGAAATTCCTGGTAGGATTATAATGAACTTCAACATGCTGGAAATCACAATGATGAGATAGGGTCAGGTCAACAGCATCTATCTAATCTGTCTATATATCCATCAAACAGCTTAGAGCAGTTATTTAATCTGCCTATATGTCTATTACACAGTTTAAAGCCATACAAATGTATTACAGTTCTGGATGACAAATTTATACTATCTATTGACCGATGATAAGCTGCCCAGTGATTTCCTGCATAGAGGACACTGTTTCCAGATGGAGGAATTAGTTCCTTTCACCTCCATTAAAACATCAAGAGGTACAAAATAAGTTGAAGTCTACCTTTTTGATCTAAATTTGACCTGTTAAATGTAGACAAAGGTAAAAAACAAATGATACACCAAGGAGTCTTTCAAACAATCCAGTTCTCATTTTTTTTTCCATAAAGACTATAGAACAGAGGTAATTTATTTGGGAATCTGTGAAAAGACTCATTAGTCCACAGGAAGCAATCATATTCATGTCAAGTGCACTTATTCAGCACTAACTAGATTTCATTAAATCTAAGAGCATTTCTATATGTACCAGTAAGAAAAAAAGACAGGTTTTCTAATCGGATATGCATTGACTATAAGCTACAAATTATTTTAGAAATAGTAATATGTGGAAAAAATGTTCATATCATTATTACACCAATATAGTGGGTATAGGGAGGCTTAGTGGTAGATAAAGATTTGTGCTGCCAGTCCACAGCATGAGATTTGAATCCACGAGCTGCCCCACAAGACACAGACGAGCATTCACCTCCAATGTGATTCCTTAATTCTGAAAACCCACTGAAGTGTCAGCTCTCACTTGATGGTACATAAAAACAATAGTGTGCTTGGAAGAAGAAACTAGTATATACAAATACTAGTCTCTGCCACTACACCTACTAGTGTCGAGCAGATTTACACTCAGAGTGAGGCTGTAAATTTCCCTTCCTCTCATAGGGAAGCTGGGGGATTCAAACCATTGACTTTCCTGTTACCAGTGCAACTCATAATGCACTGCGCTACCAGAGCTCCTCCAAATGAAGTTAGGGAGAAATAGAAAATAATTAGAAAACACACAAAGATACATATCTTAAACACCAAGACTGATGTGCTAGAACTTGTTGATACTGCCTTTCAAGAGAAAAGTGCTAAATTGTTCAGGAATTTTGTTTTCAATCGGCTGAGTATTTAAACCAGAAAAATAAGTGAATATTAAATATCATGACTATCTTTCTTCCCTTAAATTTAGTTTATGAGCACATCACTCACTAAATTTAAAAGGTAAGCAACAAGATATATTGCAGAGGAAAAATAGCAAGAGTCATAACATGAGTAAATATAAAGACATATCCTTGATATACTGTTTGTCCAGAAATTCATCTCTTGCATGCAGTGTTTGGCTAAAGGAACTCTAATAGTTGTTCAAGTATTTTGCATCCCCCACAAAACGAAATACTCAGGCAAACACATTGACATTTTCAGCTGCATTTCAATCAAGAAATTTTATGCAAGATATTTCTTTACATTACCACAAATGGAAAGGTTCAACTCACCTACCAATCTGGAAAACCTGATTACACCATTTTTATGCTCAACAGAATCAAGCGAGACTTATGTGAATGAGCACATTTTTATTACTAAAGATGAAAAGCCTAATCGAGAGGTGCTTTGCATTTCAGAGGTCACTAAATCTGCAATTTGTAGAGAGTTTGATAGTGTGCAGGGAGGGCTTCTATCGAAACTCCACTACCAAGGCAGTCTGCTAGCAGGGGAAGCCGGGTAAAATGTTTCTGCAACTCACAAATCAAGTGCTTGCACTGGGAAGGCAAGTTAAACAAATCACGGGATATTGTGGCTTGATTGCTTTTATATTATAGCTCACAAACAATGGAACTCTGTCTCCTGACGAAATGTCTCTTCCATTTAAACTTTGTTCTTCAGAAAAGGTTTGCAAGAATCCACTGAATCCCAGCTCTGTGAACAAACAACACTGATGCATCCAACCAATTGGGTTTTGGTTTTAGCCATATTCTAAGCAAAATCTGGTGGAGGGAGGGAAACCCCTTCACTGATGATGAGTTCTAACTCAGAACTACTTATCTCAAAGGCAGGCAATTTTTTTAACCCACCAGCTGTTTTATGTAAGAAGATGATAAATCTCCTCCTGTATGATTTACAGGATCCAAAAACCCAGTGGAGAGTCAGCTGTGAGTCAGTTTTGACTCCATGGCACTTAACAACATCAGGCAGCAAAGAGGAGATTACCCACCTGAAGCTGCTGCTGGATTCAACCACCAGAAAAGTACAGCCTTTGGGTCAGCAGCACAACGCCCTACAGACTTCTCCACCAGAACTCCCTGATAGTTAGCAAAGAGGGTAACAAAACCTAAACTGAAGGGAGCTCTGGTGGCCTATTAGCAAGAACCTGCACTGCAATACCAGAGGCTCACAGTTCAAATCCATCTCTGCTGCAGAAAGAGGGACATACCAGTAAGATCCCATTTGATGGTGCAAACACAAAAAATAATAAAATTTTTAAAAAATTAAAAAAAACAAATCAAAAAACCTAAATTGAAACATCTTCACTAGGTAAAATATCTAAAGGAAACACGATTAGGTACAACAAGGAAAATAAAAAGATAGTTATGGTGTTGAGAATTTTGCATTGCATTACTAAACCTTGTTCATCTGTAGGGGATAATGGTTAGGAAATATGTGACCAGAAAACTTGACTCTTAAGAATTATAGTGATTTCCCAGTAATTATTTAACATGAGTGTATATATCAAACACCTATTTATCAAAAACCTGCTGTTGCTATTACCATCAGGTCAAAATCAGCCCGTAGCTGACCTTCCAGCTTTCCTCTAGATCACTTGGGAGGAGATTGTCCATTCTTCTTCCTCAGAGTAGGTGGTGGATTTGAACCACATTCCTTTGAGTTAACAGCACAGCCCCTATATCTAAGTCACCAGAGCTCCAAACACTTACCAATCAAAGCAAAATTGTTCAAATAAGAAAGAGGTGGATTTAGAGCCACAAGACTTGAAGATAAATCTTAACTGTATGTAATTCTTACTTGGTCTACAATCCTGGACTGTTCAGTCTTCCCTTTATAATTATCACCATGAAGTAATATGCTGTGATTACTTTCCAAAGAGTCTCACCTAAGTTTATTGATCTGGAAATATATTCATGTGGAGCCATTGTAGAAATTCACATGTGACTATGGCTACATAGATTGTGGGCAAAAGAAGATACCAGATTGGCACCAAAATTCTCATAGAGCTTTACTTATCCTTCCATAATGCTCTTATCTATTTCTTTTCCTTCAGAGTTTTATAAAGCATGTTTAATCACTCTGTTAAGCAATACTATAAAGTCACAATAAACATTCAGATAATATCTGTTGAATGAATCAACTAATGGAGATAAAAAATATATTGGGCCAATTATTAGACAACCGGTAACTAATTTTTAGAAAGTTGACTTCAAATAATAGTGACCTCACGCACATGAGAGAAAGACACACAGGATTTTCAATGATGGAATTTTCTAAAGTAGACTATCAGGGCACCTTTGGTACACTAAATACTCAATATTGTTTGGTTAATAATTGAGCACATTGTTTGTAGCATAAAAAATAAACAAGCAAACCCAAAACACAAAACAAAACAAAGGCACAAACTCATTGTCATCTAATTATTTTGGACTCATAATGACCCTCTAAGATAAAATGGAACTTTGCCACAGAATTCTCAAAGATGTAAACTTTACAGGAGCACCCTTTTACTTCTTGCATGGAAAGGTTGATGAGTTCGAACTGCCAACCTTCAAGTCAGCAGTCAAGTACTTTAAGCACTGTATAGCTGAGGTTTCTTCTGTAAAGGCTACTGCAATACTGGAAAAACCTTTGAGGCACTTCTCTGCTATAGCGGCACTTTGAATTAAAACCAACTTGACACTAAGAATCTTTACTGAAACAAAGTTCCACATCTTTTCTCCTGCAGTGGATGGTAGGTTTGAACCACTGACTTTTGACTGTTGTTGTTCTATACCATCAAGTTGTGTGCAACTCATAGTGACCCTTTATGCAGTATCTCTGAACTCTGTCCTATCCTAAACCAATCTCACTAAACCCAACACACCTACCCTCATCACCCAAGTTACTGTGTCAATCCATCTCATCCAAGATTATCTTCTCCTTCCAAGAATAATGTCCTTCTCCAAAAACAGGTCCCTCCTGGAAAAATGCCCAAAGTATGTGAGATAGAGCTTTACAATCCTTGTCTCCAAGAAGCAAATTAGCTTCGCCCTTTCTAGGACAGACCCGTTTGTTCTCATGGCAGTTCATGGTATATGTTCAGTAGTCTCCATCATCACAATTCAAAGGCATTGATTCTTCTTCATTCAGCCTTACTCTGGCTCTCAGATGCATAGCAGCACGTAATTGCGAAGATCCTGGCCTGGATCAGGCGCATTTTAGTCCCTAGATTGGCATAGCTGCTCTCCAGCACTCTGGAAAATTTCCTGACAGCAGATTTTCCTAATACAATTCATAAAAAATTCTACCATCCTATCTCCAAACTAATTTCTGTCACTAAGTCTATGTTTTCTGACTACCAATCCTTCTTCCCTGTTCCAAATTTTTACATTCAAGTCACCCATTATTATTAATCATCTTAGTTGCATGGTTGATCGATTTCTGACTAAAAAAATTGGCAGATATCACTTATTTCCTTCTCCTTTGCTCTGGTTGTTAGAATGATATTTCAATAATAGTGGTATGCACTGGACTTCCTTGTATGCATATGTTTATTATCCTGTCACTCACATTGCATTTCAAGATAGATCTAGAAATGGTCTTAACTATGAATGAGATTCTAGTTTTTCTCACTTTTCTATTCCAGCATAGTAGATCATTGTCTGATTCAAAAGGTCCCCACACCAATCCATTTCATTTTGCCAGTGTCTAGTATGCCAATATTTATGCATTCCATTTCTTCCTTGACAATATCCAATTTTCCTACACTCCTCTTTCTCAAATTCCATATTCCAGTCATTAGTGTCTGTTTGCAACTGCTCTTCCTCCTTTGTGATTCTTAATACGAGGACTCAGCCTCAAATGCCATTATCTGCTAGCTTACTCTAAATGTGCTCTATTGTACATAGGTTTTTCAAAGACCTGTTATTTCGGAAAATGATGGCAAATCCTTCTTCCTAGTCTATCTTAATTTGAATGCTCAACTTTAGAGCAATAACTGACAGGCAAGTATTTTACCCAAAATAGTAGATGAAAAGCTCTTCTCTGTTACACAGGTAACAACAGATGCAATGTTAGACCACCAAAGTAGGAAGAAATCATTTTCAGAGAGGCAGAAAAATATTCTTCTGAGGAAACTTAAAGAAAAGCAAATTCAAAAGAGCAAGAGCATGAAGGTACATTATCTATCTTCTTTTATGAAAAAATATTTGCCAACTAAAATTAAACTGAAAGTCTACGGCTTGACACTTTAAAAGGAGTGATTGAATCATATCATATACTGGCAATCTAGATTACAAACAAGATCTATTCTAACTGTGCCTGTAAGTCAAATTTGTAGGTAAGTAGGAGCAGATGAGCAATAGTTCTTAGTTATCCTTATTTTACATAAATGGAAACTCTGGTAGTGTAAATGATTAAGCAAAAGGTCAGGAGTTCAAAGGCCTCCGTTACTCTTTGGAAGAAAGAGCGGCAGTCTGCTTCTGTAAATATTTACTGCCTGAGAATTTTTATGGGACAGTTCTATTCTATCCTATTGCTATGGGCTGGAATCTACTTAATTGAAATAAGTTTGGATAAGTACAAGAAAAGGCTCCAAGCATGTTCAAGGATTTAAAAGATTCAGCAAGTAAAGGTGATTATGATAAAGAATTTGTTTTGAATAAGGGGTTGATTGAATCATAACAAAATGAGATAAATTTTACATAATATTAAAAAGGACAATTAGGTAAGTGGGACATTCATAACCCCAAGGACTTACTGTAAATTATTTTATATTACATTTCTTCATTCTTTTTTATTTGCATCCAAACATGCCAGATCTCAGCAATTATTTCACATATTGATTTAGAATTCCTCACAGCTTATCCTAATGATGCAGCCAGATGAGAACGGTAATATTATTTTATTTATAGATTTAATCTGATGGCTTGAAAAGACTAGTAAAAACAAAACTGGTCTCCAACTGTGCTAACTGCTGGCAAGTCGGTTTGCAGAGTAGTATTCATCAATACAGTGATGGAAATATAAATGAATGATTGTAGAAAGCACAATGTACATGAATGAAGCACAATGTATGTAATGATTTGCAAACAAAAATGCAAATCAATGAAAAAATATTAAAAGAAAAAATGCAAGAGAAACTAGTAAGACTTGGAATGCACTTTTGAAATGTTTTCTCTTTGGTAAAGTATGTCTATTCATACCTTGTGCCCATTTTGTGATTGAGTTGCTTGGTCAAGGTGCCAGATTGGTCTATAAATTTTACATATTAGTCCCTAATCAGATATATTATTGCCAAATATTTTTTTCCAATCTATGGGTTTCCTTTTTACCTTGTTGGAGGAGTGTTATTTTTATGTGTATAGGGATTAGATTTTCAGAAGATCCTTTTCATCTGTTTTATCTTGTTGGTTGTAGGTTTTTCTTTATGCTTGGAAGTCTATTTATGATAGTTTAGGGCTTCTAACGTTGTTTCTAATTTTTCTCTGATGAACTTTACAGTCTTTAGTTTTACTCCTAGGTCCCTGATCCACCATGAGTTGGGCTTTGTGTATGGTGTGAGAAGTGGAATTTCAAAGAAGAAAGTCAGCAAGCACATGAAGAAATGTTCAAAATCACCACCTATCAGAGAAATGCAAAACAAAAAAACCAAGGGTATATCATCTTATCCAAGCAACAACAGTGAAGTTCATCAGGAAAGCAAACAAAAAATGCTGATGAGGATGTGGAGAGATCAAAACTCTTACACACTGCTAGGTGGAATATAAAATGCTATAATCACTACGTAAGGCAGTCTAGCACATTGTCAAAAACTGCAAATAGAAATATCATTTGACCCGACTATCTCACTACTGGGAATATACTTTAAAGGAACCAGAGCTATGATGCAGATATCTGCAAATCCATGTTTATTGCAGCATTATTCACAACAGTGAAGAGATAGAAGCTACCCAAATGCCCATCAACAAATGGATTTATAGAGAAAAATAGTGGTACATCCACATAATGAAATTTATCACAGCAGTGAAAAAGCAATGGACTTGTAAAATACTATAGAACATGGATGAGTCCAGGATATATTCTGCTGAGGGAAATATCTCAGTCACAAAAGGACAAATATAGCATAAGACTACTATTAAAAATCATATGGACAGGGGGAAGCAGAAAGCAAGAAAAGAATGGATAGATAATGAACAGTATACTGTGATTACAGCACAGCTTCTAGTCACTAGGCCACCAGAGCTCCCTGAACAGTGTGCTATGATTAGACATTATATGTATGACAGTTAATAATCTGAAACAAGACACGCATTACAGAGTGAACTGGGGAAAGAGGAAAATGTGTTTCAACTAATGAATGAAAACCCATAATTTCTGTAAATGTTCACTGCAACTATGATTTAAACAAGCAAATGTTCTCTGGGTATTTGAGAATTTTTTTATTTTTTTAGATAATAAGGACATTTCAAAAATGTATTAATAGGAAATTAATATTAAAACTATGGGAAATAGTTCAGAGGAAAGGCTACAAAGAGGGAAAATTTGAAAATCATCAATTACCATTATCATTATTCTTATCATTAGGATTGAGAATTTACTTAAACACTTTTTTATGATAGTTTAATTAGTAAACATTCTTTTTATCACACTTAATAGTTTTAATTCTTGCAATGACATTGTGAAGAGCTAACTGAAAATTGTATTACAGCACTGAGAAGCCAAAATGAATACAAGAGATCGAAAATAAAAGAGATGAACAGAAGATTTCAAAAGGCAGTATAAAAAGGTAAAACAAAATATTATAATACAAATTATTTGTGAAGCTGGACTCTATGAAGTGGAATGTGGCATCAAGATCAGAGGAAGATTCACCAATAACCTGCATAATGCAGATGACACAACTTTGCTTGATGCAAAAGATAGAGGATTACAGCCGTGGGTGTGGATTATATCTCAACATCACAAAAACAAAAGTCCTCACCACAGCACCAACAGTCAACATTATAATGAATAGAGAAAGAATTGAAACTGCCAATAATGTCATCTTGCTTGGATCAATAATCAGTTGCATTGGGCAAGCCTGCTGTCAGGAATTTCTCCAAAATGATGGAGAGAAATGATGTCAGTTTGAAGAATAAGGTGTGCCTGATTCAGGCCATGGTCTTTTCCATCCCCAATTATGCATAAGAAATGGATAATGAATAAATAAAGATGACAGGAGAATAACTGATTTGAGGTGTGGTGCTGGAGAAGAGTAGTGAATATCCCGTGGACTGCCAAAATGCAAGCAGATATGTCTTGGGAAAAGTCTAGTCAGAGTGCTCCTTAGGGGCAAAGATGCTAATGCTTCATCTTTTATACTTTGGCCACGTAGCTAGGCAAAGCTATTCCTTCGCAAGGGATATCCAGATTGGAAAAATGGAGGTTCTATGAATGAGAGGAAGACCCTCAATGAGATAGGATGAAACAGTGACTTCAATAATGGACTCCAGTGTGTCAGAGATTCTGAGGATGACACAGGATAGTGCAAGGTTCAGGTTGACTGTTCATAGGGTCACCATGAGTTTTACTTAACTTGATGGCATCCAACAACTATGACAACATAAGTGAAGGAATTCTAGAGGCCCAATATATTGTGGTGAACTGTTAACGTTTGTCAGTTTGAGACCACGCACTGCTTCTTATAAGAAAGATGAGAAGTTTTGCCCTGTAAAGATTTATAGCTTCAAAAACCAATTGAGGGTCAGTATGAGTCAGTCTAGACTCATGGAAGTTGATTCTACACAGATGAGTAGCTAAAGGGAGCAGTTAGATGACAAGTTCACAACTAACTGAGGAAAGAACCAGTAATCACACTAGAACATTTTCTGGTTTAACTCTAACATAAACCCTGTTTATGCCTAGGAGGCATTCTGGCTGGATAGAGCTTAGTTTGGGGGAGGAAAAAAGGAGAGAAAGAAAAAGACTGCAAGACTGCAAAGGGGACAGAGAAGTAAATGTCCAATCAGTGGTAAAAAGAGTGAGATCATCAAGATGAGTTAAAGGTCCCAAACCCACTGCCCCTGAATCTAGATTCATAGAGATTCTCCATCAATTTGTTGTTGTTGTTGTTGTTGCTGTTATGTGGCATTGAGTCACTAGTGACTCATAGCGACCCTATGTACAATAGCCATAAAACCTGCTCTATCCTGTGCCAATCTCATTGTCTCTGACACACCTACCCCCTTTACCTTAGTCACTGAATCAATCCATCTCATTGAAGGTCTTATTCTCCTGCACTGTCCTTCCACCCTCCCAAGCATAATGTCCCTCTCCAAGGACTTGTCCCTCCTTGCAACATGTCCAAATTAGGTGAGACAAAACTTCAGAATCCTTGTCTCCAAAGATCAGCCTGGTTTCACCCTCTCTAGGACAAACTTGTTTGTTCTCTTAGCAGTCCATGACATATTCAATACTCTACTCCAGCACCACATCTCAAAGGCATCAATTCTCCTTTATTATCATTAGTCACTGTTGTTCTCTAATGCATAACAAGTGATTACAAAGACTATGGCCTGGATCAGGCACACCTTAGTCTCAATATTGACATCATTGCTCTTCAGTACTTTAGAAAGGTCTCTGACAGCAGACCTTCCCAATGCAATTTGTCTTTTAATTTCCTGGCTGATGGTACCATGAGTGTTGACTGTGGAGCCAAGCAAACTAAAGCTGTTAACAGTTTATAGGACTATATAAATCTAAGGGAAGAGACTGACCCAAACTTTTTTGTTAGCATCTCAACATCCAATTTTACTACAGCAACGCAAGTATGGAAAGGACTATTTTGGCTCAATAAAAGGGAAGAGTTGTTTAAAAACCAAAAATGGTATGTTTGTCATATATTGTATTGCTCAGACCTAGATATTTTTGTAAGACTAGATACAGGTTTTAAGCAAGCACTTGTCCTAACAAGATTAATTGAAACAACATGCTCCTTGTGCACTGTCTTGAAGAAGCAAAACGTGATAGTTGGAAGTATGAGCACTAGAGTCAGGTAGCCTGAGTTTAAACTTTACCAGGATATTTAGAAGATTGGCAACCAAGAGCAAATCACACACATTCCTTGAAGAAGAAAATAACAAGAGCTGCCTCAGAAAGCACAGAGAATATTAAATAAATCAACATATATAACACTTAAAACTTAGCTGTTGTAGCTGTTATATGCCATTGAATTGCCTGTGTCTCATAGAAATCTTATGAACAATAGCTCTTAACCCTACCCTGACCTGAGCCAATCTCACTGTCTGACACACCTACTCCTTTTACCCCAGCCATTGTGTCAATATATCTCATTCACGGTCTTCCTAACCTGTGCTGTCCCTCCACCTTTCAAGAATGATGTCTTTCCCCAAAGACAGGTCCCTCTTGACAACATGCCCAAAATATGTGAGACATAACTTCAAAATCCTAACCTCCAAAGAGGAAATCAGTTTCACCTTCTCCAAGACAGACCTGTTTGTTCTCTTGACAGTGCATATGGTCAATACTCTTCTCTATG
This sequence comes from Elephantulus edwardii, assembly GCF_000299155.1. Classification (NCBI taxonomy): domain Eukaryota; kingdom Metazoa; phylum Chordata; class Mammalia; order Macroscelidea; family Macroscelididae; genus Elephantulus; species Elephantulus edwardii. The sequence continues at coordinate 16,444,630 of NW_006399819.1, read as the reverse complement.
ACCACAACTCAAAGACATCAATTCATCTGCAATCCTTACTCATTTTCTAGCTCTCTGATGCACAGCAAATAACTGCAAAGACTGTGGCCTGGATAAAGCACACTTTAGTCTCTAGACTGACATTGTTGCTCTTCAATATTCTGAAGAAGTCCCTGACAGCAGATTTTCCTAATGCAATTTGTCTTTTGATTTCCTCACTGTTAGTGCCAAAAATGTTGGTTATGGAAGAGACCAAGCTGAAATTGTTGCTAATTGGTCCAGTGGTGAGAATCTTAGTTTTCTCGATGCTGAGCCTCAACTCTTACTGAAGACTGTAATTTTGGCAAGCAAAGTTAAGTCATCAGTAATGAAGGTTGTTGATGAGTCAGTCTTACTCCAATTCTAATGCCACGTTCCTCTTCAAAGCCCAGCTTCCTAAAAGATCTGTTCCACATATAGATTGAAAAGGTATGGGGAAGGTGAACATCCCCAACACATTTCTTTCCTGATTTTGAACGATGCAATGTTTCCTTGCACTGTTCTAATGACTGCTTCCTGGTCAGAGTATAAGTTTAGCATGAGCACAAATATTTTGGGTTTCCCATTCTTCTCAAGGTTAGCCACAATTTGTTGTGATCTATACCAAGAAGCCAAAGCAAAGGGAAGAAATCAAGAAGTTAAGGAGCTGAACAGAAGATTTCAAAAGACAGTTCTGGAAGACAAAGTACAAAGAGCTGGAGTCAGAAAATTAAAAGAGATGAACTTGTTCAGCATATCTTAAGCTGAAGGAACTGAAGAACAAATTCAAGACTCAAGTTGTAATACTTAAAAGTGCTAGAAAGAAAAAAAATGCTATGGGCAGAATACTGAATGATATAGGAAGCATCAAAAGAAGATGAAAGGAGTACATAGACTCACTGTACCAACAAGAAGCGGCTGAAAAGATTAATTTCATAAATCAACATAAGAGAAAATGGTGATGAAGGAGGAAGTTCAAGCTGCTCTGATGGAATTGGCAAAAAACAATGCCCCAGAAATTGATGGAATACCAATTGACACATTTCAACAAAGAGATGCAGCCCTGGACATGATCATAGATTGTGCCAAGAGATCTGGAGGAAAACTACCTGTCCAACTGAGTAGAAGACATCCATATTTATTCCCATTCCAAAAAGAGGTGACTCAACAGAATGTGAAGAACTATCAAACAATATCACTAATATCACATACAAGCAATTCTTGCTGAACATTATTAAAAAATGCCTGTACTAGCACATCAACAAAGAACTACTAGAAATATAAGTTGGGTTTAGAAGAGGCCATGGCACTAGGGACATAGTAGGCAATGTCAGACAGATCTTGGCTGAAAACTATTAGCTAGCACATAATAAATGCTCAACAAATGTTACACTTATCTTTGATTATTAGCCGCACCTACTTCAATTATTTCCAGCTGAAATAATACCATGCAGGTAAACCAACTACATTTGAAATATTTCCAGCATTGTAGCAATGGGCTCAAGTGTGTCAGAGATGATGAGGATGACACATAAGACAAGATTCAGGTCTGGTGTTCATAGGGTTTTTATGACTAGTACTCAACCTGACAGCACCTACAAGAAGTATGAGTACCATTTTCTCATATTTAACTTTTACTTACAGAGGAACCTTCCTTTGGGAGGGAGGCTACAATTAAAATATATTTCTCCCTATTTGGTCCTTAAAAGGTTTATTCATTATACATTCAGTATTGAACAATATGGTTGATATCACATGCAAGCAAGATTCTGCTGAAAATTATCCAAAAACGTTTGGAACAATATGTCAGCAGAGAACTGCCAGATGTGCAGGCTGAATTTAGAAGAGGTGGTGGTACTAGGTATATTATAGTTAATGTAAGATGGATCTTGGCAGAAAGCAGGGAATACTAGAAGAATGTCTATCTGTGCTTCATTGATTATGAAAAGGCTTTTAACTGTGTGGATCACAAGCAGCGACGGGTGACTCTGAGAAGAGTGAGAATCCCAGAACATTTGATTGTGTTAATGTGAAACCTATACTTGGACCAAGAGGCAGTCATCAGAACAGAGCAGGGAGACACTGGATGGTTCAAAATCAAGAAAGGG